>NC_082708.1:13153957-13473166 GCF_030144855.1 Hypanus sabinus
GTTAACAACCAACACAAGGTTGTACTGGGGGCAGCCCGCAAGCGTTGCCACCCATTCCAGTGCTAGTATAGCATGCCCACCATGTTTGGCACAGCAAAGCCGAATCCAGCAAGCAACAAACAACAGCACCAAAACAAGGTCCTTTTCCCCCCTTTACCCTACACATACAGACAGTCTTCCAACCCCAGGACAGGCCTCTGGCCAGTTTGCAGTCTCTAGTCTTCGGCCACTAGATTTTGACTTCTGATTGACCTTCAGGCTCTGGTCTTTGTTATTCACTCCTGGACGTGCCAAAGGTGGGACCCAGAACTCCAGTCTTGTACTCCAGGCTCCCCTACTCACTGACCCTCATACTTCCACCTCACACTGACATCTGATCCTGGTACTCACTGACCCAGGGGAGTCAATGATTGCCAGATCTCATCCTCGCTGGTCCTCATCCGTAACGCTTGGCGGCCTGACGTCCAGGGATGTTCTCCATCATCCTTCATCACGCTTCCAGATTCCTGGCCTACTCCCTGGCCAGGCCTGTAAATCCCCAACTTCCCTATCCCTAAACCCCAATTTGACCCCTAACACTCTTCGCTGTTCCCCAAATCAGCCCTAAGAACTTTAAAAAAAAACAATGGGGTCTGAGTCACTAGCTTGCTGGAGACTGCAGATTGGCTTTAGGAACCATCTTGACCAGGGAGCCAAATGCTGGCAATCTTAGATCTCCTTGTCCGGTCACTAATCAGGAGATTGGAAGCAAATAAAACAAAAGCACCATGTGGGAGTTGCTCTAGTGTGGATCTTCAACCATGGAAAAGATAAATTGAAGCAAGGCCAAATGGACTGGGAAAGGAAAGCCAAGTGTTGGTGCATCACCTGCTCTGAAATCATTCAGGCTAGACCGAGTCCCATTAGTGTATCCACTGAGGCAGGAAGTGATCATATGCTCAAGGAAAATGGAATATCAGCTTAATGCCAACATCACGTTCCAGTGGCCAATTGGCCAATCAATTTACAGTGGCTTTTCAGAAATGTCACCTTTGATACAGGAGGAAAATTATTCTTCATTGGGCTGATCTTCTCAACAATAGGTTCCAGATTTCACAAATGCAGTCTGCCAGGGACCCTCCAACTGTTAACTTTATTACTTTTTAGCTATGAAAGCAAGATTGAGCAAATATTGGAAATCTGAAATCAAACAATAAAATACTGAATTAAAAAAAATTAAAAAAATATACAACTGCAGATGCTGGAAACCTGAAATAAAACAGTAGATGCTTGGAACACTCAGAAGGTCAGGCAGCCTCTGTGGAGAGGGAAAAATACCTTTTAATTATATATTGCTATTGGGAATTAGTTTATTATTGTCACATCCACTCAGTAGCCTCTTTATTAGGTATGCCCGTACACTTGTTCATTAATGAAAATATCTAATCAGTCAATCATGTGGCAACAACTGAATAAGACAAAAAGATATAGGACAGACATTCCCAACCTGGGGCTCACAGATCCCTTGGCTAATGGTAAGGGCCATGGAACACAAAAGATTGTGAATCTCTGGTACAGGAGCAGAATTATGTCATTTGGCCCACCAAGTTTGCTCTGCCATTCTATCATTAGTGATTTATTATCCCTGACAATCTTATTCTCCTGCCTTCTCACTGTAACCCAAAATTCTCCTCATCTCCGTTCTAAAGGGATATCCTTCTATTCTGAGGCTGTGCTATTGTCCTAGACTTCTTCACTGTAGGACACATCCTATCTATGTCCACTTCATCTAGGTATTTCATTAGTTGATAGGTTTCAATGACATCCCCCTTCATTCTTCGAAACTCCAGCAAGTAAAGCTCAGGGCTATAAAAAGCTCCTTATACCTTAACCCTTTCATCTCCAGGATCATTCTCATGAACCTTCTCAAAGCCCTCTCCAATGCCAAAATATTTTTTCTTAGAAAGGGAGCCAAATCTGCCCACAATAATCTACGTGCAGTCTGATCAATGCCTTAGAAGGCTTAGCATTACATCCTCGATCACATATTCTCCCCTCTCAGTATGAATGTTAACATTGCATTTGCCTTCCCTAAGTTATCCTTTAGGGAATCATGCATAAGGATTCCCTAGCCACCTTGCACTTCTGATTTCCTAATTTTCTCCTCATTTAGAAAATAGTTCACACCTTTCTTCTTAATGATCATACACATGTATGATCATACACTTCCCTACGCTACATTCCATCTACCACTTTTTTGCCCATTCTCCTATCCATCTAAGTCCTTCTGCAGAGTCCTTGCTTTCTCAGCACTACTTGACCCTCCACCTATCTTCGATCATCTAGTATAACCTTGACTGCTAAGCCATCAATTCTGTCAAGCAAATCATTGACATATAATGTGAAAAGAAGCAGTTGCAACACTGACCCTTATGGAGCACCACTCGTTACTTCAGCCAACCAGAATAGGCCCCATTTATTCCCACTTTTTGCCTTCTACCAATTGGCCAATTTTCAATCCTTGCGAGTATCTTACCATCAGCTGTTATCTTATTAAGCAGCCTCATGTGCGGCACCTTGTCAAGTGCTTTTTGAAAATCCCTGAAAACACCATCCACTAACTCTCCTTTGTCTATCCTAACTGTTATTTCCTTACAGAATTTCGACAGATTTATTGGGCAAGACAAAAGCGTGTAGCAATGGTCAAGAAGTTAAATTGTTGTTCAGAACAAATTTCAGAATGGGGAAGAAATGACTTTGATCATGGAGTGACAGACCAGTGAAACTGCTGACCTTCTGGAATGTGCATGCACAACAGATTCTAGCATTTACAGAGAAAGGTGCAAGGAACACAAAATATCTTGTGAGTGGCAGTTCAGTGGGTGAAAGCACCTTGTTAATGAGAAGAAAGGCCAGACTGGTTCAAGCTGACAGGACGGAAACAGTAACTCAAATAACCACTCGTTACAACAGAGCATCTGTGAATGCACGACATATCAAACCTTGAATTGAATAGGCTCCAGCAGCAGAAGACCTTGAACGTACAGTTAGTGGCCTCTTATTTTGATACAGGAGTCATCTTTTGATATATACAGTTTTTAAAAAAAATTTCATTTAATCATAATCTGCCATATTAACTCATTTGGTCTCAATGGATCAAAGTCAAGTTTCATTACCAAATACTCTGTGCAATGTTTAAAATACTTGCAACAGCATCATGGGCACACAATGTCTGATAAATTAACATTCACATAAATTAATCAGAGTCTTTTAACCCAGGCAACCTGTTCATATTCTATACCTACACAGTTTGGTCCAGATCAATTTTGACCCAGCCCAAGAATCCCCTCATAACAAGTGTCTTTACCAAATTTTGAACCATAGATCTATTTAGAATGTATAAATAAATGGGTGATTAATTCTTAATTAATGTTTCAGAGATCTAAAATCCATTTCAATAGATATGGGTCAGATGTGACCCGGAACAGCCTCAATGTACAAAACTTTGTAGTACCTGTACAGAAGTATAAACTTTTAAAGTATTTTCATTTTTGCACATTTTGGGTCACTTTAGGAAAAGTCATCAAATTTCGGCTAAAAAAAATAGCATTTAGGGTGTTTTTGCTGTTGTCAAATGTCCAAATGGGTCAAATTTGACCCAAGCAGTATGTAAGGGTTAAGGAAAGGGCACAATTAGAACAAAAAGACGTGAATTCCATTTTAGTGCAAATGATCAAAGTGTTGAAAGTGTTGCTGAACTGCAATGATTATGGTTGTGGAGGCTGGTTCAAGAACTGAATGGTTAAACCTGGTATAGTATGTATAAATTTGTGTTTCTGTACCTCCCGTGCAATTGAAGCTACCTGGCCCTGATTGTGGGACCTTTGATGACAGATGCTACCTTTTTGAAAGAGCGCTTTCTTTAGATACTACCGACGGTAGGGAAATCTGAGATATTTCCTTTCTTCCATCCCTCACTTCCCTGTTACTTTTGCTCTTTTTACCAAGTTTGAAGTGAGTCAGAGTTGAAAAATAAACTTTTAGTTTCTCTGCAGAAATGTTTCAAGTGCTTTCCAGGTTCAATAATAAAATGCTGCTGAAGGTCAGACGGCACCCTTGGAGAGAGAAGTAGAATTAATACTTCACTTCTGAGAAAAGGTTTTCTAACTGAAATGTTAAGCCCCAATTAGCAACCATTAGCCCCAACACAATCTTGGTGCGCGCTGGGGCAGCCTGAAAGTTTTGCTGGACATTCCAGCACCAACATAGCAGACCCACAATGCTCAACAAACAGCACAGAAAATAATAAAACAGAAGACAGCAAGCAACAAGACAACAGCAAAACAAACCTCTTTCCTTTCTCCACCCATGGACAGCTTCAGAACAGGCCTCCAGGAGAGACACAGAAGGCACTGAAGCCTGAAGACATTCTATACTTCTGTACTGAGATTGAACGGCTTGTCATCTGAGAAGTGTTTGATGGCATTGAGCCTGTACTCACTGCAATTCAGAAAAATGAGGGGTGACCTAACTGAAACCTATCGAATGATGAAAAGTCTTGATAGAGTGGATGTGGAGAGGATGATTCCTATGGTAGGAGAGTCCAAGGCAAGAGGACACAGCCTCAGAACAGAGGCGTCCTTTTAGAACAGAGATGAGGAGGAATTTCTTTAACCAGAGAGAGGGGCATCTGTGGAACTTATTGCCACAGTCAGCTGCAGAGGCCAAGTCACTGGGTATATTTAAGGCAGGGGTTGATAGATTCTTGATCAGTCAGGGCATGAAGAGATATGGGGAGAAGGCAGGAAAATGGGGCTGAGAGGGAAATGGATCAGCCATGATGAAATGGCGGAGCAGACTTGATGGACCAAATGGCCTAGTTCTCCTGCTATATCTTCTGGCCTTATGGTCTTCTGGCACACACTGAACGATTCAGGAACAGCTTCTTCCCCTCTGCCATCTGATTCTTAAAGGTACATTATTGGTTCGTTGTGAAGTGCTTTGGAATACTCTTGAGCTGTGAAATTGGTAGTGGGCATGAATGAGTTTTGGTGTTGGAATACAGAATTCGGTGGGAGTGCAGGATGACAGGTTTCAAACCCTTTAATGTCAACATAATCAGACTGACAAGGCCTTAGTTGAGTCAATGACATTAAAGGATGGGCAATTAAATGCTTGTACTGCCTGTAAAGTGTACATCCATCGAAGGAATGAAAAAAAAGTACAAGCTAAAGCGTATGTTAATCACACCCTCTGAACTGCAGTTTGGGTCATAAATACCGATTGTTGCATTGGAACTGAACTTTGGCCTTAGAGAAAAGGCTCTGGACAACCTCGCTTAAGAATCACAGGCACATCCTTGCAAGGTCACACATTCAATTGGGCATCTGTAACCCGTGGAGCCTCACTTCAGGTGACTGCATTGCCAACCAGTGGTTCATACATGTGAGCTTGCAGACATCCAGGCTTTGTCCCAGAATCCACTGTCGGTAGAGGTACTGAAAACAGTCAATCAGAATCAATACGTTTCAGCAGGTACACTTAATGTCAGAGAAATGTATACAGTCTACATCCCGAAATTCTTTTTCTTCGCCAACAGCCATGAAAACAGAGGAGTGCCCCAAAGATTGAATGACAGTTAAACGTTACAACCCCAAAGCCCCCCCAGTTCCCTGCTCCCATGACAAGCAGCAGCGAGTCAATGACACCTCCCCACCAGCAAAAAAGCCCCCCACCGAGCACTCAAGCATGCAACAAAGCATCAATAAAGACACAGACTTGCAGTACCCCAAAGACTACTCATTCATCTGGTAATTCAACATACCACAGGCTGGCTCTCCCTAATAGAGGAAAAAGAGGTGTCGGCGTTTCACAGTGAGAGGGGAGACATAACAAACAACTCGCTGATTTATGATGTTAGAAGTTTGTTGCGTTGCTTTCTCCGAGATCTGCACTCAGAGAATTGTCCCCAGAAAGATGTAGCTCTCTGGACACACAGCCCACAGAACCTGGCCTGCTGCTCTCGATGTTCTGTGTTCTCCCGTGATGCCTCAGTCAGGGGCATCAGCCTAGAACCGTAAAAATCCAGCATGCTGAAGGTGCGCTAGTTTTCCAGGCTGCATCCTCAGGATATCAAGAGGTGGCCAGTCGTGAGGCCCTGAGAGCAGGTCCCATTTCCACAAGGAACCAGAATGTAAGCAGAAACAGATTTATTATCAGCAAATCATATGTCATGAGTGGGTGGTGAGGTGGAGATTGTCAGAATCACTAGCCAACTCGACTGCGGGAACTACAGGGACTTCAGCAACTCAAAGAAAACTAAAGATTTATTACAGAAATTAACCAGTGAAACTAACAAGAACAGGCAAACTATGCAGAATCTTGAAGAACTGAAATCACTCGTGATACACTGACGAACTCAATCTGAGTTTCTCCTGACAAGGATCCAAAACAACCGAGCAAAGAGAGGTCAGCAAGCCCCCCTGAAATACTGCCTGGTGTACATAGGAAACCAGAACCAATCAGACAGCACCGGTGTCCAAACGAAGCAAAAATCCCCAAAGACAACTGGAATACAAGGCATTGAATATACTGTGTGAATTTAATTACCCCAAATTGAATAAATGTGATAAATACAAGGAGAGTTTAACAATCCTCATGATCCCAAATGAGACACCTGCAACACAAAGTGAAAACCCAGAGCTCGTCCAAACACAATTAGACCTAAAAGGTAAAGAATCCATGGAACACTGCATACCCTTGAGGTGACACTGAGAAAACACAATCCACATACTAATTGAAAAAAACTTTTTTTTAAACTGGCCCCTGGTTGCGACAGATGTACGTCTCTACCAAAGGATGTGTAAGGCATTCCTTTTCACCACTAATCAGAAAGTTACCCTTGTGCAAGGTGTAGCACCTGCTTAGCTACCCCCCCCCCCCACCCCAATCAGGGTCACGTGAAGCCCTGGGAGTAGGTGGTGGTTGGTCATATGAGCAGCTGGTGCACATCACAAGTCCTGGTGATATAACACAGGCGCCAGGCAGAAAATCTCTGAAGAGTATTGATAATGGATGAGGTCACTCATTTTGTAAAGACACTGCCCAGAAGAAAGCAATGGCAAACCACTTCTATAGGAAAATTTGCCAAGGGCAATCATGGTCATGAGACTATGATCATCCATACCATATGACCCAGCACATGATGATGATATGTCATGAAGTTTGTTGCTTAGTTTCAGAAATACAACGCAACACATGAAATTACTATAAAAAGTACACAAATAGATAAATAGTGTAATAGAAAGGAATAAAGAGGTAGTGTACATAGGTTTATGGACCATTCAGAAATCTTATGGTGGAGGGGAAGGAGCTGACCCTAAATCATAGAGTGTGGATCATCAGGCTCCTACTCCTCCTCATCGATAGCATTAACAAGAAGGCAAATCGCAGATGGTGCGGAACCTTCATGACAGATGCCATGATCTTGTGGCACTGCGTCCTGAATCTGTCCTCAGAGGTGGAGGGGTTTGAGCCCATGATGGATGTGGCTGGGTCTTTGACCCTCTGTAGCCTCTTGTGAACTTGTGAATTGGAATCTCCGTACCAGGCTGTGATGCAACCAGTCAGAATGATCCCCACTGTACATTTGCAGAAATTAGTAGGAGTTTCTGCTGGTGTAATGAATTTCCTCATTGTTGTCCACCAGAGAGTTAAAACCAAGCAGAATCGAAGTAGAAACAAAAAGGAAAAGAATTTTCTCAATCTCCTAATGAAGTCTAGTTTAAATCAGAGCATTATAAGGGGAAAAAAAGAAACCAAATCTCTACAAACTCCTAACAACATAGAGTTGAAATCAGGGCATTATAAGTGTTAAAAAAAGATCCCCTCAAACTCTCAACAAAGTAAAGTTTAAAGTAAAGGGAATTGCCAAACGCAGGAAAAGTACAGAGAATGGAACTGATTGGATTGCTTTTCTTAAGCTAGTATGGGACTCAATGGGCTGAATGGTCTGTATGGTAACATTTATATGACTTTGTTGAGCATCCATGGTTAATTAAGAAGTGTCAGACAGCTGAAAGCAGGCACCAACCTGACAAGTTCTCGAGTCGTGATGGTCGGACTTGTCTAATGAATGCTGAGCCACCTCAAGCAAGCTCCTCTGGGAATGAGAGGGATGTGTTGTGCATTTCTACCCGTCACTGCAAACTGTCATCTCCCTGTATGAAGAATTAATCTAATAATTCCTCCTGGTGCATGTTTTGAATGGCGTGTATTGACTAATAATAGCTTTTAATTAAGTCAGCCTCAGTAGGGGAGAATTACGAAACAGTACCTGTTATGATGGGAGGGCAGCGAATGCCATATGGATGATGACTGGGCCCCCGCTCAGGAGAAACACTGATCAGGTGGAATGAGGTGGAGAAGAAAGGGCAGAAGGAAGGCAAGTCAAGAGATAGTGGAACAATCCACTGTCACTAAATGAGAAAGGGTACAAGGCAATAATGCATCACTGGAGATGTGAGGCATCTCAATATAACTTTCCATCTGAAGGAGCAGATGATCTTACCAGGGTGTGCAAGTCCCCCTGAGAAAATATGGCACTTCTAATAGATGATCCAAATTTAATGGCGACATGTTAATGCGTCCTCCAGAGGACCCCGACCATGTTGTGGTTTGGAGGCTTGCATGCCTCACTGATCTGGAGAGCTATGTTGACTGGAGTCAGGGTTTTTGATAGGGTCACCATGCTGAACGGGTGGAAGGGCTGAGGCCAGACTGCAAATTTTCCTCCGGTCCTCCAGGTTCAGGGGTTCAGCTCAGGGCTAGAACTGACTGGTAAAGCAAAGTTGTTATGGAAACAACAATGAAGAATCCTTCTACGTCTGAGTGACTGACAGTAATGAAAGCCAGGAGGAAGCTACTGACACAGTGATGGAAGCCCTGAGCACCCTCAGAGATGGAGGACCTTCATTGCTGCCCTAAACACCAGCGCAGTAATGGGCAGTAAGTAAGTAATGTTTATAAATAACTGGCATGTATTAAGAGGTTGCAGGAATTAGTGTACTTGGCTCAATATATCACAGGCACAACCCTCCCCATAATCTATAGGAGGCACTGCCTCAAGAACACCATCGAAGATCCCCACCGTCTGGGCTACACCATCTTCTCTCAGCTATCATTTGATAGGAGGTACAGAAGCCCGATGCCCCACAACATCAGGTTCAATAACATGTTTAAATCCCTTCAGCCATTCAGTTCTGGGACCAACCAGCACAACCCTAATCACTACCTCAGTTGCAACTATATAAACGCCTCTCATCTGCTTATCACTTCCCATTGGTTCCCCTCCCCCTTCCTTTTTTCCTATGGTCCTCTCTCCTCTCCTATCAGATTCCTTCTTCTCCAGCCCTTGACCTTTCCCAGCCACCTGGCATCATCTATCACCTTCCTGCTAGCCTCCTTCCACTCCCCCACCTTTTTATCTGGTGTTCCTTGCCCTTCCTTGTCAGTCTTAAAGAAGGGTCTCGGCCCGAAATGTTGACTATTTAATTATTTCCATGAATTCCTCCAGCATTACTGTGTGACCCTTTGGATTTCCAGATGCAGACTTTCTCGTGTTTATGTAAGATCACTTTGACCACTTTTTGCTACAAAAGCACCATGGCAGTGTAGTGGTTAGCATTATGCTGTTGCAGCACTGTCAAGTAACCTCTGACAATGAAGTGCTGATCCTGGCCTTCACATGTGGCTCAGCTGCTAAGCGTTTTTACCGACAGGAGAAAGGGCAAAGGCGGCTTACTGGCTCCTTAAAACCAGTCGCTTCAGGCAGATGGAGCTTGTCAGCTGTGGTTGGCAGCTCATCTTGGAGAAAGAAGACTCTGATCTTAAACCTCCGCCTCCCTGTGGAAGGTTTGGGAGTAAACCCTGAGGGAAAATTCTGGAACTGGAATCCCTAAGGCTGTCCTACATTGAATTCAGCACTGACTGGCAACTCCTGCAACGTCTCTGACACCAAACTGTATAGGTCTCTGCCGTTCCTTTGGGTCAATTAGTTGCGCTTGCTACACCGGTGACAGCTTGCTCTCCATATCGTACTGCTCTGGTTCGCAGACCTAGACAGCTGGGATGCGATATCCATGGTCAACTCTGACTGACGGAGGCCTCACTTACACATTACAGCACCAACGACCCGTGTTCAATTTCACCACTGTCTGTAAGGAGTTCGCATGTTCTCCCCGCGACCTCACGGGTTTCCTTCAGGTGCTTTGGCTTCCTCTCACATTCCGAGGCTAGTGAGTTGTGGGCAAGGCTATGTTGGCATCGGAAGCATGATGCCCCTGGTGTACCGCCCCTAGCACATCTGTATACTGTGTGGGTATATGCAAAGACTGTATAGGTCTTTGTGGCAAAGGAATCAGTTCGGTGTTTCAAAACACATGTGAGAAATAAGAGATAAACTTTAATCTTTAATCAATTCTTTCATGTAAAGTTTGTATTTAATTTATGACTTTCTTCTGAACGTCATGCATCTGATGCTATGTGCCAGTGAAGCTGCTGCAAGCAAGTTTCTCATTGCACCAGTACATGCAGACCGCTTCCCGTTCTCAGTCCACAACAGATCAGAATCAGGTTTGTCCCCACTCACAGCTGTCATGAAATTCGGTTTTGTTTTGCAGCAGCAGTACAGTGCAATACATATAATTACTTACAGCACCATGTAAAAGTCATGGGCACATATGTGCCTAAGACTTTTTCACAGTGCAGTAATAGTTTTATGTACTGCTCATACTCCTGCTGCAAACAAAAAGCATATTTCATGATAGCACGCCTCACTTAAAGTTTAAGACAAAATTACACCAGTTTTCGGACTCCCTTGTCTTCCTTTGAATTGAACGAATGGTTTGAAGTTGCACAACATAATGGCCATATTTGGTCATGGTTGAAGAACTGTGCAATAAAATTATCCTAAGTAGTTATGAAGATGTCCAAGTGAAAACTTTGATTAAAAATGCCGTGCCTGTATGGCTGGTTTCTTGTTTAATTGTCCTCAGCAAACATTTTAATTTCCAAGTTTAGCACTCGGACTAATTTCACATTATTCAGGCATAAATATTCTCAAACTATCAGCAAGAGGACTTTTCCTCTGCAAAGACTATGGTCCAACAAGTTATTTATGAGTTGGGCAGAATCTCGGATGGAGACAAGGAGGCCTATAGGAGTGAAAATCAGCAGTTTCAAGATGCATAAACCACTGTCTCGCATTAATAACCATTCCACAATCAAAATCACTTCTTCCCCGCTCTGATGTTTGGTCTGAACAACAACTCTTAACCATGACAGCATGCTGTTGTGAAAAATCTTACCTGACAATTCTTCCGAAATTCTATAAAAAAATAACAGGCAGGTTGGACAAAGGGTTGCCAGTGGATGTTGTTCACTTGGATTTTTAGAAGGTCTTTGACAAGATACCATTCATGAGGCTGCTGGACAAGGTATTACAGGATGGTATTACAGGAAAAATACTTGCATGGATAGAAGATTAGCGAACTGGTAGGAAGCAAAGAGTGGGAATAAAGGGGCCTTCTCCAGTTGGCTGTCGGTGTCTAGTGGTGTTCTGTAGGTGTCATACATATCCTTCTAAACCTCAGTTTGGACACAACCAGAAAATCTGGCTAAGAAAATGTATTCAGCCTGACCACCGAGTCTCATTTATACCATTGTGAGCTGCTTATGATGGACTCATCAGATATGCCATAGAATGTACTGATGAAGGGTCCTCACCCAAAACTTCATCTGCTTATTACTTTTCATAGATGCTGTCTGATCTGCTGAGTTTCTCCAGTGTTTTGTGTGTGTTACTCGGGATTTCCAGCATCTGCAGCATCTCTACTGTTTAAGACATTTCATAGACTCCTTTGAGACGGCACCTTGGAGTCTGTCTACTGTGGACTTTCTCTACAAGCATAACACTATTATGTTTTCCTTTTGACTCTCTCGATGTGTTTAAATATGAAATGATCTGTCTGGATGGAATGCAAAAGTAAGTACTTCACTGTATCTCAGGATATGTGACAATAATAAACCAATTCCAATCAAAATTCTGTAGACTCTGTTTAAACACTGTCAAGAATTCTTTCTGATAAGTTCAATCTAAATAATTCCATTGAATTTTCCTTGAATTTATGGAGATTCTACATAGGTTATTGTATAAAGTACCCTAGATAATTTATGATGGTGGGGTGGAGATACATTGGTACCAAAGGAGGTGTAAGGTGCTCCTTCCCTCCACTAGCCTGCAGGTCACCCTTGGGCAAGGTGTAGCACCTGCTTAGCCCCTCAATCAGTGTTGAATGAATCTGTGGTGGATGGTTGTTTAAGCAGCTGGCCCATATCACAAGTCGTGGTTATGCAACCATTGACGCCAGGTAGACAATCTCTAAAGAGTATTAATAATGGCTGGGGTCAGCCGTCTTGTAAAGACACTGCCCAGAAGAAGTAATGGCAAACCACTTCTATAGGAAAATTTGCCAAGAACAATCACAGTCATGGAAAGTCCATGATTGTCTACATCATGTGACACAACACATAACGAACAAACAAATTCCCAGATTATTCCCTTGATGAAAGGTTCTGGACTTGAACCATGAACTCTTTTTCTTTCCACAGGCTATCTGACTTAAGTATTCACAACATTTTATATATTTTTTAAGATTTCCAGCAACAGCGGATTGTTTTAATGATATTCATCATTTAGACTCTCCAGGCTTTGCTGTGGACTCAGTTTAGGTTATTTTGCAAAATCTCTCTAGATTTCACTCTCCACTGTGCAGCCAGTTACACAGACAGTCTTTGTTCTGTCACAGATACAATTTGCACTCAGTGCCCGTGTTATTAGTTACCTCCTTAACCCAGTAAAGTGGCCACGGAGAGTGTGTTTGTGCTCTTCATTTGTGGTTCAACGTTTTGTGGGTGTTCAGAGATGCTCTTCTGCACACTACTGTTGTAACACATAGTTATTATACTGTCACCTCCCGTCAGCTAGGACCAGTCTAGTCGTTCCCCGCTGACCTTTCTCATTAACAAATTGCCACTCACTGTTTTATTTTTGGTTTTTAACACCATTCTCTGTAATCTCCAGAGACTGTTGTGCATGAAGATGCTGGAAATCAGGAATTTTTCAGAGACTCAAACCACCCAGTCTGGCAACAACAATCATTAGACAGTCAACTACACTTTGATCATATTCCTTTCCTTTTCTGATGTTTGGTCTGAAAAATTACTGAACCTCTTGACCATGTCTGCATGCTCATATGCATTGATTTGCTGTCACATGATTGAATAATTGCATTAATGAGCAGATGTACAGGTGTACCTAATAAAGTGGCCACTGAGTATCATCTTCCTAAGGGAGACAAGCATATACTAGTGGCCACTTTAGTAGTTACATAAATACAATTTGTGCCGCATTAGGAGAGGTATTGTGTGCAGTTTTGTTCATCAACCAACAGGAAAGATGTAAACAAGTTTCAAAGAGTGCAGAGAAAATTACAAGGATGAGGACCTGAATTAAATAGACTTATTGAATAAGTTGTGTGGCGCGTGGCCAAGTGGTTAAGGCATTGGACTAGCAATCTGAGGGTCGTGAGTTCGAGCCCCGGCCAAGGCAGTGTGTTGTGTCCTTGAGCAAGGCACTTAACCACATATTGCATCAGTCCACACAGCTGAAAATGGGCACCGGCAAAATGCTGGGGGTTAACCTCATGATAGACTGACTCCCCTATCTGGGGGGGGGGGGGAGGAGTCTCACACTCTCAGTCACTTCACTTCACTCATAAGCACCAGCCTGATGAGCCTATAAGGCTCGGGACAGACTTTAGCTAATTGAATAGGTTAGGACTATAATTCTGTAGAATGTAGAAGACTGAGAGGAGGTTTGATTGAGGTATACAAAATTATGAGGGGTATAGATAAGGTAAATACAAGCAGGCTTTTTCCACTGATGTCGGGTGGGACTACAAATAGAGGTCATGGGTTAAGGGTGATTGGTAAAACGTTTATGGCGTAAATAAGGGGAAACTTCTTTACCCAGAGGGTTGTACAAGTGTCAAATGAGCTGCCAGCACAAGTGGTGCATACAAAGGAAGTTTGGATAGATATATGGAGGGCTATGGTCCCAGTAGGTAGTTTAAATGGTACAGCATGGGCAAGGTGGGCCAAAGGGCCTGTTTTTGTGTTGTACTTCTCTACGAATCTATGACTCTCTGTCTCCATGTGCTGACATGGACTCAACTATCTTTTCAAAAGCAACTGTGTTTTAAATGCAATTTTTATCTCTCTTAATGTAATATTTATGCTAATTAACATCACTAGGCATATTACTTGTTTTCAAATATAACTGGCCATGTGAAAAAAAAAATGAAACTGCTTCTTTCCTCCCTGTGGGTTAAATAGATTTATTTATTTTGATTCATTTGTAATCCATTACACCTGCCAATGAGACCTTAAAGCTGTTAGTTTTCTAATGGACTTTCATTTCAACAAATTGTATTTAAGAAGTTTGTTCTTGGATTCTTGTGCAGTGCTGTGGAATTTTTGTACTGCTGAAAGCATTGGCTTTTCAATCAAGATACCAGGAAAATCCCTGTGTGTCAGTTAGGTAAATGTTAAAGGTCTCTGGGCATTATTCTGAGGAAAAGCATGATTAGCATCTTTACCAATATGGCATGTTCAGGTCCAATGATGTTGAAAAGGCAAGAGAGCTATCCAAATCTTCCATTTTAACAGGAGGCTAAAGAAGATTGGTCTCTCCCTGTTGATATTTTCCATTTTTTATCAAGGCACCTTACACTCAGTGGCTACTTTATTGGGTACCTCCTGTACCTAATAGAGTGGTCACTGAGTATGTTCGTGGTCTTCTGCTGCTGTGGTCCGTCCACTTCAAGGTTTGAAGTGTCGCGTGTTCAGAGATGCTCCTCTACACACCACTGTTGAAAGGTGTGGTTATTTGAATCATGCTTCTCCTCTGACCTCTCTCATTAACAAGGTGTTTTCACGCACAGAACTACCACTCACTGTCTGTTTTTTTGCTTTGCACGCCATTCTGTGTAAACTCTAGAGACTGTTGTGCATGATCAGCAGTTTCTGAGATACTTAAACCATCCCGTCTGACACCAACAGTCATTCCAAGGTCAAAGTCACTTAGATCACATTTCTTCCCCATTCTGATGTTTGGTCTGAACAACAAACTGAGGCTTTTGATCTTGACCGAATGCTTCTAATGGGCACAACTCTAATTCCACACATATGATATGATCATTGATTGACCACTTTATTACTGTACCCGTACACCTGCCTGTCAATCAGCCAATCATGTGGCAATCATATTCAGAAAAGCATACTTCTAATGGGTAAGTTCACTTACCTCAACTCTGAAATGATTTCATGACTTACGGACTTACTTTCAAGGACTCTACAACTCATGCTCTCAGTAATATTTATTTATTCATTTTTTTGTATTTGCACAGTTTCTCGTCTATTGCACATTGGTTGCTTGTTGGTCTTGTGTGCAATTCTTCGTTGATTCTATTGTATTTGTTTATCTACTAGGAATGCACGGAAGAAAATAAATCTCAGGGTAGTATACAGCATCATATACATACTTGGGATAATAAATTTACTTTGATCTACCTGAGCATGAATTTTGTATAGCCTTGACATTCTCAGTTGATGAGAATATCAGTAAAAGTACATTTTGGTATTAAAATATGGCTAGAGAAAGGTTTAATTAGGTCACAGTTAAGTCCTGATTCAAGAATAATAAGATTATCCACAGACCTAACAGCAAATCAAATTTTCTATTACAACAATGGGTGCATGCTATAACATAACTAGTAATGTTCCTGAAACTTGGATGACATCGCTGCTACTTTCTATATCTTTACTTCTAGGCTTTGTCTTCAGTTCCCTGTTACCACTTTAGGACAGTCCACTTTTCACTATTTACTCATTATTAGGATCAGAATCACAATCAGGTTTAATATCACTGACATACGTAGTGAAAAATGTTTTGTGGCAGCAGTACAGTGCAATACATAATTAAAAAACTATAAATTACAATTAAAAAGATGCATATATGTATATACAATATTGTGCAGAAGTCTTAGGCAGATATATACAGTTAGGGTGACTAAGAATTTTGCACAGTACTGTATTTGTCAATGCGGAGCAGAGAACAAGTTTGTAAATCTGATGGGACCAAAGGTTTTGCGAATGGTGAGGGTGGAATGCCATGGGAGGGGTGTGGGACTAGGTGGCAGAGAAGGAGTGCCAGAGGGTGGAGGAATGGCACGGCTGCAGAGGCATCCAGCCCTGAGACACCAGACAAGGTCACTTGATTCCAGACTCTGGTCTCTCTAGTGCTTCCCACTTCTCTCCCTTCTCTCTTCCTGTTTTCCCAACCAGGATTCCCTTTTCCCTGTCACTTCCCACTCTCGGGCCACAACACTTCAGCAGGACTGCAGTTGCTGGAAGTCCAAGCAACATGCACAAAATGCTGGAGGAACTCAACAGACCAGGTGGCATCTATAAAAAAAAGTGTACAGTAGACATTTCAGGCCGAGATATAAAAGTCTTAGGCACATGTGCTGCTTGGATTTCCAGCATCTGCAGATTTTCTCTCGTTTGTGAAGGCATCATATTGAGACCCTTTCAGAGGAAGAAGCCTGCTCAACCAAACATTACAAGACATTTTATATGCTAAAGATCAAAGGAGAATTCTATAGTTACAACGTATCTCCAGCTCTTCCTGTACTATAAATTATATATCCTTCTTTACACATCCTTCTTTGCATTCATGCTCCAGAAGAAGTTAATCAACATTGTCTGGTTTTTCAATTAACTGCTGCTTTCTCAGCTCTGGGAACTTATTGTCCAGAATTGCATTTTAAATGTAATCTCCAGTCTATATTCAGATCTTAAGACTGGTCGCTGAAATTGATATTTTCCTATAGACCCTAAGTCCAGAATATGCTCTAACATCTGCATTAAATTCATCTGTGTCAAAAAGACAAATGACAAACATTTTAGTTCATGGGAAGGTGTTTCTAGAGAAAGATTTCAAAACTTATCTTCACAATGTGTTCCTTTCTATTTAAAGGGATGAGGTGTTAACAACTGACCAATTCTGGTGTTTGAGAGCAGTTATCCAATCTTTATTTTAATGGTTGACTAATCTTACATTTAGGGAATGGAGAAAGTATGTCTCATCTTATTGTTATGTGCTTGGAAGGAATTCTTATTTCAATTATCACATAACATAATTGTTCTAATCACAACACAGCTGCAAGACACAGTACATTATAATCTAAAACACTTTGCAGAGAGGCAGCTCAATGCTTCAGCATGGTGTTATCAGTCTAGGATTGAGAATATGGTCGCTCCAAAGCCTGTAACCTAACTTTTAATTCTGCTTTGAACAAAATGACCCAACTTCATACCAAGCCTTTGCGTTGATCCAAATCTGGACACAAGAATTAGATGGTAGTGGAGAAATGACAGTGGGCTTCACTGTATAGAGTTTCTATCGGTGCACCAAAACTGCTCAAGTTGCTGGAAGAACTGGGTCAGAAAACCCAGAAGCATCACACCAGGAGTCCATGCAAGCCAATTAGCTCCAGGTCAGGGATGGTTTTCATGAGAGAGAGGGGAGTTAGGGACTATGTTAGGATGAGAGGGAAGAAGGGGGCTTATCTTGCTGTTTGTTGTTTTTTTGTTGCTTGTTGTGTTCTGTGTTGTTCTGCTGACGTGGTGGTCATGCTAAGTTGATATTGATAGTGTGGCAACACAGTCGGGCTGCCCCCCAGTGCACCCCAAGGTGTGCTTCAATGTACATGTGATCAATAAACTTGAATCTGATTCATAATCTATTCTGTGACCTGGAAAGGTAGAGGTCAGGCCTCTGCTCGGAGGTCAAAGAGAGTGATGAAGGACATCACAGTGCAGGCCTCAGCTCTGAGCTCGAAGGCCAGCAATGTGCACATCACTGTTCCGCTCTGTGCTCGAAGTAAAGCAATGTGGATTCAGACCGAAAGGTGTCTAGAGTCCAGTTTCCATCTGTGCTCAAAGACCAGCAGCATAGACATCGCTGCTCTACTCTGCACTCAAGGTAAAGCAAAGGATTTCTGGAGTTCAGGCTTCCACCCTCACTCGAAGGCCAGCAACATGGGCCAAGTCGGTGGGTCCAGGGATCAGATGTCCAAGCAGGCAGGAGCTATGAAAGGGCATGAGGGCCAGCCAGTCCCTTATTGGCTGGTCTGGGGATTGGCATGATAATCAAAAGCCGAAGGTCGATCGGTTGTCTGGAAGTCAAAGCCCAAATGAAACCTGCAATCACCCATGCTATGGATGGGTGGGAGGAGGAAAGGGGCTTGTTTTGCTGCTGTTGTTTTGTTGCTTGCTGTTCTCTGTTTTGCCGTTGAGATCTGTGTCGTTCTGCTGAGCATTGTGGGCATGCTACGTTGGCGTTGGAATGTGTGGTGACAATGGTGGGATCCCCCAGCAAATAATGCAGTTCACTGTGCATTTCCATATATATGTAAAAGGTGAATCTCAATCTGAAGCTATCCGGTGTTCCTGCTGTATCACAATTCCTTCCACAAGAAGGTTTGGTCTTGACCAAGACTTGGACACCATTTACCTTTGGGATGAGAATTGGTCTGATTCACTCATTCCTTTTTAGAGGATGCTGTTTGTTCTTGAAAAAGTTAGGAACATAGAAACATAGAAAACCTGCAGCTCAATACAGGCCCTTCGGCCCACAATGCTGTGCCAAACATGTGCTTACTTTAGAAATTACCTAGGGTTAGCCATAGCCCTCTATTTTTCTAAGCTCCATGTACGTATCCAGGAGTCTCTTAAAAGACCCTATCATATCCACGTCCACCACCACTACTGGCAGCCCATTCCATGCACTCACCACTCTCTGAGTAAAAAAACTTACCCCTGACATCTCCTCTGTACCTACTTCCAAGCATCTTAAAATTGTGCCCTGAAGTGTTAGCCATTTCAGCCCTGGGAAAAAGCCTCTGACTATCCACATGATCATCTCATCATCTTAGACACCTCTATCAGGTCACGTCTCATCCTTCGTCGCTCCAAGGAGAAAAGGCCGAGTTCACTCAACCTATTCCCCAATCCAGGCATCATCGTAAATATCCTCTGCACCCTTTCTATGGTTTCCACATCCTTCCTGTAGCCTATAGTACCTATAGTACCCGGTGTTACACCCACCACTGACCGATAACACCCAGTGGTACACTCTCTACTGAACTATAATATCCAGTGTTATACCCACCACTGACCTATAATACCCAGTGTTGTACCCACCACTGACCATTAATACCCAGGGTTACACCCTAAGCTGACCTATAATACCCGCTGTTACACCCAACACTGACCTATAATACCGTGTGTTACGCCCACCACTGACCTATAATACCCGGTGTTACAACCATCACTGATCTGTAATACCCAGTCCTATATAGCTGCAAAATTACCTCTCAGCTCTTAAGCTTAATTCCACGGTTGTTGAAAGCCAATGCTTTCTTAACCACATAGTCAACCTGTGCGGCTGTCACAGTCCCGTCCGTTGACTCCTTAATTCTGCTAATTGCCTTTTCCCCGTGTTTTACCGGGCTCCTTGATTAGGGCATCTGTTTGTCATCTCATAAAAACTCCAGCTTAAATCTACTCGGGGCTGGTTTGTCACCGGGGCTGGTGCGGTAATGCATCATCCGAGCTGCCAAGAAGAAGTGACTGTCTTTCAAGCTGCCAAGAGTAAGGGACTATCTTCAGAGCCTGTCATCCGCAGTTCCTGGGTCGAGTCGAGAGCCTGCTGTCCACCTGAGTATTGCAGGCCGTTTGCCGCTGCTCCAAGCCTCGATACGAATCGACTGTCGTGTTTTGTTTTGTCACTCTGTGTTCCAGTCATGTCCAAGTTCGTCTCCGTGCCTGTGTCCTGAACTTGGGTCCGCTCCCTGCGCTCCATTGAAACAGCAGCAGCTTTGAGTGTCCTATGGACTCAGACCCCAAGATCCCTCTGATCCTCCACTCTGCCATGAATACTATATTCTGCCATCATATTTGACCTACCAAAATGAACCACTTCACACTTATCTGGGTTGAACTCCATTTGCCACTTCTCAGCCCAGCTTTGCCTCCTATCAATGTCCCGCTGTAACCTCTGACAGCCCTCCACACTATCCACAACACCTCCAACCTTTGTGTCATCAGCAAACTTACTAACCAGGTATGCCACTGGTCATCGACTGGTTAGGTTGTGCTGGTAAAGAACATTACCTCTTGGTAGAGAATCTAAAACTTAAATACATCAATTAAAAATAGCAAATTACCTATCTAAATCAAGGTATGTTAGCTCTGGAGTGGGTAGTGACACTTGCATGCCGCCCCCAACACATCTTTGGATGTGTTGGCTGTTATGTAAATGACACATTTCGCTTTGTGTCTTAATGTACACCTGAGTTTGCCTGCCATCTGGGCAAATCATTCCATTCATAATGTTACTTACCCCGTAACTGGGTGTCTGACCAGCAGAGAAAGAAGAATCCGTTGGAGTCTGGTGGTACCAAACTAAAGGTGTTTATTAGTAAACTACACAATACAATATCAAAAATGCAAATATACATATAAAACAAGTTAGCAGTAATAAAACTAAAAATGTAGGAATAATAATAATCAATAATAAACGAGCTCTATTGATGTCTAGGGGTAAATTAATTGTCATAGGAAAGTATAGAGTTCAGTTCATAAATGCTGAAGTAGTTATGGTTGTTGTGTTGAAATCGTTGGAGAGAGAGTGAGTGAGATTTAACAGCAACAGCTGCGGCAGGCAAACCTTTTGTGGCTTTCTTAATCCGTCGTATCATTGTGGTCATTCAGTTATGACCCCTCTGTTCTTCAGCTAGACCATTCTTCTGTGGTGGACTCATCACTCTGGCATGAGTGGACACACACGCAAGTCCCCACCGGCCCTGATGTAACACTGTGAGCTTTACTGACCGATCTCCTGGTTCGGTCTCCGAAGCCCACACCTTTCTGTCGGTTCCCAACACTCAGTCACTGGTGTGTCTGAAGGGTGTCTCTCCAGACCTGTCTTTTTATCCCCACTCACGGGGTCTCAGCTATCCATCAACTCTGAATGACTGTGTCCATCAAATCAGGCCACTCCTGCTATCTCCTGAGGAATGTTAACGAGCAAAGTAAAGTCCTTGTAGTGGAAGGTAAATAATCCAGGAAGAGTCATAATACAGTAAATCAACAGTCTCTCTCCCCTCTCTTATCTGTAGCAGATATTCTTGCCTGTGTTTCATCTCTCTCTCTCATGAACAGCATAGCAACAGCAATAGTTTGTAGTTCTCAGGAGGGGGGGTTGAGAATGGTTAATTCTGCACCCCATTTACCATCAGGTCTGTTCTTTGCTCATAACAATAAGTACATCAATGTTAAAAAAAAAGAAAACAAGGTCAGATTCTTTACCTCTCCCCCTCTCCATTTTCTGCAGGGTTTGCTGCCTGCATGATTCCTTTGTCCATTCATCCCACACCACTAAGCATCCCCCCAGCACTTAACAAAGGTTTCAAAAGTATATTTATAACCATATAACAATTACAGCACAGAAACAGGCCACCTCGGCCCTTCTAGTCCATGCTGAATACTTGCTTTCACCTAGTCCCACCGACCTGCACTCAGCCCATAACCCTCCATTCCTTTCTGGTCCATATGCACCATCCTTTTTTTACACCATGTCATTTTTTTAACTGACAATATCAAACCTGCCTCTATCACTTCTACTGGAAGCTGATTCCACACAGCTTCACTGTTTGTTTAATGTCAGAGAAATGTATACAATATACATCCTGAAATTCTTTTTCTTCACCAACGTTCACGAAAACAGAGGAGTTCCCCAAAGATTGAATGACAGTTAAATGTTAGAACCCCAAAGCCCCCCCCAGCTCCCCCTCCCATGCGTAAGCAGCAGCAAAGCAAAGCTCCCCCTGTCCCCCACCAGCAAAAAAAAGCTTTGGCACCCTCCACCAAGTACTCAAGCAAGCAGGAAAGCATTAATAAAGACACAGACTTGCAGAACCCAATAGACTTTTCATTCACCCAGTAATTCGACACACCACAGGCTCTCTCTCTCTCCTTAATAAGGGAAAAAGAGGTGTCTCCGTTTCACAGCGAGAGGGGAGACATAACAAACAACTCACTGATTTACAATGCTAAATGTCCATTGTGTTGCATCTTCTGAGCTCTGTGGCCAAAGAACTCAGGTCTCTGGGCACCCAGCCAGATATCTTGCATCTCCCACAACACACCGATTTCCTGCAGAGGCACTGATCTCAAGTCCACCCGCTCCAGAACCATAAATTCCCGAAACTCCAAAGGTGAGATTATCTTGTAGGCCAAGTCCTTAGTATATCGAATAACAGCCAATCGTGAGACCCCGAGGGCGGGTCCCATTTCCGCAAAGGACTGAAGTCGGCGTGTAACCCCAGGTCAGGGTCTTCAAAAGAACCCTGAAAGGGAAAAATTGGGACACTGAAGATAGAAATAGAGCTGTTTCCGAAGATGGAAGCAAAGGAGTCGCCGTAAGGCACTGTGGTCTCCGAAGCCCCACCTCATGCAAGCGTGTTACACCTGTCTGTACACTTCCTCGCTCACCTCCATTCAGGGCCCTAAGTAGTCCTCCCAGGTGAGGCGACACTTCAGCTGGGGTCATCTACTATGTCCAGAGCTCTCAATGTGGTCGCCTCTACATTGGTGAGATCTGTCATAAATTGAAGGTTGCTGTATTGGGCACTTCTGAGACTAGAATCAAAACAAGATATGAAGCCGAAATGATGACAGGGTTCTAAACTAGACACTAGATGAGAATCCATAGAGGTGATGATTGAGCAGCGAAGCTCAGTTTGTGTGCTTTATAAATATTAAAATCCTGGTGCCAAAACATGGCTGCCAATTAAAGGGGTGGCCCAAGACTTTAAAGGGGTCATGCCAACTATCTATATTTCAAAGAGTTGGAATGCTTAAACCCCGGAAGCTGGGGTTTAAACTTGGATGGTGTATTGTTTATTGCTTACTTGTGCTGCACATCAAATGCACTTTGAATTATATTTCATTAAAGTTCAAAGTTTTAAGTAAAGTTATTATCAAAGAACCTATATGTCACCATAAACAACCATGAGATTCAGTTTTTGTAGGCATATTCAATAAATATATAGAATCATAACCACAACAGTTTCATGTTGATGTGCTCAATGTTTCGAAGGGCTTTACCCCTGATGGACTGGGCCTTTCCCATTACTTTTTGTGGGATTTTCCATTCACGGGCATTGATGTTTCCATACCAGGCTATGATGAAGCCAGTCACTATACTCTTCACTACACATCTATAGAAGTTTATCAAAGTTAATCTCCACAAACTCCTAAGGAATTTATTTGTGGTAATATTTTTGTTTCATGTTCCATGTATTGTGTATGATATACACATATATTTTCTCTCTGAGAATTTCATATCAGTCAATTCTTCATGTGGTTTCAGTAGTTAATTCTGTGATTTGAACACGTCTTCCATATGTTGAGACAGAGTATTAGCTCTGAGCTTAAACAGACTGAATATAAGTGTCCATATTGAGAAACAGAATGTGTTAACGGGATGTGCATATCATCTATCAGTTTTATACTTGCAGATGTTCTGGGACATCCGCTGAATAAATACTTCACCCAACATAAGATACATGTTATTGAAGTGAAAAAGATGGGGTTGAACAAATGTGCTCTGTCATAGTAATCTCAGAGAAAATAAATCTCTGAAATGTTAACGTTTATAGAAAATGTCTTTTTGACTGCTGGAAATATGTACAGTTCTTTTAATTTATATCTGTCTTCATAGGGAGGCAATGAAATAAAAATAAAAGGAAATTCCCAATTCCCAGCCACAATCTGATGACTCTAAAACTCATTTATTTGGCCAAGTGTCCTGTTATATGCCTGCATAGCTCCCAAAGCATCTTAGGATTCTGGCTGGAGGTCCACAACTAGTGATGAACTGTGCTGTTCTAAGTTCAAAGTAAATTGATGTTCCACAGACGACCTGTAGTGTGAAATAACCTTGAGGTCAAGTGGATGAGTGGCTTACTGAGTTTGAAGACGATACAAAGATTAATAGTGTTGAGGATTGTGTAGAAGATTGCCAAGTGCTGAAGTGGCATATAGATCAGTTGTAGATATGGGCTGAGAGATGACAGATAGAGATTAATCCAGCCAAGTGTGAGGAGTTGGACAAATGTGAACAGATGGTACAAAAGGCAGGCCTTTTGCTTAACAGTGTTTTTGTACAGAGGAATCTTGGGCTCGAAGTCCATAGCTCCCTGAAAGTGGTTAATAGGGCAGTAAAGAAGGTGCAGTGGTGTTGAGTTCAAGGCTCAAGATTTTGGGGTAACACAGTAGTGTAATACAAACGTTTGTAGTTAGCACACTTTACACTGCCATTGACTCAGCTTCAATTCCCACCTCTGTCTGTAAGGAGTTTGTACATTCTCCTTATGACTTGATAGGTTTCTTCTGGATGCTCCAGTTTCTTCCCATGTTCCAAAGCCTTATGGATTAAGAGCTGGTAAGTTGTGGCCAGGCTATGTTGGTGCTGGAAGAATGGTGACACTTGCCGGGCAGCTGAAGCACACCCTTGGACTCTGTTGGTGTTTGATGCAGATGATGCTCTTAAACTGTGTGCTTTGAAATGTCAATGTTCATGTAAAAAGTAAACCGAGTTTCTTTATCTTTCAGGGTGAGAAAATTGTGATGCGGATTTATAAAGCTTTGTCTTGGCTGTGTCTGGCGTACTGCCTTGTGGAGGTTTTCAAGAGCGTGCAGAAGTTTTCCAGGATGCTGCCTGGATTTGAACATAGAACATAGAATTGTACAGCACAGTACAAGCCCTTCGGCCCACAATGTTGTGCCGACCCTCAAACCCTGCCCATATAACACCCCCCACCTTAAATTCCTCCATATACCTGTCTAGTAGTCTCTTAAACGTCACTAGTGTATCTGCCTCCACCACTGACTCAGGCAGTGCATTCCACACACCAACCACTCTCTGAGTGAAAAACCTTCCTCTGATATCCCCCTTGAATTTCCCTCCCCTTACCTTAAAGCAATGTCCTCTTGTACTGAGCAGTGGTGCCCTGGGGAAGAGGCACTGGCTGTCCACTCTGTCTATTCCTCTTAATATTGTGTATACCTCTATCATGTCTCCTCTCATCCTCCTTCTGTCCAAAAAGTAAAGCCCTAGCTCCCTTAATCTCTGATCATAATCCATACTCTCTAAACCAGGCAGCATCCTGGTAAATCTCCTCTGTACCTTTTCCAATGCTTCCACATTCTTCCTATAGTGAGGCAACCAGAACTGGACACAGTACTCCAAGTGTGGCCTAACTAGAGTTTTATACAGCTGCATCATTACGTCGCGTCTCTTAAACTCTATTCCTCGACTTATGAAAGCTAACACCCCATAAGCTTTCTTAACTACCCTATCTACCAGTGAGACAACTTTCAGGAATCTGTGGACATGTACCCCCAGATCCCTCTGCTCCTCCACACTACCAAGTATCCTGCCAGAGAGCACATACTATAAGGAGAGGTTAAATGAAGTTGGGTTGTTCTCTCTGGAGTGATGGAGGCTGAGGGAAGACCTCACAGAGGTTTATAAGACTGAGGGCTATAGATATATTAGATATTCAGTATCTTTTTCCCAGTGTCAAAATATCTAATAGTAATAGGGTAGGAGAGTGTAAGTTCAAATGAGACATGAAGGCAAGTTTTTAAAATGGAGATTAGTGGGTGCTTAGAAAACGCTGCCAGAAGCGCACTGATCCTTCTAAGCTGTGTGGGGTGCATGGCCACACAGTAACCAAAATGCTCCCACGCACATAGCTCTTGTTGCCGCGTAACTGGAACTGGACTCAGCTAGAAAAGTTTACAAAATGTGTAAGATTCTCTTTGTTGTACTGTATATCATTGTACCCTTTGATCAATAAATAAAATCAAAAGTGTGTGATTTCTCAGCTTTATTCCAAGTATTCATAGCATGCATATTGCAAAAGAAAGTTAAGTGCCACACAGTTTTTAGGTTGTGTCAAAAGTTCCTGCTCGGAACAATGGTTGGTCCATGCAGCTGTGAGGAAATGAGAGGGAATGTTGCAGGTAGAGGAAGCAGATACAATAGGCATTTTTACGCATGTGCAGAGAATGAAGGTACACAGACATTACGTGGGAAGGCAGAACATGTTTAATACACTTTTAATTACTAGTGGAATTAGTTGAACATTACATTGTGGGCTGAAAGCCCTATTCCCGTACAATTCTGTTCCATATTTTAAGTTCTGTGTTTATCCACTAAAGTGAGCAAGGCAAAAATTAACCATCTGTGCTGGGTTGAATGTTGAGCTAGTAACTCGGGCTTGTAAAAGAAAAGGAAGGGAAGTTCAAGGGGGATATTAGAGGAAGGTTTTCCACTCAGAAAGTGGTTGGTGCGTGTAAGGCACTGCCCGAGTCAGTGGTGGAGGCAGATACACTAGTGAAGTTTAAGAGACTATTGGACAGGTATATGGAGGAATTTAAGGTGGGGGGGTATATGGGAGGCAGGGTTTGAGGGTCGGCACAACATTGTGGGCCGAAGGGCCTGTAATGTGCTGTACTATTAAAGAGAAATAAAAAGAGAAAAAAAGCCAATGCTGAAGAAAAAGCAAAAAAAATGTTGCATGTTATGCAACAAGGCACGAAAAGGAACAACATTTATGTCATCATATACAACCCTGAGATTCATTTCCTTGCAAGCTTCAAATTAGAACAAAAAAATACAAAAGATTCAATGAAAGACTGACAAGCAACCCATGAGCAAAAGAAGACAAATAGTGCAAATACAAAAAAAATTCCGATAAATAAATAAATAACATTGAGATAATGTGTTATAGAGTCCTTGAAAGTGAATGTACAGGTTGTACAATCAGTGCAAGGTAAGTTTATTATCAAAGTACATACATGTCATCATCCAGCTGGTGGTGTAGTGACATCAGCACTGGGCTTTGAGGCCAGCGGCCCCAGGTTCGAATCAGAGTTGAGGTGAATGAAGTTATCCATGCTGGTTCAGGAGTCTGCTGGCTGAAGGTTAATAACTGTTCCTGAACCCGGTGTGAGTGGGACTTAAGGCTCTCGTCCCCCCTTCCCAACAGCAATGGTGAGAAAAGAGAGCATGGCCCGGAGACCTTGATGATGGACGCTGCTTTCTTGTGACAGTACTGCTTGTAGAACTGCCCCTTGTAAAGTTCAAGGGGCTTCATCAGCAAAGCTACAGGGGTTCAAAACCTCCTGACCTGCTCATGGTGAAGAGGAAATGAGATTTTGTTGTCAGATTCGAACACACAGAGTGACAGACAGTGCAAATGCCACTAAGGCTCAGATCATTTTAAACACTCAATGGACCACTTCAATATCTGCAGCCAATTGTTCATTCATTTCGGTAATAATATAACAATAAATACTTGAGCAAAACATATTAGTGAAAAGATAGATTATTAGTTTTGGTTTCCCTTTTCTAATATTTGGTGCAATGATGTGGAATCATTTTTTTTATCAGAATATGAATCTCTTTAATTTCTTCACCTTAACTATTGAAAATATTTTCCATTCCAAGGTAATCACACTCTGTATGGAACTTATGTGATCATACTTCCCTTTTCTTTGATTAAGACCATCTTTCTTTGTAACCTCAGTGGAATAGCGCACTGTTGGATGTGCCATCTTTCAGAAAAGATAGTTACCTGAAGCCTTGCATCATAGTACATCATAGGACAAAGAACAGAGCTGCACAAGAACAGGCCTTTCAGACCACAGTGTCATGCTGGACCAATTAAATCTGTATTTAAGTGCCTAACAAAATTAATCCCTTCAGTCTGCACAATATCCATATCTTTCAGTTCTCTGCACTTAGAACATAGAACATACAGGACCTTCAGCCACAATACTTTGTCATATTTTTAACATAATCTAAGATCAAACTAGCCCTTCCCTCCTATATGCCTTCTCCATTTATCTAAATCCAAGTGCCTATCTAAGATTCTCTTAAATGCCCCAAATGCATCTACCATTATCACCAGCCCTGGCAGGGCATTCTATGCACTCACCACTCTCTGTGTGAAGAGCTTGCAAACATTTCACCACCAGTCGAGATGACATCCTCACTGCACAGTTGTTGGTGTTTCTCTGTGCGAGTGCTTGCATTTATATAGGCCCCTGAGGCAATCAGGACCTTGAACACCTTTGACTGTCGCCTTGGTCCAACCAGGTAGGCCAAGAAATCCCACCAACACCCTTACTGCGTCAGCAGTCTGAAAAAGGCATCAGTGGGTCTTTGTTGACCCTCATCAATTTCTGTAGATACATCATAGAAAGCGTATTATCTGGATGCATCATGGCTTGGTATGGCAGCTGCTCCTCCATGACTACAAAGAGTTGTAGGCACAGCTTGGCACGTCATGGAAACACCCCTCTCCTCCATAGACTGTCTACACTTCTGGCTGCCTTGGCAAAGAAGCCAAAATAATCCAAGATCCCAAACACTTCGGACTTCCCCTTTTCTCTCCCCTCCCATAACGCAGAACATACAAACACCTGAAAGCACACACCACCAGTTTCACAGACAGTCTGTTATCAGGCCACTGAGGGCTCGCCCAGTATGATTAGATAGACGTTCGTCTTCTTCCAGATTTTTCTGAAGAAATTCCTGCCCAATTACCATTAGCTCATAACCTGCAGCACCACAGGTCCCGACACACAAGACCACTGCAATGCTAAGGTAAGGTAAGGAATGCCTAGACTGCACTTCAGTACATCTGATCACTTGGCTGTCCTCCTACCTGCAAACAATAGAGGCTAAAGAGCAAAGCTCCACAAATTAGGACAACAAGGAGGTAGTCATGGGAGGCAGACCCTTGGTTCAAATCCAGGTGCCCCTTATTTTGGGAGGGAATAGTAGCGTAGCATTTAGCAATACCTTTCAGTGCCAGTGACCAGGGTTCAATTCCTGCCACTGTCAGTGAGGAGTTACTATGTCCTAAATATGGCCCCATGTGTTTACTCCCACGTTCCAAAGACATACAAGTTAATAGTTTAACCGACCATATGGTTTAACTGGGGGGCACAACTCATTGGGCTATAAAGGGTCTGTTGCCAAGCTGCAAGGTCAAGTAAATAAATATATAAATAACATGCTGTACTGGTAGGAACTTTGGGAAGTGACAGCCACAGGCCAACACTCACTGCCAGACGTGAGTGGATATTCAGCTTGCGTCTCACATCTACTGCCCTATCCCTCGTGCAAGGAGAGGGAAAACACACACACACAAGAGGGAGATGTTCACTGTCATTAGAGCAGGGAAGGATAAAGGATTAAGGGCAGGAAGGGGCGAATATGTCTGCACCGAGATGGCTCATGGTGCAACAGCAGACCGTAACTCACATTTGTGACACTCCTTTACAGAATAGCACCTCCCAAGGTGAATAATGGGAACTTGGGCACACCGGGGCCACAGGAGACAGACAAGTGGGTCACAGTCAGGAGGAGGAAGGGGAAGAGTCAGGTGCTAGAGAGTACCCCTGTGGCTGTACCCTTTGACAGTAAGTACTCCTGTTTGAGTACTGTTGAGGGCAACAGCCTACCTGCAGGAAGCAACCCTGTGGCTCAGAAGTTAGGGAAAGGAAGAGGAAGGCAGTAGTGATAGGGGACTCTGTAGATAGAGGGGTCAGACAGGCAATTCTCTGGACACAGGAAAGAACCTTGGATGGTAGTTCACCTCCCTGGTGCCAGGGTCCGGGATGTTTCAGATCGTGTCCAAGATATCCTTCAGTGAGAGGGAGAATAGCCAGAGGTCGTGTTACCTATTGGTACCAATGACATAGGTAGGAAAAGGGAAGAGGTCCTGAAAACAGACTACAGGGAGTTAGGAAGGAATTTGAGAAGCAGGACCGCAAAGGTAGTAATCTCAGGATTACTGCCTGTGCCATACAACAGTGAGTATAGGAATAGAATGAGATGGAGGATAAATGCGTGGCTGAGGGATTGGAGCGGGGGCAGGGATTCAGATTTCTGGATCATTGAGACCTCTTTTGGGGCAGGTGTGACCTGTACAAGAAGGACGGGTTGCACTTGAATCCCAGGGGGACCAATATCCTGGCAGGGAGGTTTGCTAAGGCTACTGGGGGGAGTTTAAACTAGAATTGTTGGGGAATGGGAACCAAACTGAAGAGACTGGGGAAGAGGAGGTTGGCTCACAAATAGAGAAAGCTTGTAGTCAGTGCGAGAGGGAGGATAGGCAGGTGATGTGCTCGGACCAACAGATGAGCTCAGAGCGTGGATCAGTACTTGGAGCTACGATATGGTGACCATTACGGAGACTTGGATGGCTCAGGGACAGGAATGGTTACTTCAAATGCCAGGTATTAGATGTTTCAGAAAGGACAGGGAGAGAGGCAAAAGAGGTGGGGGCATGGCACTGTTGATCAGAGATAGTGTCACAGTTGCAGGAAAGGTGGATGCCATGAAGGGATTGTCTACGGAGTCTCTGTGGGTGGAGGTTAGGAACAGGAAGGGGTCAATAACTTTACTGGGTGTTTTTTATAGGCCGCCCAATAGTAACAGGGATATCGAGGAGCAGATAGGGAAACAGATCCTGGAAAGGTGTAATAATAACAGAGTTGTTGTGACAGGAGATCTTAATTTCCCAAATATTGATTGGCATCTCCCTACAGCAAGAGGTTTAGATGAGGTGGAGTTTGTTAGGTGTGTTCAGGAAGGTTTCTTGACCCAATATGTAGATAAGCCTACAGGAGGAGAGGCTGTACTTGAGTTGGTATTGGGAAATGAACCTGGTCAGGTGTCATATCTCTCAGTGGGAGAGCATTTTGGAGATAGTGATCATAATGCTATCTCCTTTACAATAGACTCCTTTACATTGGAGAAAGATTGGAACAGACAAGTTAGAAAAGCATTTACAGACAGTCAGACATACTTTATTGATCCTGAGGGAAATTGGGTTTTGTTACAGCCACACCAACCAAGAATAGTGAAGAAATATAGCAATATAAAACCATAAATAATTAAATAATAATGTTAATCATGCCAAGTGGAAATAAGTCCAGGACCAGCCTATTGGCTCAGAGTGTCTGACACTCCAAGGGAGGAGTTGTAAAGTTTGATGGCCACAGGTAGGAATGACTTCCTATGATGCTCAGTGTTACATCTCGGTGGAATGAGTCTCTGGCTGAATGTACTCCTGTGCCTAACCAGTACATTATGGAGTGCATGGGAGTCATTGTCCAAGATGGCATGCAACCTGGACAGCATCCTCTTTTCAGACACCACCGTCAGAGAGTCCAGTTCCACCCTCACAACATCACTGGCCTTACGAATGAGTTTGTTAATTCTGTTGGTGTCTGCTACCCTCAGCCTGCTGCCCCAGCACAGAACAGCAAACATGATAGCACTGGCCACCACAGCCTTGTAGAACATCCTTAGCATCGTCCGGCAGATGTTAAAGGACCTCAGTCTCCTCAGGAAATAGAGACGGCTCTGACCCTTCTTGTAGACAGCCTCAGTGTTCTTTGACCAGTCCAGTTTACTGTCCATTCGAATCCCCAGGTATTTGTAATCCTCCACTATGTCCACACTGACCCCTTGGATGGAAACAGGGGTCACCGGTGCCTTAGCCCTCCTCAGGTCCGCCACCAGCTCTTTAGTCTTTTTCACACTAAACTGCAGATGATTCTGTTTGCACCACGTGACAAAGTTTCCCACCGTAGCCCTGTACTCACCCTCATCTCCCTTGCTGATGCATCCAACTATAGCAGAGTCATCAGAAAACTTCTGAAGATGGCAAGACTCTGTGTTGTAGTTGAAGTCCGAGGTGTAGATGGTGAAGAGAAAGGGAGACAGGACAGTCCCCTGTGGAGCCCCAGTGCTGCTGACCACTCTGTCTGACACACAGTGTTGCAAGCGCACGTACTGTGGTCTGCCAGTCAGGTAATCAATAATCCATGACACCAGGGAAGCATCCACCTGCATCACTGTCAGTTTCTCACCCAGCAGAGCAGGGCGGATGGTGTTGAGCACACTGGAGAAGTCAAAAAGCATGACCCTCACAGAGCTCGCCGGCTTGTCCAGGTGGGCATAGACACGGTTCAGCAGGTAGACAATGGCATCCTCAACTCCTAGTCGGGGCTAATTGGAGTAAGGGGAATTATGAGGCTATCAGGCATGAAATTGGAAGCTTAAATTGGGGACAGATGTTCTCAGAGAAAAGTACAGAAGAAATGTGGCAAATGTTCAGGGGATATTTGTGTCGAGTTCTGCATAGGTACGTTCCAATGAGACAGGGAAGTTATGGTAGGGTACAGGAACCATGGTGTACAAAGGCTGTAATAAATCTAGTTAAGAAGAAAAGAAAAGCTTACAAAAGGTTCAGAGAGCTAGGTAATGTAGAGATTTAGAAGGCTAACAACAAGAAGATTAAGAAGGAAATTAGGAGAGCCAGATGGGGCCATGAGAAGGCCTTGGCGGGCGGGATTAAGGAAAATCCCAAGGCATTCTACAAGTGGGTGAAGAGCAAGTGGAAAAGACATGAAAGAATAGGACCTATCAAGTGTGACAGTGGGAAAGTGTGTATGCAACCGGAGGAAATAGCAGAGATGCTTAATGAATACTTTACTTCAGTATTCACTATGGAAAAGGATCTTGGCGATTGTAGTGATGATTTGCAGCAGACTGAAAAGCTTGAGCATGTAGATATTAAGAAAAAGGATGTGCTGGAGCTTTTGGAAAGCATCAAGTTGGATAAGTCACCAGGACCAGATGAGATGTACCCCAGGCTACTGTGGGAGGCAAGGGAGGAGATTGCTGAGCCTCTGGCAATGATCTTTGCATCGGCAGTGAGGACGGGAGAGGTTCCGGAGGATTGGAGTGTTGCGGATGTTGTTCGTTTACTCAAGAAAGGGAGTAGGGATAGCCCAGGAAATCATAGACCAGTGAGTCTTGTCTTTGGTAATATGATGGAGAAGATCCTGAGAGGCAGGATTTATGAACATTTGGAGAGGTATAATATGATTAGGAATAGGCAAGATGGCTTTGTCAAGGGCAGTTTGTGCCTTACAAGCCTGATTGAATTTTTTGAGTATGTGTCTAAACACATTGATGAATGAATAACAGTAGATGTGGTGTATATGGATTTCAGCAAGGCATTTGATAAGGTATCCCATGCAAGGCTTATTGAGAAAGTAAGGAGGCATGGGATCCAAGGCGACATTGCTTTGTGGATCCAGAACTGGCTTGCCCACAGAAGGCAAAGAGTGTTTGTACACAGGTCATTTTCTGCATGGAGGTCGGTGACCAGTGGTGTGCCTCAGGGATCTGTTCTGGGACCCTTACTCTTCATGATTTTTTTAATGACCTGGATCCAGAAGCCATGGATGACCGCAGAGGTGCGTACGCTGCTGAGGTCCCGCGACTCCGCCTTCTGAGCAGGCGACAAGGCAGCCCTAACAACAGCAAGGACCAAACTGTCCCGAGCCATCAGAGGGGCAAAGCATGCACATGCCCAGCTAATCCACAGTCACTTCCAGGATAGCGGCGACACGCGGCGCATGTGAAGGGCATCCAGGACATCACCAATTACAAGACAACATCACCTGACTGTGCAGGTGATGCCTCCCTCCAAAATGCGCTGAATAATTTCTATGCCCAGTTTCAGGCAGAAAATGAAATGGCGGCGAGGTAATCTACCCCTCCTACAAATGACCAGGTGCTGTGTCTCTCTGTGGCCGATGTGAGAAGAATCCTGTGCAGGGTCAACCCACGGAAGGCTGCTGGACCAAACAATATTCCTGGTAGAGTGCTCAGAGGATGTGCAGACCAGCTAGCAGATGTTCTTACTGACTTCTTCAACATCTCCCTGAGCAGTGCCACCATTCCAACGTGCTTCAAGGCCGCCACCATTGTCCCCGTGCCGAAGAAGTCTTCAGTGTCCTGCCTAAATGACTACCATCCCGTTGCACTCACATCCATCATCATGAAATGTTTCGAGAGGCTCGTCATGAGACAAATCAAGACCCTGCTGCCCCCTCACTGGACCCCCTGCAGTTCACGTACCATCCCAATCACTCAACAGACTACGCCATTGCCATCACCCTCCACCTGGCCCTAACTCACCTGGACAAAAAAGACACATACGTTCGGATGCTGTTCATAGACTTCAGTTCAGCATTCAACACAATCATCCCTCAGAAACTGATTGGAAAGCTGAGCCTACTGGGCCTGAATACCTCCCTCTGCAACTGGATCCTAGACTTCCTGACTGAGAGACCTCAGTCAGTCCGGATTGGGAGCAGCATCTCCAACACCATCACACAGAGCACGGGGGCTCCCCAGGGTTGCGTGCTCAGTCCACTGCTGTTCACTCTGCTGACCCACGACTGTGCTGCAACACACAGCTCGAACCATATCATCAAGTTCGCCAATGACACGACCGTGGTGGGTCTCATCAGCAAGAATGACAAATCAGCATACAGAGAGGAGGTGCAGTGGCTAACGGACTGGTGCAGAGCCAACGACCTGTCTCTGAATGTGAACAAAACAAAAGAGATGGTTGTTGACTTCAGGAGGGCATGGAGCGACCACTCCCTGCTGAACATCGATGGCTCCTCAGTAGAGATCGTTAAAAGCACCAAATTTCTTGGTGTTCACCTGGCGGAGAATCTCACCTGGTCCCTCAACACCAGCTCCATAGCAAAGAAAGCCCAGCAGCGTCTCTACTTTCTGTGAAGGCTGAGGAAAGTCCATCTCCCACCCCTCATCCTCATCACATTCTACAGGGGTTGTATCGAGAGCATCCTGAGCAACTGCATCACTGCCTGGTTTGGAAATTGCACCATCTCGGATTGCAAGACCGCGCAGCGGATAGTGAGGTCAGCTGAGAAGATCATTGGGGTCTCTCTTCCCGCCATCACGGACATTTACACTACACGCTACATCCGCAAAGGAAACAGCATTATGAAGGACCCCATGCACCCCTCATACAATCTCTTCTCCCTCCTGCCATCTGGGAAAAGGCTCCGAAGCATTCAGGCTCTCACGACCAGACTATGTAACAGTTTCTTCCCCCAAGCTATCAGACCCCTCAATACGCAAAGCCTGGACTGACACCTTGCCCTACTGTCCTGTTTATTATTTATTGTAATGTCTGCACTGCTTTTGTGCACTTTATGTAGTTCAGTGTAGGTTTGTAGTCTAGTGTAGCTTTCTCTCTGTTTTTTTTTATTACATAGTTCAGTCTAGATTTTTGTACTCTGTCATGTAACACCATGGTCCTGAAAAACGTTGTCTCATTTTTACTGTGCACTGTACCAGCAGTTATGGTTGAAATGACAATAAAAGTTGACGACTTGACTTGACTTGGATGAGGAAATGGAGGGATGGTTTAGTAAGTTTCCTGATGACACAAACATTGGAAGTGTTGTGGATAGTGTGGGGGACTGTCAGAGGTTACAGCGGGACATAGATAGGATGCAAAACTGGGCTGAGAAGTGGCAGATGGTGTTCAACCCAGATAAGTGTGAAGTGGTTCATTTTGGTAGGCCAAATATGATGGCAGAATATAGTATTAATTGTAAGACGCTTGGCAGTGTGGAGGATCAGAGGGATTTTGGGGTCCGAGTCCATAGGACGCTCAAAGCAGCTGCACAGGTTGACTCTGTGATTAAGAAGGCATACGGTGTTATTGGCCTTCATCAATTGTGGAATTGAATTTAGGAGCCGAGAGGTAATGTTTCAGCTATATAGGACTCTGGTCAGACCCCACTTGGAGTACTGTGCTCAGTTCTGGTCGCCTCACTACAGGAAGAATGTGGAAGCCATAGAAAGGGTGCAGAGGAGATTTACAAGGATGTTGCCTGGATTGGGGAGCATGTGTATAAGTCAGAGGCTTTTCCCCAGGGCTGAAATGGTTGCCAGAAGAGGACACAGTTCTAAGGTGCTAGGGAATAGGTACAGAGGAGATGTCAGGGGTAAGTCTGAGTGTGGTGAGTGTGTGGAATGGGCTGCCGGTGGAGGCGGATACGATAGGGTCTTCTAAGAGACTTTTGAATAGGTACATGCATAGGAAAATAGAGGGCTATGGGTAACCCTAGGTAATGTCTAAGGTAGGGATATGCTCAGCACAACTTTGTGGGCCGAAGGGCCTGTATTGTGCTGTAGGTTTTCTATGTTTCTGGGAGGCTATTCATAAGCAGCCACAAGTGAAGTGGTTTGGGAAATAACCTGAAGCTTGTTAGCTCTTAATTAGGAAAGATATAATGCTGAGGCTTTATACGGCAGAGGTCAGAGCACACTTAGAGTATTGTGAGCAGTTTTGGGCCACTTGTCTAATAAAGGACATGCTGGCATTGGAGAGGATCCAGAGGAGGTTCACAAAAATGAACCCAAAAATGAAAGAGTTAACATATGAGGACATTGTATGGTTCTCAGCCTGTACCTGCTGGAGTTTAGTATAATGAGGTGCTGATTTCATTGCAACCTATCAAATATTGAAAATCCTAGAATAGTAGATGTGGAAGGGATGATTTCTATAGTAGGGAAGTCTAGGAACAGAGGGTACAACCTCAGAACAGAGGGAAGTCCATTTAGAACAGAGATGGGGTGGAATTTCATTAGCCAGAGGGTGGTGAATCTGTGGAATTCATTGCCAGGGAAGGCTGTATAGACCAAGTTATTGAGTGTATTTAAAGTGGACGTTGATAGGTTCATGATTAGGCAGGGCATGAAAGATTACAGGGAGAAGGCAGAATAATGGGGTTAAGAGAGTTAACAAATCCGATATGATGAAATAGCAGACCAATAGGCTGAATAATTCTGCTCCTGTGTCTTATGGTTTTATGGAAGGAGTTTTTCCTGGGTTGCTGAACAAAGAACTTGAGGACATATACTCAGTGGCCACTTTGTTAGGTACACCTGTACACCCGCTCATTAATGCAATTGTCCAATCAGCCAGTCACATGGCCTTCATAAATCAGAGCAGTGAGTATAGCAGTTGGAATGTAATGTTAAAATTGTAAAACGCATTGGTAAGGCCGAACTTGGAGTGTTGTGTCCAGTTCAGATCACCGAATTACAGGAAAGATGTTAACAATATAGAGAGAGTACAGAGGAGATTTACTAGAATGTTACCCGGGTTTCAGCTCCTAAGTTACAGGGAAAGGTTGAACAACTTAGGTCTTTATTCTTGAGAGCGTAGAAGGTTGAGGGGGGACTTGACAGAAGTATTTAAAAATATGAAGGGGATAGATAGAGTTGATGTGGATAGGCTTTTTCCATTGAGAGTAGGGGAGATTCAAACAAGAGGACATGAGTTGAGAGTTGGGGGCAAAAGTTTAGAGGTAACATGGGAGGGAATTTCTTTACTCAGAGAGTGGTAGCTGTGTGGAATGAGTTTCCAGTAGAAGCAGGTTCAGTATTGTCATTTAAAAATTTGATAGGTATATGGACAGGAAAGGAATGGAGCGTTATGGGCTGAGTGCAGGTCGGTGGGACTAGGTGAGAGTAAGCATTCGGCATGGACTTGAAGGACCGAGATGACCTGTTTCTGTGCAGAAATTGTTAATTGGTTATATATGGTTATAATTCAATGCATTAAAGCATGCAATCATGTCAAGAGGTTCAGTTGTTGTTCAGATCAAATAGGAGAATGGGGAAGAAATGTGATCTAAGTGATTTGACCGTGGAATAATTGTTGGTTCCAGATAGGGTGGTTTGAGTATCTCAGAAACTACTCATGTCTCGTGTTTTTCACACATTACAGTCTCTTGAGTTTAAAGAGAATTGTGCGAAAAGCAAAAAAAAACATACAGTTTGCAGCAGTTCTGTGGGCAAAAATGCCTTGTTAATGAGAGAAGAGTGGCGAGACTAATTCAAGCTGACAAGAAGGCAACGGTAACCACACATTGCAACAGTGGTGCGCAGAAGAGCACCTCTGAATGCACAACATGTTGAAACCTGAAGTGCAGCAGCAGTAGCTGACCACGCTCACACACTTAGTGGCCGCTCTATCAGGTACAGAAGGTTCCTAATATAGTGGTCACTGAGTGTATGTTCTGACTGAAGAAATTTATCTTCAAGTCAGTCTCAAACAGCCTACCCCTTATTGTCAGAGCATTTACCCTGGTTCAGGCTCCTCAGAAAGGAAAATCAAATTTCAGCCAGATCTTATCTCAACAGAACTTCCAGTCTACTCAATCTCTCCTTTTATAATAAAGTTGCCAACTCTGGAACCAGCCTAATAAATCTTCCTTCTGCTCTTTTTTGATATATAAATAAACTTCGGTCATAATAAAAAACATTTCCTAGAATAAATTTCACAGTCTTTTCATTCTTATATTCATAGACATTGCATTAACCAAGCCTAGCAGTCACCTATTCACCAAATTGCTGTCAAGGACACGTGTACAAGACCAAGTCACCTCTGAAGCTTCTTTCCTGTAGCTTCAGAGGTCCTCAACAAAACTCACTCAGGTGTTGTAATGCCCTAACTGTCCCTGCACAACATCTTTCCCGCTCTTCTTGTTCTGTTGATAATAATCAAATCTGTTCATATGTTCATATCTACTTAAGTGTGATTGTTGTGCTGATTGTTGTTTGCTCATGGCTGTTTGCACTATTGTCTTGTAAATTGTTGGCTGCTATTGCGTAGTCTGTTATTAGAGCAGGAGGCCATAAGATATAGGAGAACTAGGCCATTTGGCCCATCAAGTCTGTTCTGCCATTTCATCATGGCTGATCCTTTTCCCCTCTCAGCCCCAGTTTCCTGCCTTCTCCCCATATCCCTTCATGCCCTGACTGATCAAGAATCTATCAACTTCTGCCTTAAATATATCCAATGACAATAAGTTCCACAGATTCACTACCCTCTGGCTAAAGAAATTTCTCCCTATCACCGTTCTGAAAAGGCACCTCTGTAGTCTGAGGCTATGTCCTCTGGTCTTACACTCCCCCACCATAGGAAACACCCTCTGAACATCCACTCCATTGAAGTCTTTCAATGAGATCCTTCCTTATTCTTCCAAATTCCAGTGAGTACAGGCCAGAGCCTTCGAACACTCCTTCATGGTATTGTTGTACCAAACCACAGCAAAAGCAATTCTGGTATGTTACATTTACTGACAAAAAAAAGTGATACTGATTCTGATTAAGGGGTGTTTTATTAAGTTCCTTCAAAACAATAACGCTATTACCATTCATGTTGTCCATTGGGGGTGGTTCACTACTACAATAATTGAGGGTCTTCCTCACTGATCCTGGCTCCCTCCCTGTCCAACGGTGAAAAAACAATATACTGGGGCCCTTTTGCTGCACTCCTTATCTCATGTAATATGACTAGAACGGGGACACACATTACTCCAATTGTAGTCTCACTGAGACACCTCTGGAATTCACCTTATTTTGAGGTTTACCTGGATTTTAGAAGTTCTGTCAGGACTGCATAAGTAATCCAGTTAGGTGAAAATATTTACCAGGTCTTCAGATCAATGAGGATTATAATGCAGCATTCAGAAACTAGGGTATTGACAAATATTTCCATAAATGCATTGAGAGGAAACTAAAGGGAAAGACTTCGCTCCTTTATCACCAGGTCAGGATGATTCAATCAAAATTTTATGGCCAATGAAGTAATTTTGAAGCATAGTCACTGTTGTAAAGTTCATTGTTGCTGATTTGCATTTAGACAGCTCCTATAAACAGTAATGTAGTAATGATTTGATAATGTGTTGCTTGAGGGACCAGGACCCTACGGAAAAGTTGCATGGTGTAAAACCTCATGGGATCTGTTGCCTCCAGCTTTTCAGTAACTAAGCGAGTGTTGAATGAGGTTGGTTAGATTGGGTAACTCTTTACTCTTCAGGTGGTATCTTGGGATTTTACATGTGCAACTGAAACAATATAGATCAAACTCGTGATTGGCAGGTCCTGGGGTCAAGGATCATAGGTCAAACCCATGATTAGCATGTCCTGAAGTTGAGGACTGAAGGTCAAGCCCATAATTGGTGAGTCTTGTTTTCAAGGCCCTAATGTCAATCCTGTGGTGAGACCTGGGAACTGAGGCACTAAAGTCAAATCCCTGACTGACAAGTTTTAGGGTCAAGGCTCAAAGGTCAAACTTGTGATTGGTGAGTACTAGGGTTGATAATGCAGATGTCGATGAAGCTTGGTGGGTAAAGCCAAAGGTCAAAGTCCAGAGCTTGGTGAGTTCAGAGCTAAAGGCCCGAAAGGTTCAAGATCAAACACTATAAGTCTGGAGGCAGGGGCCCAAAGGTTGAGTGTGCAAGTTGGGGACAGAGACTATCAGTATGAGAGCCAATGTCTGCAAGTCTAGGAGTCTAAAGCCAAGTCCACCATCCTCTCTTATCAGAATCCTTCTTCTTCAGTCATGGAATCATAAATACATAGAGTAAAATGCAGCACATAAACAGATCCTTCGACCCAATTGTACAAGCATCCTCCCTGCTCATCCCACCGTTGCCTGCAGTTGATTTATAAACCACCAACTCCTTCCTCTCCATTGGACACCTACACGGGACACTGTAAGTTGCTCCTGGTGTGTAGGAGTATTAATGAAAATTTGTGCAGAAAAAAATGCAATCCTTGTAAGCCATGCAAAAAAAAAGCCCTTTGCCTCTTTCACCTATCATCTCCAAGCTTCTCATATCTGCCTACCCTCCTTCCTATCCTCCCCCTCTCACCTGCATTCACCTGACACCCAGCAGCTTCTGCTTCTCCCACTCCCGTCCACCTCTTTATTCTGGCTTCTGCCCACTTTCTTTCCAGTCTTGATGCAGGGTGTTAGCCCGAAACATCGACTCTTCAGACGCTGCCTGAAGTCTGCGGGTGTTCTTCTAGTGCACGGCAACTACTATAGAACGTAGGACACAGAACAGTGCCGAAGTTGCTCCTTAGGTCCATTGTAAACCTGTCACCTCTCAACTTAAGCCGAATATAGAATATAAAACAAAGATTGTAGGACATTGAAGGGTCGGCGCAGCATAGGACGTTTGGCCGACGATGATCTGCCGACCTTGTAACCTACTCTAAGATCGATCTAACCCTTCCCTTCCACATAACCCTTCATTTTTCTTTCATCCTTGTGCTTATCTAAGAGTCTCTTACATGTCCCTAATGTATCTGCCGCGATCGCCAGCCATGCATGCCACACACTCACCACTCAATGTATAAAAAAAACCTGCCTCTGACATCCCTCCTATACTTTCCTACAATCACCCTAAAATTATGCACACTCATTAGCATTTCCATCCTGGGGAAAAGGCGCTGGCTGTCCACTCTATCAATGCCTCTTATCTTATACACCCTGTCGAGTTGCCACGATTGGAAACATCTACACTCTCTAGGTGTTTCAATATTCGATAGGTTTCAATGAGATTCCCCCTCATTTTTCTAATATCCTGTGAGTACGGACTGAGAGCCATCACACACTCCTCAGATATTAACTGTTTCATTCTCATGAACCTTCTCTGGACCCTCTGCGATACCAGCACGTTCTTCGCTCAGTGGGTGGTGAGTGTGTGGAACAAGCTGCTAGTGGAAGTGGTGAATAAGGGTTCACTTTCAATATGTAAGAGCAGTTTGGATAAGAACATGGATAGAGAGGGGTATGGAGAGCCATGGTCCAGTTGCAGGTTGATGGGATGAGCAGATTCATAGTTTGGCACAGACTAGATGGGCTGAAGGGCTTGTTTCCATGCTGTATTGATTTATGACTCTATGGATCTGTAAAACTAGTGCAGTCATAGAGAGAACATACACACACAGGCAGGACCCGGGATCAGGATTGGACTTGGATCTTCAAAGTTCAAGGCACTGGCTCCATAAGATGTACCACCATCTTGCCCTCAAGTCACACCAGGTCGGGAAGCAGGGACATGGAAGAGGGCTACATCCTGAGGTAAGTCCAGTAAGACCACAGTGCATATGTACACAGCGGCCTCCCGGGGACCAACTGAAGTTGCTTTTTTGCCTGTTAAATGTGTTTTTATACATAGTATGACTATTCTTGACTCCAATAACTACATGTACGGCTGGTTCGCCACATCAGTGAGCTTCTTATTGTTCGGAGTGGCTGGCTGGGGTTTCAAAGGAGCCAACCAGCAGTTCAGGGAAGGCGAATCAGGCCAGGGAGGTTGAGTTTGGTAGTCAGGCTGGTGAGGTTGAGTCAGGCCATCGAGCCTGGGAGGTTGTTTTGGATTATCAGGCCAGGAAGGTCAAGCTGAACTGTTGGGCCACAGGAGAAGCCAGATTGGGTTCGAAAGAGCTGAACTGGGTGCAGACTATCCTGCTGCCTGCTACTCAAAGGCACTGGAGTTGGTGCCTTCGAGTTGGCACGTATTGAAACTATGAGTGACTGTCTTGGATGGTTATTTTGTGATTGCAAGACTCTGTTGGACACTGATTGGTGTAGGCCTGCTTTCCTTGTTTGGTGGTGAGACAGGCAGCGAGGCAGGTGTGTCGCCTCAACTGAGGCGAGGACTTGGCCTCAGTCCTTGGGATTGTGTTGTAGCATGGCGTCCAAGCTCAGCTGGGGGAGGCTTCTAGCGGTGGTGCTGTCCTCTAGTGTTGGATCAGTGGAATTACAAGCTGGTCTGCTGAGCACCATCTGTCTGCAGGATTTGTTGCTCAGGGTCTGAGACTAAAAATGTGTTTGCTCACATCAATATGTTCTCCTTTTTTCCTTTCTCGTTATTTTGAATGTGTGTTTATGTTTTTGCACCTTGGCCCCAGAGGACTACTGTCTCATTTGGCTGTATCCAAGTATGGTTGAGTAACAATTAAACTTGATTTGATCACAGTTATGAGGTAACTGTGGCTTAAGGTAGCATAGTGGACTGTTATCTAAAGACCTGGACAATTGCCTTAGAAGTAGAAGTTCAGATCCCACCATGGAAGATAAGGAAATTAAAGGTAGTTATTATATAAATCAAGAATTAAAAAAAAACTAGTAACCAGGACACCAACAGATATCATAAAACTGACTTCATTCAATAATGTCATTTTGAACACAACAGAAAATGACAAAAAAGTTTGGAGGAGCAACATGTCATATTCTGTCTGGGTAGCCTTCAACCTGACGGTATGAACATTGATTTCTCCAGTTTCTGGTATTTACCCCTCCCCCTTCTCTCTTCTTCATTTCCCCATTCTGGCCTCCTAGCTCTTGCCTCTTTTCCTCACCTCATCCCTGCTCCCCTCCTACTTCCCTTTCTCCTACGCTCCACTCTCCACTCCTATCAGATTCCTTCTTCTCCAGCCCTTTGCCTTTTCCACCTATTACCTCCCAGCCTCTTACTTCATCCCCTCTTCCCCACCCACCAAGCTTCACCTATCACCTTCTAGCTTGACCTCTCCCCCCCACCCCCACCACCATCTTATTCTGGCATCCTCCCATTCCTATCCATTTTATTTTCATGTTTAGTTTTAATTTTTATTTTATTTTCATTCTTATACTTTTATCTAAATTTAAAGCATTTTGAACTACATCATTTGTATGAACAGTACTCAATAAATAGTTGAGATTTTTGTTTTTATTTTTTGCTCAGCTCAAGCTGGTTAAACGTGAGGTAAGGGCATAGCCAAGCATGCTCATTTCTCAATTGCTAAGTACTTTCAGAGTAATCTAGTGGTGTTTAGTATTGCGGCTTTCTGAAGACTTCCATTGATATTGCTGTGCAACCATAATTGTTCAATAGTATAGTGTAGTGATTTTAGGAAGACACCAGTTGTAGATACTACTAATGGGACAAGGTTCATGTTCATGTTCATGCTCATGACTCTGTTCATGTTCCATAGTCTTTCAATTTCTTCTTTTTATTCAGCATATTTTTGGTGTTTTCACTTATTGAATTCTGTAAGTTATGTGTGTTTGGAATGGCAATATCTATTAAATAAGTTGTTCTTTCTTGTTCAATCCTGTATTATTATATCCAGACAGTTAATATGGATTGTCCTTTCTCTAATGATATAACTATATAACAATTCCAGCACGGAAACAGGCCATCTCGGCCCTTCTAGTCCGTGCCGAACGCTTACTCTCACCTAGTCCCACCTACCTGTACTCAGCCCATAACCCTCTATACCTTTCCTGTCCAATTTCTTTTAAATGACAATATCGAACTTGCCTCTCCCACTTCTACTGGAAGCTCATTCCACACAGCTACCACTCTCTGAGTAAAGAAATCCCCCCTCATGTTACCCCTAAACTTTTGCCCCTTAACTCTCAACTCATGTCCTCTTGTTTGAATCTCCCCTTCTCTCAATGGAAAAAGCCTATCCACGTCAACTCTATCTATCCCCCTCATAATTTTAAATACCTCTATCAAGTCCCCCCTCAACCTTCTATGCTCCAAAGAATAAAGACCTGACTTGTTCAACCTTTCTCTATAGCTTAGGTGCTGAAACCCAGGTAACATTCTCGTAAATCTTCTCTGTACTCTCTCTATTTTGTTGACAACTTTCCTATAATTCGGAGACCAGAACTGTACACAATACTCCAAATTTGACCTCACCAATGCCTTGTACAATTTTAACATTACAACCCAACTCCTATACTCAATGCTCTGATTTATAAAGGCCAGCATAGCAAAAGTTTTCTTCGCCATCCTATCCACATGAGATTCCACTTTCTGGGAACTAGGCACTGTTATTCCTAGATAATGGATCAGTTAGAATATAATTTGTAGGATTCTGGCTATAAAACTGGATCAGGCTTTTATTTAAAACAAGGTATGGTGTCTTTAATAAGTTTGTATTTTAAAGCAAGGTTTTAGTAAATGATATTTGCCACTTGATTGTGCCTGAGTAAATAATCAGATTGAGTTAAGCTGCTGCAGGATCCTGTGGTGCATTGGATTGTTTCTTACAATGCCCATAATGATTTTAAATAATAATAATTATAATAATAATAAGCACATGCAATTCTAATAAGAAGTACAGACCGCTAAACTTAAATGAGAGCACAACCAGGAAAATGAAGATGTTATCGCTCCAGAAGAGGAAGATAAACAATGGAAGGGAATGACCATCCTTGGAAGACGTCCCCGTGATCGGCGCAGATTTAATGTCGACAAGGAAGTGTCGGACACCTGGCACAGAGTTGCCATTCTCCTCCCAGAAACAGAAGGATTCCTTATGGCAAGGCAGGACCAGATGGTTAAGACAAACAATGATCAAAAATACATAATAAAAGCGCAACAAATTCAAGTTGATACATGTAGAAAATGCCAAGAAAAATAGGAACGATCCAACACATTACAGAATCCTGCAGTACAACATCATTTGTCACAAACTTGCTTTAAAATACAAACTCATAAATGAACTTGTGCCTTATTATAAATACAAGCTTGATCTAGTTTTAGAATCAAAATGCCACAAATTATATTATGACTGTGCAGTTATTACAGATAGGACAATCCATAATAACCGTCTAGATATAATAATACAGGATAAACAAGCAAGAACAGCTTATTTCGAGGATATCACCATTCCAAACACACATAGCAAACAGAAATCAGTAAAGTGAAGAACACCAGAAATATGCTGAATTCAAAGAAGAAATTGTAAGACTATGGAACATGAACAGTGTATACATTGTCTCGGTCGTAATATCTACAACTGGTATCCCAAAATCACTACATTAAACGATTAGGCCTACACAGTAATACCTATGTAACTTTTCAGACAGCCACAATGCTAAGCACCACGACAATAGTCCGAATGTTCCTAGAAATTGACAAATGAGTGCACTTGGCTATGTCTGTGCCTCATGTTTTACCAGCTTGAGCTGAGAAAAAATAAAAACACAATGAAAATAATAATAATAGTAATAATCCAGAAATGTCTGTACCCAGATGGGGTGGAGCTCAGATCATCATCTGATCTTCATCTTAGGGGCAGCTCAAACTAAAACCTGGCTGTAGGTATAAAGAGCAGTACATTTTATTAAAGAATTGGAGAGATGTCTATGGAATAGAGTGATACAGCCACGGCCTGGGGATCGCCAGGGCATGCCTGGGGCTAGCGCTGGGCGTGATAGTAAGCGTACCACTGAATAAGCGGGCAGGCACCGGGAAACCAGAAATAGATACAGCCAGTATTCAAAGAAACTCACCAACACCACAGGCTGCGACTGCTGCATGTGTTTCTCAGGGGATCTGTCCACCTACAACTGAGACCGTTCGAGCAGTTAACAGAAGAAATACATGCCATGAAATGGTCATGAGACGTAAACACATTCACAATATGTGTATATTACTGAGTAGCAGAACTTGAGACTGACGTGACAGGATACAGGGACAAACTTCATCGACAGTTACACAGTAATAACTATGTACATCTTCAGAAAGCCACAATACTAACCATCACTGGAATATTCCAAATTTTCCTAGCAATTGACAAATGACCGTGTTTGGCTATGCTCTTACCATAGGTTTTACCAACTTGGCCGAGAAACAAAAAAATAATAATAATATCTAGGACAGAATGAGTAAGAGGGATAACAGACATAAAAAAAGTCTACACAACAGTCAGATAAAACTTTGAAGGATATATTTTCATCAACGAAAACAGGATTCAGCAATCCACACAGGTGTATCCATTCTGATAAGTACACACCACTAGATTCAAATGGAAGCACAGACCAGAAAAATGAAGAGATTATCATCACTACAGAAGAAGAAGCGAACCATTGGAAGAGAATGACCCTCCATGGAAGATGGCCCCATGACCTGAGCAGACTAGATGTTGACAAGGAAGCATAGAATGCCTGGTTCAGAGTTGGAGACCTCTTGCCAGAAACAGAGGTGTTCTCCGTGGCAGTACAGGGCCAGATGGTTAACACAAAAAAAATCAAAATGCACAATAAAAGACCAACAAATTCAAGATGATAAATTCAGAAAATGCCAAGCGAAACCAGAAACAATCCACCACATGACAGAATCCTGCCACAGTTTACACAATCTGATTACTTACACAGGCACAATTAAATGGCAAACATCATTCACCAAAATCTTATTTTAAACTACAAACTCATAAAAGACACCTTACCTTAATATAAATACAAGCCAGATCCAGTTTTAGAGTCAGAATCCTATAGATTATATTATGACCAATTTATTATTACAGATAGGACAATCCATAATAACTGTCCAGATATATAACCATATAACAATCACAGCACGGAAACAGGCCATCTCGGCCCTCCTAGTCCGTGCTGAACTCTTAATCTCACCTAGTCCCACCTACCCGCACTCAGCCCATAACCCTCCACTCCTTTCCTGTCCATATACCTATCCAATTTTACCTTAAATGACACAACTGAACTGGCCTCTATTACTTCTATAATATAATATAGAAGTACTACTTCTATATAATAATACAGGATAAGCAAGAACCACTTACTTAATCGATATAGCCATTTCAAACACACATAATATGCAGAAATGAGTAAGTGAAAAGCACGTGAAATATGCTGAATTAAAAGAGGAAATTGTAAGACTACAGAAAAGAACAGGGTATACATTGTCCCAATAGTAATATCTACTGTACAACTGGTATCATCCCAAAGTTACTACACAATAGCATTAAACAATTAGGCCTACACAGTAATATTTATGTAAATCTTCAGCAAGCCACAATACTAGACACCACTAGAATAGTTCTAAAGTTCCTAGCAATTGAGAAATTAGTGTGCTTGGCTATCCTTGGACATTAGGTTTTACCAGCTTGAGCTGAGAAAAAAATAATGATAATATTAACTTTTATTATTTATTTTTCATACAGGTGATGTAGTTCAAGGTGCTTTACAATGGGACAAAAGTACAAATATGGAAATAAAATAAAATACATAATGATTTATTGAGATATTTTGTGCGTGTTGCTCTGCATTTCTACTATCTGCAGAATCTCTTGTGTTTATAAAATAAAGATTGGCATTTGTAACGTTATCCCACCCAATCAAGTGATTAAATCTAGAATCTTACTCATGTTGTGGAATGCCCACATTATCCACCCACTCCTGAATAAAGTTAACAGTGAGAGACAGTGAATACAATTGCACTTGCCTTTATTGATTAATGGAGACAATCCAAAAAGAGAAATCACTGCAGATACGGCTGGTCTTTGTGCATCTGTGGTGCTGACTCAGTCTTGTACCTTAATTGTCACTGCAGATGCATCAGTAGAACATCTCTGCTGACCCAGCACCCTGGGAAGAGATTGAACAAAAGCACTGTTCTTACACTCAGATTGAGTTAGCAAATCTCAGTGACACTTTATCGGAGGCCAAACGGAAACAAAGCATCATAACAAATCATTGCACAAATGGATCTGCAGACAGAAGACACTAATCTTGAAAATCATACGGATCGTATAGGCAGTGTGTGTGACACTATGTGCATCTAAATACACGTGTGTGCACCCTCTATATATATATATACACACACCCATTATGTATGGAATGATTCTGTCTGGATGCCATGCAAATGAAAGCTTTCCACTGTTTCTTGGTTCATATTTAATATAGTAAAAGTTCAACATGGCATCATGTCACCTCAAACAAGTAAATATTAGTCTACAAAATGTTTTCATCCCTTTTGAGTCTGCAACAGATCAAAGTTCAAAGTAAATTTATGATCGGAGTACATATATAACCCTGAGATTCATTTCCTTGCAAACATACTCAATAATTTCGTAATAGAATAATAATCATAACAGAATCAATGAAAATCTGCACCAACCTGGGTGTTCAGACAACGTACAAAAGACAACAAACTGCAAATCCAAAAAGAAACAATGATAATAAATAAATAAACAATAAATAAGGAGAACATGAGATGAAGAGTCATTAAAAGTGAGTCCTTGGGTTGTGGAAATATTTTAGTGAAGGAACAAGTGAAGTTGAGTGAAGTTGTTCCCTTTGGTTCAGGAGCCTGATGGTTGAGGGGTAATAACTGTTCCTGGTGGTGTGGGCCCGAAGGCTGCTGTACCTTCTTCCTGACAACAGCATGGCCTGGGTGGTGGGAGTCCTTGAAGATGGATGCTGCTTTCTGTGGTAGCACTCTGTGTAGATGTGCTCAATGGTGGGGAATGCTTTACCAGTGCTGGACTGGGTATATTGACCTCATTTTGTAGGCTCTTCCATTCAAGGGCATTGGTGATTCCCTAACAGGCCAGGATGCAACTAATCAATATACGCTCTACCACGGATCTATAAAACTTTGTCAATGTTTTAGATGACATGCTGAATCCTCGCAAACTTCTAAGAAAGTAGAGGCACCTCCATACTTTCTTCTTAATGGCACTTACATGCTGGACCCAGAAAATATCCACCAAAATGATAACACCAAGGAACTAAATTTGCTGACCCTGTCTGCTCCTGATCCCCCGATGAGGATGGCTCAAGGACCCTCTGGTTTCGTCCTCCTGAAGGAGGTGTGTTGCTGCCAGTCTGAGCCTCACTAATTACCATGATATACTCGCCACACATCAGACACAGGTTTTCAGTATGCGCAGCTTTCATCTGATTTTCATTTCACATTCTCTCTACGGAACACACACACACACACACGCGCTCATGCATTCGCATCTACGCACGCATGAACAACACCATCCCTCAAGTACAGTTACATGTACACATATTACAGTTCAAGGTGCAAGTCTGTGTTTTGTCATTCTTCAGCAAACAAGTGTTAAGGAGAAGGAAGTGATTGTAAGTCTGTACCGAATATAGCATAAAAACGGAAGAAATAAAAAAAAGGAAAAAAAAAAGATATCAATACAACATGCAAGAACTATTATAAACATGGATTGATTGTATGTGCTTAAAGTGATACTCTGCGATGTAGTGGGCTGCGTTAGTGGGTGGAGGTGTTGATCAGCCTGATGGCCTGGGGTAAGTAACAGTTTTTTTAAAGTAAGTGCACACATATTTGAACACTCATGCAAACATAAACATATAAAGGCATGCTGGCCTTTATAACAAGAGAAATTGAGTATAGGAGTAAAGAGGTCCTTCTGCAGCTGTACAGGGCCCTGGTGAGACCACACCTGGAGTATTGTGTGTAGTTTTGGTCTCCAAATTTGAGGAAGGACATTCTTGCTATTGAGGGAGTGCAGTGTAGGTTCACAAGGTTAATTCCCAGAATGGCGGGACTGTCATACGTTGAAAGATTGGAGCGACTGGGCTTGTATACACTGGAATTTAGAAGGATGAGAGGGGATCTGATTGAAACATTTAAGATTATTAAGGGATTGGACACACTGGAGGCAGGAAGCATGATGGGTGAGTCCAGAACTAGAAGCCACGGTTTAAGAATAAGGGGTAGGCCATTTAGAACAAAGATGCAGAAAAACTTTTTCATCCAGAGAGTGGTGGATATGTGGACTGCTCTACCCCAGAAGGCAGTGGAGGCCAAGTCTCTGGATGCATTCAAGAGAGAGTTAGATAGAGCTCTTATAGATAGCGGGGTCAAGGGATATGGGGAGAGGGCAGGAACGGGGTACTGATTGTGTATGATCAGCCATGATTACAGTGAATGGCGGTGCTGGCTAGAAGGGCCGAATGGCCTACTCCTGCACCTACTGTCTATTGTCATACATACAAAGAAAATGGAGTGTTGTGTGAGAACGAAGTGCTAGAATAATTTTGGAAAGGGTTAAAAGGCTGACACAACATTGTGGGCTGAAGGGCCTATACTATATCCATGTTAACTATACAATGATACACAGGGGCATACTCAGACATTAGCTTAGCCAAACGTGCATGTGCGGATATAGCCATATACAAAGACATACATGCAACCCAGCACCCACACATACGCACATGCATAAATATATAAAAGGTACATTTATACGCAAAATCATTGATGGCATAAGTATTCACCCCTTTTGATATGGCACACAAAATCATCCCTGGTGCAGCCAATTGGTCTTAGAAGTCACATTATTAGTTAAATAGAGATCATCTGTGTGCAGTTGTACTGATTGTACTAAAAATGCACCTGTATCTGAAAGGTCCAGCTGCTGGTGAGTCAGTATCCTGCCAAAACCTACACCATGAAGACAAAAGAACACTCCAAGCAGCTCTGCAAAAAGTCAGGGGATGGATACAAAAAAAATTCCAAGTCACTGAATATTTCTTGGAGTACACTTTAAGTCAATCATCAAGAATTGGAAAGAATATGGTACAACTGTAAATCTAACTAGAGCAGGCCAACCTCAAAAACTGAGTGACTGTTCAAGAAGGGGACTAGTGAGGGAGGCCACCAAGAGACCTATGACAACTCTGGAGGAGTTATAAGCATCAGTAGCTGAGATGGGAGAGACTGCACATGCAACATCTGTTGCCCAGGACCTCCACTAGTTGTAGCTTTATGGGAGAGTGGCAAAGAGAAAGCTACTGTTGAAAAATAATCTCACATGAAATCCCAGCTAGAGTTTGCCTGAAGGCATGTGGAAGACTCTGAAGTCATCTGGAAGAAGGTTCTTTGGTCTGACAAAGCCAAAATTTAGCTTTTTGGCCATCCGACCAAATGCTATGTTTGACATAAACAAAACATCACACATCATGAAAAACACACCGTCCCTACCGTGAAGCACGGTGGTGACTGCATCACGCTGTGGGGATGCTTCACTGCAACAGGCCCTGGAAGGCTTGTGACGGTAAAGGGTAAAATGAATGCAGTGAAATACAGGGAAATCCTGGAGGAAAACTAGATGCAGTCTGCAAGAAAACTGTGACTTGGGAGAAGATTTGTTTTCTAGCAAGACAATGACACCAAGTATAAAGCCAAAGCTACACAGGAACAGCTTAAAAACAACAAGGTTAATGTCCTGGAGTGGCCAAATCAGAGTCCAGACCTCAATCCAATTGAACCTTTGTGGCTGAACTCGTAAAGGGCTGTTCACTCATGATCCCCATGCAATCTGACAGAGATTGAGCAGTTTTGTAAAGAAGAATGGAAAAAAATTTGCAGTATCCGGATATGCAAAGACCTATCCACACAGACTCAAGGCTGTAATTGTTGCGAAAGATGCATCTACTGAATACTGACTTGAAGGGAGTGAATACTTATGCAATCAATTATTTTATGTTTAACACTTGTAATAAATTTGGACCAATTTGTACAAATTCGTTTTCACTTTAACACAAAAGAGCCTTTCCTATTTATCGGTGTCAAAAAGTCAGATTAAATCCACTGCGATTTAATGTTGTAAAACAATAAAACATGAAAACTTCTGGGTGGGGTGGGGTGGGTTGAATACTTTTTATAGGCACTGAATACACAGGCATGTATAGCTGAAATCAGATGTATCAGTGTTACAGTGGACTAGAAGGAATTACAGAGGCAAGAGAGAGAAGCTAACCAATGTCTGTTGGGATTCTTTGTGGAAATAACAGGCAGGATGGACAAAGGAGAGTCAATGAAAGCTGTTTACTTGGATTTTCAGAAGGCCTCTGACAAGATGCGATACATGAAGCTGCTTAACTAGATAAGAGCCCAAGGGATTATAGGAAAAATAGGAAAGATTAACTGACTGGCAGGAGGCAAAGAGTGTAAAGAAACAGGGCCTGTTCTGGTTGGCTATTGGTAAATACCAATGTTTCACAGGTTTGGTGTTGGGCCCACTTATTTTCACATTATATGTCAAATATTTGGATGACAGAATTGATAGCTTTGTGGAAAAGTTTGCAAGTGATACGAAGATAAGTGGAGGGGCCAGGTAGTGTTGAGGAAGCAGAGAGTCTCCCAGATTGAGAGACTGGACAAAGAAGTGGCAGATGGGATACAGTGTAAGGAAGTGCATGGTCATCCACTCTGGCAAGAGGTATAAAGGCATGGACTATTTTCTGAAGGGGAGGAAATCCAAAAATCAGTGGTGCAAAGGGACTTGGGAGTCCTCATACAGGACTCCCTAAAAGTAAACCTGCAGGTTGTGTCAGTGGTAAGTAACGGCGAAGTAGTGGTAAGTTATGAGGAAAAGGGCGGAGAGGCGGTTTGAGAGGGTTAATTATCAGCCATGATGGAATGGTGAAGCTGACTCAATGGGCTGAATGGCCTAATTCTGCTCCTTTGTCTAATGGTCTTGTATACTTTGACATAACACTTTTGACAACACATATACACATATAAACATGCATGCACATACAAACAGAATGCATATAGAAAAATATGCACATATATATGTACACACACACACACCATTGACGTGCATATCATTATCATAACACAACTGTGAAGTCCCTTTGAAGTATGTTCACTCTCAAGAAGTTTAAGTCATTTCTTCGAAGGGAGTTCAGTGAGAGCATCTCTCACTGCTTCCCCTCCATGATCTCTGCTGCTCTCTAACTCTTTGCTTATTTCATCACACCCTCCCCTCCCCACCCACTTTCCCACTCATCTGGTCTTATCTGTCATCTGCCAGCTTGAACTCCTCCCCCTCTCCCCAACTCATAATTCTGGCTTCAGCCCCCTTCCTTTCCTGTCTTGATGAAGTGAGTCAGCCCGAAATGTTGGCTATTTATTCCCCTCCATAGATGCTGCCTGAGTTGCTGAGTTCCTCCAGCATTTTCTGTGTGTGATGGGCATTCACATGTTCATACACACACACACGGAAATATACATACATGTACATATAAGCTAACCAGAGTTAGCACCTCAAAAAGACAAGTGTTTCTGAGATGTTGGAAATCCAGAGTAATAAGACGGAGTCCGTCATTAAGGACCCCCATCACCCAGGTCATGCCTTATTCTCATTGCTACCATTAGTTAGGAGGTACAGAAGCCTGCAGGCACACATTCAAAGATTCAGGAACAGCTTTTTCCCCTCTGCCATCGGATTTTTGAATGGACATTGAACCCATGAATGCTACCTCACTTTTTAAAATTTCTATTTTGCACTAGTTAATTAATTTAACTATTTAATATGAGGTAAATATTAAATAGGGTGGCACGATAGCATAGTGACTAGCACAACGCTTTCCAGTACCAGCAACCCAGGTTCAATCCCCACCGTTGTCTGTAAGGAATTTGCATGTTCTCCCCCCCCCTCCCCCCCCCCCCGTGTGACCTTGTGGGTTACCTCTGGGTGTTCCAGCTTTGTCCCACAGTCCAAAAGCGTATCAGACAGTAGGTTAATTGGTCATTATAATTTGTCCAATGATTAGGCTACCATTAAATTGGGGGATTGCTGGGCGGTGCATCTTGAAGGGCCAGTGGGGCCTCCATGCTGTATCGCAATCAATAAATAAAACTGAAGCTCGCGGTTTTTTTTCTGGTATAATGTATTGCAATGTATTGTCTCCCTCAGAGACAACTGATTTCACGAGATATGCCAGTGATATTAAACCCAATTCTGATTCTAATACACATAAAATTCTGCTGCTTGTATCCCGACGAAGATTCTTGGCCCAAAACATCGACTGCTTAGCTGCCTGACCTGCTGAATTCCTCCAGCATTTTGTGTGTATTACACAGTTAGTATCTAATATGACTGATAAAACCATATCACGTTTTAACCTTTAGGTCCAAGTATTGGCAGATAGCCTTTCTTCTGCATATACTAAATCTGACATAATTATTTTTTTACCCTTCAGCAATATTGTATAATGACCAACACTTGTTATTGAAAAATCATCCTCTACCACCTTTTTTCTCTCTGTTCGCATATGTTTATTTATAATGTGAATGCATTTTTCACAAGCTGATTTCAGGTACTAACATTTCCTTGAAAAGTGGGCACATGCTCTAATTCCGTATCTGTCAACCTTGCAACCCATTCTCATTATTTTTATTGATATCTCTAGGGATTTCCTCATCTACTTACCTTGCAGATAAGGCTTCCCATACAAGACCTCCAATTCAGCAGCAGCACTTTGAATAGAGTGGACAAAGAGGATTTTTTAATATATATCTCTGCAGTTTGCTTTAAATGTCCACAGGGACCATTCAAATCTAGTCCCCTTAGCACCGAATTTATATTCTGTTGTTGTATTTATTCAATAGTTTGGCAAGCAGATCGACTTTCCTAACTTTGTACATGAAGACAGGGCTTTAGTATGACAAGAAACATGCTTTAATTCTTAATGCAGCGCTATTAAACTTTACGGATGATCGGGCCTCAAGGCAAATTCTTCCAGGCAATTGTAAAACGTGGAATGGATTGCTAGGAGCAGGAGTATTACCCAAAACACAACCTAGATAGTATATGTGAGATGATCCCACCTTCTGTCGCAGGGAAGTGTAATTTTATGCAAAACGTTTTCTCCATTTCACTACAATGCAGATAACATCATAATTACACAGTGTTTCACAGATTCAAGATTCAAGTTTTATTTGTCATATGGATTTATTGAAACAGAATGAAATTTGTCACTTGCATTAACAACCAACACACTTGATTGCCAGAATTAGGCTAAGTATCATGGGGTGTATGTCGTGAAACTTGTTTTTTTTTGTGGTAGTAGTAAAGTGCAATGCATGGTAATAAAGATTGTAAATTACAATAAGTATATATAAAAATGAATTCAATAGGTATTGTATAAAGAGAGGGAAAGTTACTGAGGAAGCGTTCATGGGTTCACTGGCCATTCTAAAATCTGACAGCGAATGGATGAAGCTGCTCCTGAAACGCTGGGAGCAGTTCACGAGGATTGGCGTATATTACGACTCCAGTATGGCATGACCACAATGCTGGGCAAAACAACACAGAGCACTATAAGCGACAAAATAACAAGCCCTCTTCTCCCCCTATGCTGCCCCACACGTAAACAGTCCTCTCAGCCCCAGACAGGCGGTCTTCAGCAGCTTCCTGCCACCAGCACGCTCGGACACGCAGACGCTGGGCCTTCAACCACCCCTGCAGACATCCCTGTCCCTCAACCATTCCCATGAGCCTAAAAAGCACAAAAAGAGCATATAACCAAGTCACGACCTCAACATGTTGAAGCGAAGAACCGAAGACCACACAACAAGGAGATGTACAAATTTTAAATTCAGGATTCAAAGTAAATGTATTATCAAAGTACATATTTATCACCATGTACAATCATAAGATTAATTTCTTATGGGCATTCATGGTATATGCAAGAAACAAAATAGATTGAATACATTCTGTAGGCTTTTACGCAGGTTATACTCTGGTGTATGTGATCGGCGTGATAGGGCAGAGTGTCCACTGAGTACTGTAGACTGGAAAGGTTTGGGAAGCATTTGCTTATGAAGGGCACAACATAACTGGCCTCTCGCCATCTCTGCTATTATTGCAGAGAATTTGCAATGTTTGTGGGGATGAGAAGAAGCCAGCCTCGGAATAAACATGTGCTGTCCATTTGAATTTCTTCTATAATCTTTCCAGAGGTGTAGAAATAAAACATAGCAATCTCACCACAGGAGCCAGGTCGTAGAAGATGAGGAGGAGGCTAATAGAGATTTAGTCCCCCGCTGTTCAATAACATCGCTGAGATTCATTTTGCAGAGCTGAAGATCTTTATAGCCATAATACAACATACACACATGAACAGAGATAAAAATACACCCACTCCAAGAGACACACACAGAGACAGGTAAAAATAGACACAAAGACACACACACACACACACACACACACACACACACATATACACACATCTATGAAGTCACATTCATATATGCATATGTGTGTGAGTGTGTTTAAGGATGCTGATGAACGTATGTGCACGTGTGTGTGTGTTCCTGTGTTACAATGTGAGGTTTCACACAGTTTTTGCTTATATCTGTGTTGGTGCTTCTCTCCAAGTGCTTGCGAGCCCGTATTCCTTTACAGGTGTCTGCATTAATGGTTTTGTCTACCTACGTCTGCATCTGGTGGTTAAGGAACGGGACAGCCCTTCGGAGATCTGGATGATTAACCGGAGTGGTGTATGAGACCAACACATCATCTGGAGAAAGCAAGTTTGAGTAATTAACAGTCCTGTATCAGCAACAGTGATTGTGAGACAGCTGGTTTGCTGTAAAAACACATCCGAACCACTGATGTCCTTCACAAGAGAAAATTGGATCATTACATGCAGGAAAGATATCAATAACATTTTAAGAGTACAGAGAAAATTAACAAGGATTTTGCTGGGGCTTGGAGGTCTGATATAAGGAAAAGTTGAGTAGTTTATGTAACCCCCTGGGTCACCTCAGGCTCGCTCACACTCGTTCTCGTCTAGGGGGAGCAGCCTTCGGCCCCGCCAATCTGGGTAATCAGCTGGTGTGGATGCTGTGTGATGTCCCCGCCTCGCCCAAAAACAGACAGTACACCATATGCGATTAAATGAGTACAATTTATAAAGGTTACTATAACTAAGTGATTAATAATGATACAGTATATATGAAGAGAAAAAATAAAGAAAAGGCACCAAACTTATCAAAGTCCAAACCACTTCGTGCACAACCGTTGGAGCTCAATTTCGGAAGTCCTCTGGCCACCATTCGATCCCCTCCGAACTCCTCGACTTGAAGCTCAGGACCCTCCGAGTGGTCAACCAAGCACTTCTAGCTTCATCCCCCCTCCTCAGAGTACCTCCTGGCCTCGGACCCCCGCTTGGGGTCCGATCCTCGCCCAGCTTACAGCATTGCATCCTCTCTCTCGACCCCCTTGCACCGATCTCCCCAAAAGCCCGCCAACAAAAGCTTACAGACTCAGAAGAAAGAACATTAATCTCCATTTGGTTTACAAAGGAATACAATTCTCTCAGCACTCTCTCAGAACAAAGAAGCATTCCTGCTTGTTAACAAAACAAAAGAAGCCCTTTTGATTACATACACAGTAACAAAGAAAAAAAAGAAAAAAAACCCTTTACACTTAGGATTCTATTCTATGTGAATTTACATAGAACATAGTGGAGAACAGAAAACATAGGACATTACAGTGCAGTGTAGCCCTTCAGCCAATCTTCCTGTCAGATCGGCTGCAGGTGGTAAGAGTGGGCTCCTTCAGCTCCACCTCTCTGTCTCTCAATACAGGAGCCCCTCAGGGCTGCGTACTAAGTCCCCTCCTTTCCTCCCTGTATACCCATGACTGTATCACCACCCACAGCTCCAATTTGCTAATTAAATTTGTTGATGACACTACGTTGATTGGCCTTATCTCAAACAATAATGAGGTGGCCTACACGGAAGAAGTCATCTGAGATGTCAAGAAACTAACCTCTCCCTCAATGTTGCAAAAACAAAGGAGCTGGTTGTGGATTACAGTAGAAATGGATACACACTAATCCCGATTGACATCAATAGGGGTTGACAGGGTAAACAGCTTCAAGTTCCTCGGCATCCACATCACAGAGGATCTCACATGGTCAGTACACACTAGCTGTATGGTGAAAAAGGCACAACAATGACTCTTTCACCTCAGATGGTTGAGGAAGATTGGTATGGGCCCCCAAATCCTAAGAATTTTCTACAGGGGCACAATTGAGAGCATCCTGACTGGCTGTGTCACTGCCTGGTACGGGAACTGTACTACCCTCAATCACAGGACCCTGTAAAGAGTGGTGTGGATGGCCCAGCACCTCTGTAGATGTGAACCTCCCACTATTCAGGACATTCACAAGGACAGGTGTGTAAAAAGGGCCTGTAAGATAATTGGGGACCCAAGCCATCCCAACCACAATCTATTCCAGCTGCTACCATCCAGGAAGCGGTACCACAGCATAAAAGCCAGGACCAACAGGTTCCAGGACAGTTTCTTCCACCAGGCCATCAGATTGACAAACTCACGCTGATTTGAGTGTACTCTATGTTACATTGACTGTTCTATTTATTATAAATGATCATAAATTACTATGATTGCACATTGCACATTTAGACAGAGATGTAACGTAAAGAGTTTTACCCCTCATGATTGTGAAGGATGTAAGAAATAAAGTCAATTCAATTCAATGATGTTGTGTTGATCTCTCAACTGAATCTACGATCACTCAAACCCTTCCCTCCCACATAGCCTTTCAGTTTTCTACTATTCATGTTGTTATAAGTTTTAACTCTGAACAGTAATGATCAATTAGGCACTAATCTATATTTATTGACAACTACCTGCATTGGCTTAGGTCACATGCGTAGTTATGAATTTGTTCAACTAAATACCTGTGTGCATACACACAAGGTTTCCCTGACACACCATACGCAGTCAAAGAAGAGAAAAGGTAATACCCAGGAAAAGGGGTCAATGCTGGACAGACATTCTTCTTGATGCTGATTTAATCTCCACATTTCCATCATCAGATCATTCAGAGTTGTTGCTGCTTGTGCTCCCGTAATCCTGAATTCTTATTCTTTTTCTAACCTGATCAATCTACGATGTTTCAATTCTGTTGGCTCAAATCCATCTGACTAGCCTGTGTCAGCTTCTCATTGGATTTGCCCCAGGGCCACAAACAGAATTCCTTTCTGGCTCTTTCCTTCAACCTTGTGACCTCAATAATGTCTTTTGTTCTATCCAACTCAGATTAGTTCAAACCACAGACAAACGAATATCTGCAGATGCTGGAGATCCAAGCAACACACACAAAATGCTGGAGGAACTCAGCAGGACAGCAGCACCTATGGGAAAGAGTACAGTCGAAGTTTTGGTCCGAGACCCTTCAGCAGGACTGAAGATTTAAATTTCTTCGGGGTAGGCATCCCTGGAAGAGACCACAATGTAGTAATCCAATCACAAATGAGAGAAAATCTACAGAGGCTGGAAATCCAAGCAACACCACACAAAATGCTGGAGGAACTCAGCAGACCAGCAACATCAATGGAAAATAATACAGTCGACTGCTGAAAGGTATTGGCCCAAAACATTGACTGTATGATGTACCATCAATAACTCTCGGAGACGTGAGGCAAGATATAGGCTTTTATTGGCTGGAAGAAAGAACAAGCAGCAATTGACCACCATGCTACATCCTGGAGACTGAGGCCGGGGCTCAGGCACCAATCGCCTTTATACCGGAGTCCGTGGGAGGAGCCACGGTCAGTGGGAGGAGCCACAGGAGCAGTCAGTGGGGGGAGGGCTGTCCAGACAGGTATATATAGTTCACCACACCATACTCTTTTCCATAGATGCTGCCTGGTCTGTTGAGTTCCTCCAGCATTTAGTGTGTGTTGCTTAGTTCAAACCAGTTCAACCAAGTCAGGCAACACTAAACCCAGACGACCAGATCACAGCCGGCTGCTTCTACAAGCTTATAATTTTACACGATAAAGAACTTCTTATTTCAAAATGGTCTCAAATTTAGCAGATCATTAGCAGAAAACTCATTTTGTCTACATTCAATGGCTCTGATTAAATTACCCCTGAGCAAGAAGCAATTCACCAAACAGTTTACAAAATGGTGGCTGCAAGAACAGTCTCACAAACTGGCAGTCTCCATTCCTATGACTACGTGGCAAGAACAAAGACATTTGCTTTGTCTTTTTCCACTGCCTGTTCACTATTTCGAGATTTTAGTTCTTTCTGGGCAACAATGTGCCTTTCTAAGAGTTTCTCAAGTGCACCAATTGTGTTTGCCACTATCAACACTCCTGGCAGGGTATTCCATGCACCCACTACTCTCTGTGTAAAGACTTCATCTCTGACATCACTTCTGTATTTGCCTCCAATCATACTCAAATTTCTCCCCCATATTAGCAATGGTAATGGTATATAAAATTACGAGAGGTATAGGTATGGTAAATATAACCAGGCTTTTGTCTCAGAAGGTTGGGTGAAGCTAGAACTAGAGACTGTAGATTTAAGGTGAAAGGTGAAATATTTAAGGGGAACCTGAGGGGGAACTTCTTCACTCAGAGGGTGGTGTGAGTGTGGAATGAGCTGCCAGTGGGAGTGGTGGATGCAGGTTCGATTGAAACATTTCAGAGAAGTTTGGATGGGTACGTGGAGAGAAGTATGGTCCAGGTGTGGGTCAATGGCTTCAGTTCAGCATGGACTAGATGGGTTGAAGGGCTTGTTTCTGTGCCTTACTGCTCTACGACTATCTGACTCTAGTGACTCCAAATACAGGTAAATGCGAAGTGCCACCCTTATCTCAGGGGGAATTAGTGATGGGTATAAAATGCTGGGATTACTACCAATATCCACATGCCATAGACAACGTCACCTTAGACACAGGATGAGCCTGAAGACCCACACAGCCAGATTCAAGAACATTGTGCTCAGGTGCAGAGGAATGACATGTGGAGACAAGAATAGGAGTTCATCCATAGGAGCTCCAATAGACCTATTAAACTATTTATGAATATTTCAGGACCTGACTTCATTGGTAACACTACCATTTACGGCCCATCACTAATATTAGTGGTTAATTCTTCCTGAACCAATGCAGTCATAAAAAAACTCTCCGCTTATATCAGGCGTCATATGAAGTGTATTTGATGGCTCTAGGTCTGCACTCTCTGGAATTCAGAAGAATGAGCAGTGATCTCGTTGAAACCTATTGAATGGTGAAAGCCCTTGACAGAGTGGATGTGAGAGGATGTTTCCTGTATTGGGGGAGTCTATGAGCAAAAGACTCAGCCTCAGAATAGAGGGACATTCTTACAGACGAGAAGGAATTTCTTTATCTGGAGAGCAGTAAATCTGTGGAATTAATTGCCACATGCAGCTCTGGAGGCCAAGTCATTGGGTATATTTAAGGCAGAGTTTGATAGATTCATGAATAATCAGGGCATGGAAGGCAAGAAATTGGGGCTGAGGGTAATGTGGATCAGCCATGTTGTGAAATATTGGAGCAGACTCAATGGGCCAAATGGCCTAATTCTGCCCCTATATACAGGCTGACCACTGATTTTCTGAGCCTTACTGGAGTAATGTTTTTGCTGGTTTAAAAGAGGTTATGCAATAATGATGACAAAAATGGACTGTAGAAGCTTAAAAAGGATTATTAATTAAGCAAAAATTAAATGTAAATTTATTAATTACTGTGATTACAAAGAATGTTGGTCCTCAGTTATCTTTTTAAACACTTCATCCAAGTGAAGTTGTTTCATGTGTTTTGATCTCTCCCTCTGTAATTTTTCTTGCATGAAATAAAATTTCATTAGCTCTTGTTCCGTCACGAAGGTACGTTTCTCTAACCCTTTGATTAAATCACTCAACAACTCAATTAACTTGTCAATAGTAAATCTTCCAGTTTCATCCATTTTTTCATCGTCGCTGCCACCTTTATCACTTGCAGTGTTTTTTTTTTATCAACCTTCAGAACACTGTCTACAATTTCTGAGTCTGTAAGGTGGTGCACAACAGGTGTTTTGTCACTGACAATCATCCAAAGATGCAGATTTTCTTCATTAAGACTACTTGGACCTTCTTTATCTTCTGTTGCTTATGTTCTCCTAAGTGTGCATCATTAGTGTAGTGCAGTTTCATCTGCATTATACACCTGCTCAGGGCTGAGGTTTTTGTCAGCTATGAGCTTCAGAAATCCGTCCATGTACTCAGTAGCTCCTTCATGGTTTCTTGACGATTTTTCTCCACACACTTTATGCATGGTAATTCCATGGTACTTCTTAAACCTTTGAAGCCATCCTTCACCATAGTCACTCGCTTGTTCTAATTTCATTTCTTTATGGAACAGCTTAGCCTGTTTCATTATCTTTCTGCCTGACAAGTCGACTCCTTCGCTCCGATGTAGGTGAAACCATTCAATCATCACTTGATCGGGCTCAGTGCTCTTACCAACTTACATAGATTTTATCATGCTCATTTGCTTTAGTTAATCACTGTTTGCATAGAATGGCATCTTTTTTTTGGTGCTTTATTTCATAAGCGGTCAAAGTACCAATGGCATATCAGTCACACAGCTTATGCACAGAAACACCTTCGTCCAGTTTCTGCAACATTTCAACCTTCTTTTAGATTGAGATGGACTGATATTTACATTTGACACCACCACGGGTACTTGCACTTGACTTAGAATCCATAGCTAGGGTTAAACTTATGTAAAATAAGCAAAAATAGGCACAGTATCGGGATTACCACCAACAAGTGCAATGTAAATAATAAAAATAACATGCTTTTGTCAAAATGAATCTTGCCACAGATGGCGCTACATGCGCTGCACACAGTGACATCTGGTGGATGCCCGGTAAACTATGTCTTATAATTTCATCCATGGTTCTTTGAATTACTGTCACCTTCCTGTCAGCTTGAACCAGTTTGGTCATTCTCCTCTGACCTCTCTCATTACAAGGCATTTTTACCCACAGAACTGTCGCTCACTGGATTTTTTTTTTAAATTTTTGCACCATTCTCTGTAAACTCTAGAGACTGTTGTGCATGAAAATTGCAGGAGATCAGCAGTTTCTGAGATACTCAGACACCAACAATCATTTCACAAAGTCGATTAGATTACATTTTTTTCCCAATTCTGATGTTTGGTCTGAATGACAACTGAATCTCCATGTCTGCATGCATTTATGTGTTGAGTGATTTATGATTAGATTACATGTTTGCATTAATGAGCAGGTATACAGCTGTACCTAATAAATTGGACACTGGATGTTTTCCCAGATCAGGATAAAGTGGGGCTTGGAGGGAATATACAAGTGGGATTGTTTCCTTGAATTTGTTCCATTATGCTTGGTGTTAAGGATCTCCAGTTTGTAAGGGGTAAAGGTCATCGGTTTGTAAGGGGTTGTGGGTGAATTACTGCATTTTATGTAGGTTAAATACTGAAGCCCCGGTATTGAAGTGTATGTGTGTAGGCTAATGAATGGAAATGGAGCGCCAATAAGATCAATCTACGATGGAAGACCTGAGGAAGAGTGATCACATAATTATAAGAGTTCAACTTAATTCTGCGAAAGGACCTGGAATGTTCTACAGAAAGAAGAAGAATGAGGCTGGATCTCACTAAAACCTATCAAATATTGAAAGGCCTACTTTGACTGGATGTGGAGTGGATGTATCCTAATGTAGGGGAGTCAAGGACCAGAAGGCACAGCTTCAGAATAGAACTATGTCCCTTTAGAACAGAGATGATAAGGAATTTCTTTAGCTAGAGGGTAGAGAAACTGTGGAATTCATTGCCACAATTGCTGCTGAGGCCAAGTCATTGGGTATTTTTAAAACATAAGGGTGTCAAAGATTATGAGGAAAAAAAAACAGGAGAACTGGGTTAAGAGGGATAATAAATAAACCATGATGGAATGGCAGAACAGACATGATGGTCCAAATGGATTAATTCCTCTCCTATATTTTATAGCCTTATGGTGACTTCCCCCTCTTACTCTGTTTCTGATGTGGTGGGTCTCAGTGTTCAATGATCAAGTTCAAAGTGAATTTATTATCAGTGTATGTGTATGTTACCACATACTACCTAGAGATTAATTTTCTTGCAGGCACTTACAAGTAAAAGAAAATGCAATGGAAATTAACAAAAGAAAAGCTACTTAAGCAGACAAGGGATGACCAACACCAACATGCAAATAGAATACTGAGAACATGAGCTGTAGAGAGTCCTTGAACGCGAGTCTGTAGGTCATAGAGTCAGCTCAGAGTAAAGGTGTATGAAGTTATCGGCATGACAGATGATTGTAGGGATTGTTCCTGAACCTGGTGGCATGGGATCTAAGGATTCTGTACCTCATGCTCAATGGAGGTCGCGAGAAGAGGCCATGGCCTTGGATTGAGGGCATTTTTGGTGATGGATGCTGCTTTCTGGTGGCAGCACACCTTGTAACTCTGCTCTCTCGATGGGGAGAACTTTCCCTAGGAAGTATTCACCACTTCTTCTAGCATTTTCCATTACTAGGCATTGATGTTTCCATACCAGACCAAGATGGAGCCAGTTAGGATAACCTGAACTATGCACCTTCGGAAGTTTGTCAAAGTTTTTGGTGACATGCTGAATCCATGCAAACTTTTAAGAAAGTAAAGGTGCTGTCGTACTTCCTTTGTGAAGGCACTTCCCGCGGACAGATCCTCCAATAAGTTGACATCAAAGAGTTTAAAGCTACTGCTCCTGTCCACCTCTGATCCCCTAATGAGAGCTGCATTATGGACCTCCAATTTCTTCCTCCTGTAGTCAATAATCATCTCTTTGGGTTTTGCTGATGTCGGGTGACAGGTTGCTGTTGTGGCACCATTCAACCAGATTTTCAATTTCCCTTCTGTTTGCCAGTCTGTACTCACCTTTGATTCAGCCAAAAACAGTGGTATCGTCAGCAAACTTAAATACCTGCCTTGTCAGATATGAATGACAAATGGCTGCAACAGCCGTATCACTCAACAGCAGGTCTGTGGAAAAGAAACTGCTAGACCTCACCCATTTTCCGTTCAGCAATCCTTCTGTGTTTTAGGAAAAAAGATCATTACATCCCAAAATAATTTCATGGCAATCATTTATTAAGCCCACAGTGCAATTTCTTGCAGCTGATGTATTGTAGAATCTCAATTATAATTTGAAGAAACGTGTGAATCAATCACACCAACATGTCAGAGCAATGATAAATGCTGTGATATAGATTGATCACGGTGAATGAGATAGAATTGCAAAAGCTAGGAGACCATCATTCCCTGTATATAGATCTCAGACAGTGCCAGACATGCTAAAATGTGTTATAATTCAACCAACGCAGCATTTGTAAGTTTATTCCATGATTGTATTCTTTGAGCAGCATCAAGATTTGGGGGATTTGTGCAAGGTAGATAGGCCCCCTTCAGTCATCAATGCGATAATGACCGTTTGGATTGCTGACGAATCATTGCAGTATTAGATTCAAGATTCAAGATAGTTTAAAGTGATTTCCAGTACACAAGTGTAAAGAAGGACAAAATAGCTGTTACTCCAGATCCGAGGCAGCACAAGAAAAAACAACACACAATAAGTTAAAGAACACAATAATAAGAGATTCAAGATTCAAGATTGCTTAATGTAATTTCCACCACCTAAGTGTAAAGTAGAACAAAATAATTGTTACTCTGGATCTGATGCAGCACAAAAAACTCAATAAGATAAAGAAAAACATAATCGAAAAACACAATAAATATCAATACATAAGATAGCTTCCTGACTTAGATTAACTGTATACCCATAAAGTGTCGTTAGATACAGGAGTGTCTGTACATAAGGTGACTGACAGGAAATGATGAAGTAGTGGAGGTGTTGATCAGCTTAACCACTTGGGGAAAGTAAATGTTTTTGTGTCTGGTGGACCTGGCATAGATGCTACATAGTCTCCTTTCTGATGGGACTGTAAAAACAGACCATGAGCAAGGTGGGTAGGATCCTTTATGATATTACTGGCCTCTTTTCCAGCACCTTTCTGCATATACTGTCTATCTGTGGTGGCAGGTAGACTGATGCTGGCGATATGTTGGGTGATGGAGAAGCTTACTCCACCCCGTGAGTTTGTACTAGCTCTTGAGGAAATGTCGTTTTACAAATTGAGTGCAGAAGTTGGGAGGTTATGCTGAAGAAATCAGTGAGACCAAATTTGGAATATCGTGTGCAATTTCTGTCACCTACCTACAGGAAAGATGTTATAAAGTCATAGAGACAGAGAGACGTACATTACAGAAGCAGAACATTCATCCCATTAGCCCACACTGAAACCACTTAAACTACCTGCACCACTTGTGCTGGTAGCTCATCCCACAGGCTCACAAACCTCTGAGTGAAGAAGTTACCCTCATGTTCCTCTTGAACTGTTCACCTTTCACCCTTAGCCCATGACCTCTAGTTGTATTCCCACCCAAACTCAGTGGAAAAAGATGTTTGGATTTACCCTATCTATACCCCTCAGTATAGATGCAGAAAAAAATAACTGGGACTTGAGGACCTGAATTATAGGGAAATAGTGAATAGTTCAGGATTTGATTCCCTGGCATACAGGGGAATGAGGGGAGATCTTATAAACGTTTCCAGTTGAAATGGGGTATAGATGGAATGAATTCATCCAAGCTTTTTCCCTTGAGGTAGAGTGAGACAGGAAGCAGAAATTATATGTTTAGTGTAAAAGGTGTAATATTTAAGGGAAATTTGACAGGGAGCTTCTTCATTCAGAGTGTGATGTGGGTGCAGAACAAGCTGCTGGAAGAAGTAGTAGATGAAGATTTAATTAGAACATTTAAGAGAAGTCTGGATAGGCGCATGGATGGGAGAGGTTTGGATGGATATGGTCCATGTGGAGATAGATGGGACCGCACAGAAGACCAGTCTGGCATTGACTAGATGGGCTGAAGGGCATGCTTCTGTGCTATAGGTCTCTGACTCTATAAACATAGAACATAGAATGTTATATCCCTTTGGCCCACAATGCGGAGCCAATTTTTTCAGCCGCTCTAACGTTAATCCTTTCCCTCCCGCATGGCCTTCCATTTTTCTATCATCTGTGCTTCGCAAGGGAAAATCTTGCCTGACGATATTTTGGAATGATTTGAAGAAATAACAAGCAGGCTAGACAAAAGAGAACTGCTTAATGTTGTGTACTTGGACTGTCAGAAGGCCCTTGACAAGGTGCCACACATGAGGCAGCTTAACAAGCTACAAACCCATGGTATTACTGGAAAGATTCTAGCATGGATAAAACAGTGGCTGACTGGCAGGAGGCAAAGATTGGGAATAAAGGAGGCCTCTTCTGTTTGGGTGCTGTTGACTAGTGATATTCTACAGGGATCTGTGTAGGGATTGATTCCTTTTACTTTCTATGTCAATGATTTGGATGATGGAATTGATGGCTTTCTTACAATGTTTGAAGATGATATGAAGATAGCTGGAGTCGCAGTTAGTTTTTAGGATGTGGAGATGCTACAGAAAGACTTAGACAGATTAGGAGAATGGACAAAGAAGTGGCAGATGGAATACAGTGTCAGGAAGTGTATGGTCATTCACTTCAATGGAAGAAATGAAGGGGTTGACTATTTTCTAAATGGAGAGAAAATACAAAAAAAAAATTGAGGCACAAAGGAACTTGGGAATCCTTGTGCAGGATTCCCTAAAGGTCGGTTCACAGGTCGAGTCTGTGGTGAGAAGGCAAAAGCGATGTTGGCATCAATTTAAGAAGACTCCAAAGACAAGGATATAATATTGAGAGTTTGTAAAGCACTGGTGAGGCCTCACTTGGAGTATTGTGAGCAGTTTTGGTCCTCTTTTCTTAGAAAGGATGTGCTGAAACTGGAGGGGGCTCAAAGGAGGTTCACAGAAATGGATGGTTTGTCATCTGGAAAGCGTTTGATGGCTCTGGGTCTGTATTCACTGGAATTCAGAAGAATGATGGGCAACCAAATTGAAATCTATCGAATGGTGAAAGGCCTTGATAGAGTGGGTGTGGAAAGGATGCTTCCTATGCTAGGAGATTTTAAGACCAGAGAACTCAGCATCAGAATAGAGGGGCATCCTTTTAGAATGAAGACAAGGAGGAATTTCTTTAGTCAGAGGGGCTGAACCTTTGGATTTCTTTGCCACAGGCAGCAGTGGAGGCCAAGTTTTTATATACAGTCAGCCCTCCTTATCCGCGAGTTCTGCATGCGTGAATTCAACCAACCGCGAATCGAGAAAACCCGGAAGTGCTCTTCCAGCACTTGTTGTTCGAACATGTACAGACCTTTCTTTCTTGTCATTATTCCCTAAACAATGCAGTATAACAACTATTTTACATAGCATTTACATTGTATTAGGTATTATAAGTAATCTAGAGATGATTTAAAGTATACGGGAGGATGTGCATAGGTTAACGTGGATCGGGAGCAGAAAGTTCTCTTACTAAGTAAGTCAGAACAGGTACATCCGGTATTATTTAGCATCAGTTAGTCAAACGTTTGTCTTTCAATGCATATAAAACACTTAAGAACGTATTTCTCAGTGCCAGGCTCAGGAACGGAAGTTCCCAGTTCGATCCAGTGACAGATCGCTCCAAGCGTGTTCTCCATCCATGCCTGGTTGATGTGCAGGATCAAAAACCCAAAATCCCAAAAGTCAATAATTAAATCACTGCGTTGCTTAGTAATAATTGTAGCTTTCATCAGGGCAGAGCCTTTCTCATTTCATCCTTTAAAATTGTTCTGATCGTTGACCAACTACAGTTGGCCTAATGCTTTTCCAATGACTGATGGCGTCTCACCTCTTTCTGATCGCTTTATTATCTCCACTTTATTTTAAATCGTGATTGTGATTATTTCCATGAACAGAAACACTGCGGATTCAGAGCTCTACCACCGGGTCCTAATGTCCACTGCACTGAGACGTTAAATAAGGTCTGGGGTTCTGCTGGGTCCTAAGGTCCACCACATTGAGACAGGTTGAATAAGGGACTTGAGCATCCGCGAGGGGTCCCGGAACCAATCCCTCGTGGATAAGGATGGCCAACTGTACATGTAAGGCAAAGGTTGATAGATTCTTGATTGGTCAGGGCATGAAAGGATGTGGGGAGAAGACAGGATATTGGGACTGCAGAAAATTGGCTCAGCCATGATGAAATGGTGGAGCAGATTTGATAGGACAAATCACCTAATTCTGTTCCCATGTTTTATGGTCTTATGATGTTATGGTCTGGAGAGTTTCTTAAATGTCCCTTCCTGTAGAAGTAGTCGAGGCCAGTTCAGTTGTGTCACTTAAGGTAAAATTGGATGGGTATATGGACAGGAAAGGAGTGGAGGGTTATGGGCTGAGTGTGGGTAGGTGGGACTAGGTGAGATTAAGAGTTCGGCACGGACTAGGAGGGCCGAGATGGCCTGTTTCCGTGCTGTGATTGCTATATGGTTATATGGTTATAAAGTATATGTCAGGAGAGGGAGCGGGGTTATTGCAGGCAGGTTCAATGATAGCATTTGAAATGCTGGAGGAGCTCAGCAGGCCAGGTAGCATCTACAGAGCATAAGATCATACGACATAGGAGCAGAATTAGGCCATCTGGTCCATTGAGCCTTCTCTGCCATTGGATCATGGCTGATCCTTTTTTTTCTCCTCCTCAACCCCAGTTTCCAGCCTCCTCCCTATAATCTTTGATGCCATGTCCAATCAATCTCTGCCTTAAATACACTCAACAACCCGGCCTCCACAGCTACATGTGGCAACAAATTCCACAAACTCACCACTCTTTGGCTAAAGGAATTTCTCCACATCTCTGTTTTGAAAGGCTGCCCCTCTATAGAAATGAATAAACAGTCAATGTTTTGTGTCAAGACCCTTCATCTTGCTAGCCTTTGTTTTTTTACCATGATCCATGTCCATTATGGGTCTTCTTGATTCTGACATCCACTGATCACCTCCAAGCTTCTTACTTTAACCCCACTCACCCACCTACTTGGCTTTACCTATCACTTATTAGCTTGTACTCCTTCCCCTCCCACCACCTTCTCACTATGGCTTCTTCCCCCATTCTTTCAGTCCTCAAGAAGGGTCTAAGAACCTTGGTGATATTAAATGTGACATTCAGTGTGACTATTTGTGACTTTTACGGGGAATATTTCAGATGAAGAGCCCAAAGCATTGTGGAGAATACCTGCCACCTATCCCATAATCTCCTTCACCCATTCCTGTCAGAAAGGAGGCACAGAAGCATCAGGACTAGAACTGCTAGACTGGCTAACAGCTTCTTCCCTCAGGCTATGAGACCAATGAATACTCTGCCCCCACTGAGGTCTCGTCACTAGATCAGTGTGCTGTTAACTGGATTGCTTGCTATCTACCTAGGCCAGATACATTTTGAATTATATTTTATTAACTTATTTTGGTTTTTGTGCTCTATGTATTATATGTTTTGTGAGCGCACCATGGTCCAGAGGAACACGGTTTCATTTGGTTGTAAAATCACAGTCAGATGGCAATAAACTTGAATTTGAACTTAAACATTAAATGCCTTCAGGAAGAAGGTAACAGGACTCACACTACCAGTTCAGGAACAGTTATCACTCCTCAACCATCGGGGTCTAGAACAAAAGGGGATAACTTCACTCAATTTCACTTACCCCATCATTGAAATGTTTCCACAACCTGTGGACTCACTTTCAATGATTCTTCCTCTCATGTTCTCTTTACTTATATATTTATTATTATTATTTATTTCTTCTTGTATTTGCCCAGTTTGTTGTCTTTTGCACACTGGTTAAACGTCAAGTTGATGCAGTCTTTCATTGATTCTGTTATGATTAATATTCTATGAATATATTGAGAATGCCCACAAGAAAATGAATCTCAGGGTTGTATATAGTGACAGATATGTACTTTGACAATCAAGTTACTTTGAATTTAGAAATATCGAGTACTTCTAAATATCAAGGTCTAGTATATTGCCATGTTTGCACAAGGATATGTTTACACAGTTGCAATGTGAAACTTAATAGTGACCCCACTCTAATAGTTTTAGCATCAGAAATAGAGCATTCACAAGAAAAACATAAACTAAGCATAAATAATACAAAAGTGATCTTTTGCAGTTTGAATTGTATTTTATTAACTTATTTATGATAATACTTTGTTTTACATGCTACTGTGTTTTATGTTTTGTGGGTTCATCATGGTCCAGAGGAGCTTTGTTTCATTTTACACTTATAAGTACAGTTAAAATAAAATAAAACTTCATTGCGTTGCCAAGTGATCAATGTTGTTGTACTGAGGTAATGATTGGGGTTGTGCAGGTTGGTTCTAGAGCATTAATATGTTTCGTTACAAAGAACATTTATGTGAAGCTCTGCCACAAGAAAGCAGTATCCATACTCTAATAACTATTCCTGAATCTGGCAATTTTGGACCTAAGATCTCTTTACATTCTGCCCCTCTGAAGCAGTTACTTTAAAATAAACCAAGACGGCTTAGAGACTATGCACAGAGGGTTAACAATGTGTAATGCACTCCAAGAACAACGAATTTCTAAACTGAAAAAAAATACATTTGATCCTTTATTGAGAAACCAGCAAAGGTGAAAAATCTTGAAAAGATAAAAACTAATGATACTCAAATTAATGATGTAACAAAATAAGCAGTCTAAACGTGTTCAAAGATACCTAACCATTAGTGATCATATAATATTTAAATGTCAGCAGTTTTAAACAGTCAACAGAAAATATCATTTCCCTCACCTACCTCCGGCTCTAATCAGATTAAAACTGACCAAGGAGAAAGCGTGAATATGTAACTATGTTCTTTACTTCTGCCATGCTTCAACCCGTGTGACAATTTACCCATATTAAACATGCAATACCAAACATAACACAGACTGACAAAAAAAATACATGTCTCTTACAGCCATGAAACCCGTGAGAAAAGAGCATGGCCTGGATGGTGGGGGGTCTTGATAATGGACGCTGCTTTCTTGTGATGGTGCTCCTTGTAGACGTGCTCAATGATAGGGAGGGCTTTTCCTGCGATACACTGAGCTGTATCCACCACTTTCCATTCCTGGGCATTGGTGTTTCCATACCCGTATAGAAAACAGGTTGAAAATAAAAACTGGAATTCAGAAATAAAAATGAAATCTGAAACAAAATACAGGAAGTATCTGGAACATTACTTGCATTGCTTTCTGGCTAGTACAGCCATGAAGGGCTGAATGGCAATCTTCTCCGCTGCAAATGTTTCAGAAGGGATTTTATGTTAATGCGAGCCTTTCCTTTTCCTGCACGGTGTATGAATTTGATCAATGTGTAAGTGACAGATTGTATGTTATTGGCTATACACTAATCACCCACTTGAAAATCGCATGGTGGTGATTTTCGAACAAAACACAATGGCATTGTTCGCACAGCCGTGATGAGCTGGTGCAAGCAACATCAATTATGTTGTGTCAGGAGCAGAAGATGCTCACCCTCCAAGGAATTTACAACAGCAAAAAAAAGGCAGAAAATGTATTAGCAAATTAACTGTAAAACAAATTGCCTGAAGGTTCTCTTTAACTAAATTGATCATACATTGAAAAAAGATTGAGCTGTCTGGCAATTAGACCTCAAAGCTGTGCATTCTTGCACAACACCATTAGGTCTTCCTCTTTACTTACACAGCTGAGGGCATGGAAAATCGGCCAACCTGCCAACAGTCAAGTAATGCTTAATGGTGCCAGCGATGGGAAGATTAGGGTTCAATTCCCATCACTGCCAGTAAGGTGTTTTTACGTTCTCTGATAACTGAATGAGTTTTCTCCTGTGTTCCAAAAGACAGATGGGTAATAGGAGTTCGGTGTTCCCTTCTAGGGCCCTCACTCATTGTCGGTGAGTTCGGGGGCCGATTCCGGAAATCAAAGATGCAACGTTGATTGGAAGTCCAGAAGTCAAGACCTGATAGCCAAAGACCAATGTCTGCAAGTCCACTTGGAAGTTGAAGGCTGGAGGCCTGGAGATGGACTGCCTGTGTGAGTGGGAGGAAAGAAAGGAGTATGTTCTGTTGCCGTTGTTGTTATTGTTGCTTGGGAACCTGGCGGCATGCTATACTCCCACACTTTGCCTCCTGCCAGTCAGCCAATTTTCTGTTCATGCTAGTATCTTTTCTGTAATACCATGGATTCTTAACTTAAACAGCCTCATGGGCGGCACTTTGTCAAAGGCCATCTGAAAATCAAAGGGATTTTGATTCTGGTCACCGAATTATAGGAAAGATATCAATAAATTACAGAGGATGTTACCTGGGTTTACTAGGGTTACCTGGGTTTCAGCACTTAAGTTACAGAGAAAGGTTGAACCAGTTAGGTCTCTATTCATTGGAGCGTAGAAGGTTGAGGGGGGATTTGATCGAGGTATTTAAAATTTTGAGAGGGATAGATAGAGTTGGCTGTTTCCATTGAGAGTAGGGGAGATTCAAACGAGAGGACATGATTTGAGAGTTAGGGGGCAGAAGTTTAAGGGAAACACGAGGGGGTATTTCTTTACTCAGAGAGTGATAGCTGTGTGGAATGAGCTTCCTGTAGAAGTAGTAGAGGCCAGTTCAGTTGTGTCATTTAAGGTAAAATTGGATAGATATATGGACAGGAAAGGAGTGGAGGGTTATGGTCTGAGTGCGGGTAGGTGGGACTAGGTGAGATTAAGAGTTCGGCACGGACTAGGAGGGCCGAGATGGCCTGTTTCCATGCTGTGATTGTTATATGGAACAACATCCACTGATTCTCCTTTGCCATACTTCTATAGAAGTGTAGTGGAGAGTATATTGACTGGTGGCATCAAGGCCTGGGATGGAAACACCAATGCCCTTGAACAGAAAAGACTTCAAAAAAGTCCTGGATATTTCTTTGTCCATCATGGGTAATGCCTTCTCCTCCACTGAGAACATTGACATGGAGCACTGTCACAGTAAAATGTCATCCATCTTCAAGGACTCCATCATCCACACCATGCTATCTGCTCGCTGTTCCCATCAGGAAGAAGGTACAGAAACCTCATGATCCACACCACCAGTTTGAGGAACCCTTCAACCATCAAGCTCTTAAACTAGAGAGAATAACTTTACTCATCTTCACTCGTCCCATCTTTGAATGGTCACACTGAACTGGACTCATTTTCAAGGACTCTTCAGCTCATGTTCTTATTGCTTATTTATTTATTGTTATTATTTTTGTTTCTCTCATTTTTCCGTGTTTGCACTATTTATTGCTTTTTTCTCAGACATTGGTTTTCTGTCCATCCTGTTGGATGCAGTCTTTCATTGATTTTATGCTGTTTCAAATCAAATTAAATTAAGTTTAACTATCATTCAAACCACACATAGATACAGCTGAATGAGACAGCGTTCCTCTGGGACCAGGGTGCAAACATTCAAAATAGCATGTAACATTCAAAGTAGGAAGTAATATAGTTCAAAATAAGAAGCAAAGGAGCATGTGGTGGTAGCATCTGTCGGCCTTGAGAGACCATGGATCTACGCCTGGAGTTTCCAGGGCGCAGGCCTGGGCAGGGATGTATGGGAGACTGGCAGTTGCCCAAGCAGCAGGCCTTCCCCTCTCCACGCCACTGATGTTGTCCGAGGGAAGGGCACTAGGACCCATGCAGGTTGGCACCGGTGACGTGAGCAATGTGTTGTTAAGTGCCTTGCTCAAGGACACAAACACGCTGCCTCAGCTGAGGCTCGAACCAGTGACCTTCAGGTTACTAGTCTGATGCCTTGCCCACTAGGCCACGCACCAACACATATTCACTCAAAAACATATATATATAGTCCTAGGCTCTGAGCAGCAATGTTCGACAATCGACGGTGCAGTCTCCCGTAGTGTGCAGACATACGCAGTCCAAAGTCCAGCCTTTCAATCCACTGCTCAAACGTGGCAGGGCAGCGCCAATGGGAGAGGCCAGACCCTAGCTGAGCTTTGACACCACACTGCAAATACTTCTTCATCTTCTCACCTGGTCTGCAGCAGCAGGCAAGCCTGAGGCTTGAGGCCTAGTTCTGGCTACAACTGAGGCTACTCAGCTCCCACCAACAGACAAGGGCAAAAGCGTCCAACAGAGAGAGTCTTGTGATTGTAAGTTAAATGTCTGAGACAATCTCCCATGGTTAAACTGCACCAACTCCGATGCTTCTGAGTAGCGGGCAGCAACATGGACTGCAGATAGGTTAGCTCCTCCAAACCCAAACCGGTTCACCTGACATCCCAACTGGCTCTTCAGATATCCCAACAAGTTCCTCCGAAATCCGGACCGACTCCTTCTCCAACATCCTGGCCAACACCCCGGCTGGCTTCATCGCCGACACCAGTCCAGCTATTCTGATTAACAAGCGACTCACTGATGGAGTAGCCCTGCAGAACTCAAAGGTCTTGGAGTAGAATTGTCTTTGGATCATCCTCCAGACGAACTAATCTCACACTACTTACATTATCAGAACAGAAAGTGAGTACGTAGGTTGGGGAATCAGCTCAGTGTTGAGGTGAGTGAAGCTTTCCATGTTGGTTCAGAAGTCTGATGGTTGAAGGGTAATGAGTGTTCCTGAACCTGGTAGTGCAGCACCTAAGGCTCCTGTACCTCCTTCCTGATGGCAGCAGCAAGAAGAGAGCATTGACGTTGAGGATCCCTGATGATGAATGCTGCTTTCTTGTGGCAGTGCACCTTGTAGGGCAGTTCAGTGGTGGAGAGGACTATTCCTGTGAAGGACTGCATCCAACGGAACATGGAGAACCCTTCACTAAACTCTCACAATGACCCTTGGGGGTCTGACATTGGTGAAAATGTTTCCTTAATTCTCATCGTCACTCTTTGACTTGGTGCTTTAATGAATGATTATGTGAATGGTAGCTTTCTCCCACTTGTGGACTGGCAGGTTCGGTTGTGCTCAGCAGCATTAGTTATAGTAGGCTATTCAGCCCATCAGTCCTGTCACGTTCTTCAGTCTGGGACTTTCTTTATTGACTGTAGCCAGCAGGCCCCTGGACCAGATGTAGTACTAAACTGGCTCCATAGCTCTGGACACACTTTCTGTGACTCTGTGGCTCACGATCTGTGTATTCTTTGTTTACTTCTTTTTAATTGTTTGCACAATTTGATCTTTTTTACACGTTATATGTTTGATGCTCTTTGTGGATTCTACTGTGTTTCTTTGTTTTGTGGTTGTCTGCAAGAAGATGAATCTTAAGGTTGTATACTTTGATTAAAAATACTTTGAACTTTGAGTTAATTGATCTAGCCTTCCAGAGGTGTAAGGCCCGGATATGAATGCACGATCATTTGATCTCTGAGACTGAAATTCTACAAACTTAAGACAAAGAATAGATCAGCAACAGACTGTACGGGGGTGGTTGATAAGTTTGTGGCCTAAGGTAGAAGGAGTCAGTTTTAGAAAACTCATATTCTCAGTATTATTTATTTACTAAATGAAACACCCTGGTTTCCTTGGCTGAGTAAGATTGGGGAAGACACTCTCAAGTCCTGCTAAACTTGTGAGATTGAGATGGCTCCTAAAACCTGGTTAGTGTGGATGCTGAGTAATTTTCTACCTGTTGCAAATTAGTGCCACGAAATAGCAGACAGTACACTGCATATGATTAAAGGAATTATATTTATGGATCTTAACTAAAGAGTTAGTAAAGAATAACAAAAAGAAAAGGGCCCATTCTAATTAAACCGACAACTGTGCACAAGTTGGATCTCACCTTGAACTTCTCTGTCACTCACGTGCTGGGCCCTCGGAGAGCGTGAACGCCCATACCACCTGCCGAATGTCGCTCGCAATCCATCTTGAACAAACGGGTCTCCCACCGGATCATACGCTACGACCAGTTCACCCCAGCATTTTCTCTCTTCATCTCTCGCCAAGCCAAAAACCCCAAGCCCAACCTTATTGTCCCTCACCGGAGAACCCTCCCCTTAATCCAGCCGTCCTAATTGGATAGCGCATATTTCTCTGTCTCTTATCTTCAACTGTAACCCAAGCAAGCTGAAAATAAGCGGCTCTTACAGAACTGCCAAAATAAAAAACATACAGCATAACATTAAAAATATGAACCAGGGTGTTACATAAAGGTTCAATAACATTATCTTTTTTGATTGTGTGCCAATCTTGGATTTTCATTAATTTGAATGTAATTTTTGTTCTAAAGTGAATGCCTGCAAGAAAGTGAATCTTGGGCTTGAATATAATGACAGATACATACTTTCATAATAAGCTTACTTCGAACTTTGAACTTGACTCAGTTGGAAGTTGAGATGAATTAGTCATTTATGAGAAATAGATACAGAACAGAAACAAGCCTTTGTCCCCTTCTATCACAAACCCATTTACTCCAGCCCTATCTATCTGCTCATTGCCTATATCCTCCAGCAATTGTCCTTCTGATTTAATTTCACAAATAATGTTTGCAGTCTCACCATTTCATCCTCCAGACGAACTAATCTCACACTACTTACATTATCAGAACAGAAATAATTCAGCCCAGAAACTCTCTAGCAGGCAGCAACATGTAAGTGCTCTATGCAAAGTACATTTTCAATTTTGTTTTTTGTGAAAGGAAGTTGAACATTTCTGTGTGTAGCATGAACCCATCACTTTCCTTCCAGTAGCATCCATCATCAAGGATGTCCACCATCCGGGCCACGCTCTCTTCTCACTGCTGCCATCCGGAAGAGGTACAGGGACACACAACACCAGGTTCAGGAACAGTTATTACCCTTCAAACACCTGGCTTCTAGACCAGCATGGACAACTTTGTGAACTGATTCCACAACCTGTGAACTCACTTTCCAAGGTTCTACAACTCCTGTTCTCAATATTATTTATGACTTATCTATCTATTATTATTATGTTTTTATTTTTGTATTCGCACAATTTGTTGTCTTTTGCACATTAGTTGTTTGTCTGTCTTTGCTTGTGTGTAGTTTTTCATTGATTCTGTTATGCTTCTTTATACTTATTGTGAATACCCACAAGAAAATTAATCTCAGGGTAGTCTATAGTGACACATAGGTACTTTGATAATAAATTTACTTTGAACTTTTTGATTCTCATTCTGTTGATGCACTAATTCTTGAACTAGCCATAGACACTCAAGGATAGCTTCTATCCCACTGTTATATGACTTTCAAATAGACCTCTCAGCTGGAAACAAGGACAACTTTGTTCATCATATGCTAAGCATTGCATGCATTCGGAATTTGCTGTGACATGCAAAAGAAAAACCAAAGCATTTCAATTATAAAGAAACTCAGTCAGCTCTATCAAGGGCAGTAGCCTCCCCCAGTATCCAGATCATCTTCAAAGAATGATGCCTCAAAAAGGTGGCATCCATCACTATTGACCCCCATCACCCAGGACATGCCCTCTTCTCATTGTTACTATTAGGAAGGAGGTACAAGAGTCTGAAGGCATACACTCAATGATTCAGGAACAGCTTCTTCCCCTCCGCCATGAAGTTTCTGAGTGGACATTGAGCCCATGGACCCTACCTAACTATTTATTTTATCTCTTTTTGCACTACTTATTTTAACTTTTTTTTAAAAATATACGTGTATCCTACTGTCATTTACAGCTTTTATTTTTATGTATTGTGATGCAGTATAACAACAAATTTCATGACGTGCTGGTGATATTAAACGTGATTCTGATCATGATTAAAGAATTATATTAAAGTAAAGTTAGAGGTTAAAGTACAGATATGAAATAAAACATGCATAAGTACATAAATACCAGCTTCTATTTACAGCAAAATGTAAACAGTATTATAAAGAATGGTTAATGTGTTTACAGTACAGTGTAATGATGTGGGTTATAAATAGAGGGGGTGGGGGTTCTAACTAGAATGGTTGATCAGATTAATTGCCTGAGGAAAGAAACTTGTAAGATAAAAAAAAGTTTTTGCTTTTATAGACCTATAGCATTTTTGAGAACACAACTTCAGGAAAAGGTGATTTACAGGGGGTAGTGTCTGCAGTCCTTCAAGAGGACCTCAATCTGGTTTGAAGGCATGCATGCCTGAATAACCAGGAGACCTATATTGGCTGGTGTCGGGGCTTTTATGCTCTGGCTCTTGGTAGGGTCACCCATGCCACACAGGTCAAAGGGTAGAGGCCAGACTAAGATTGGTCCACCAGTCCTCCAGGTTCAGGAGTTCAGCTCAGGGCTAACAACCCTGATGTTAAAACAAAATTGTTAGAGAAACAGCAATAAAGAATCCTTCTACGTATGAGTGTGATGGTATTCCTGAGTCTCCACCTGGGACTTGATTGACTGACAGTAGTGAAAACCGAGAGGAAGCTACTGATATGATGCAGGAAGCCCTGAACACCAGCGATGAAGGACCTTCCTAGTTGCCCTAAATGTCAGCAGTATTATGGCCAGTAAGTAAAGAGTCCACAATGATTTTCCAGCTCGCTTCTTTGTCCTGGACACATACAAGTCCTGCACTGATGGGATACTGCAGACAGTGACCTTTTCTGCTGAGCTGACAGTTCACTGTAATTTTCACATAAGCTGAAATCTTGAACTCTTGTTCCACCAGTCTACTTTGTTGTGGCCATTGCATCTTATTTGTCTACTGGCCATACACTTCCTCCTCAGGTAAAACATTATATTCTGCTTTCTGTTTTCTTTTTATCGACTCATTGCATGATACAATCTGTCCAGATGGCACACAAGCAAAAGCTTTTTTACTATACTGTATCTCTGCCTAGTGCTGTAGAGTCATCGTTGACTTGTAGTTGTCTATAGGGTTCTCATGGCAAGATAGGGAAGTAGTTTGCCAGGTTTTTCTTCTGCATAGATACTACTGCTGCCCAGGTTGGGACCCGGCCGGATTTGAACTCGGGACCATCTATGTCGAAGTCCAGTGCTGATACCACTACACTACTACACACCCATGACAATAATAAAGGATTGTAGTAGGATTTGCATCATCAGACTACACTGTACTTACTCAGCAACTGCAACATGTTGTTCTGCATTCTGTTTGTCAAAAGCATTCGGACGTGGCCCAAGCGGGGAGGGAGAGAGACACTGAAGCAGGTCAACAGTTCACTGACTTTAATGAGAACTGTTGTAGAATTTAAAGGAAAAGAAAAACAATAAATGCCAGGCCAACAAGGTCGTTAACTGAAAGTCTCAAACTGAAAGCTAATGCCAACACTGCTGATGGAAGCAATAACAACTAAATGAATACTGTTCTTTTACAGCATCAGATGAAACTGTAGTCCTCCTTCCTGGATGAGGACAAGGGTAAGCAGGGAGCATAAGCACTACCCTGCTTTTGATCAAGTCTCGACAAGACTAGAATGAAAAGAAGGGATGTAAATACCATCATAATGAAACAGTAGTTAGCTAATTAGCTGGAACGTGCATAGACACAAGCACGATTGCAGAACCTGGTCTACAATCTTTCACACCCTGACTTATCAAGAATCTTTCAGCCTCCTCCTTAAATACACCCATGACCTGGCCTCCACAGCCACCTGGCTATGCACATTTATTCCTTCTACTTGTATGTACTTCTACATACTTGAGGGCAGCCTTGGGAGAAACAAAGTCCACAGGATTAAACCCAGACAGAAAATCGGGAGAGGAGCCCCCAAAGTGGCTGGGCATCAATGAACATCCTTCTGGCAGTTCCTGCAGCCAATCTGCTGTCAAGACGTATTGCTTCACAAGCTTTCCTTTGCAATACACCGGTGAGTCTGAGAGGGGGATTTTGACAACAGGACGTACAATCCCAGAATCTGCATACGTTCTGCCTGGTGTTGATTCCATTGTCCTTTGAGACAGCTGAATGCCACCATCATCATCATCATACTGCCAAGTTTACTGTTATATAAATCTATTATTTATTATTGTTGAATGTTGTTTTTTGTTGAATGTCATGCCAACCACACCACGCCACTTTCCTAATACACTCAGTGGCCATTTTACTGGCTATCTCCTGTCCCTAATGAAGTGGCAACTGACTATATGTTTGTGGTTTTCTGCTGGTGTAGCCCATCCATTACAAGGTTTGATGTGTTGTGTTTTCAGGGATACTCTTCTGCACACCAGTGCTGTAACGTGTGGTTATTTGAGTTACTGTCAGCTTCAACCAATCTGGCCATTCTCCTCTGACCTCTCTTGTTAACAAAGTGTTTTCACCTAAAGAACTGACATTCACTAGATTTTTTTTTTGATTTTTACACCATTCTCTATAAACTCTTGAGCAGGGGTTCCCAATCTGGGGCCCAGGGACCCTTCATTTAATGGTAGGGGGTCCATGGTGCTGGGAATCCCTGCTTTAGAGACAATTATGAATGAAAATTCAAGGAGCTTAGCAGGTTCTGAGATGCTCAAACCACCCCACCTCACACCAACATGGTCAAAATCACTCAGGTCACATTTCATCCCCAGTTCTTATGTTTGATCTAAACAACAACTGAACCTATTGACCATGTCTGCATGCTTTAATGCATTGAGTTAGATGTTTACATTAATGAGCAGTTATACAGGTGTACCTAACAAAGTGGCCTCTGAGTGTATATAATAATGAATAAAGTTGATCCCTGATCTGAATGAAAGTTGTGCAAAAAAAACTTTTCATCGTACCTCCACAGGTAGGACAATAATAAACACAATTACCAATATATCAATCTACCATTATTTTGCCTCACCATTAATGTATTAATTTATCAAGATTATAATTTTGCAGCCTTACTTAAAGCTTCTCAGCTTGGACAAATGACAAGCAGCTCAAACAAGTTTCAGCAAGATCCATTTAGCTTACAAAGACACTGGAGGGCCTGAGGTGACTTCGACACTGATCTTCTGCTCTTTTCGTCCGGTGCTATCTTCTGACCTCCCAGAATCTGAACCTGAATCCAAATCAGAATCAGAATCAGGTTTATTATCATCGGCATGTGCTGTGAAATTTTTTAAGCAGCAACAGTTAAAAGCAATACATAATATAGAAGAAAAAAAAGGTAAAAATTAATTAATTAATTAATTAATTAATTACTCTGTGTGTGTTTGTGTGTGTGTGTGTATAGATTAAAATCATATAAAAACAGAAATGCCATATGTTAAAAAAAAGTGAGGTAGCATTTACTGATTCAATGTGCATTTAAGAATCGGATGGCAGAGGGGAAGAAGCTGTTCCTGAATCACTGAGTGTGTTCCCTCAGGTTTCTCTACTTCCTACTTGATGAAAACAATGAGAAAACAGCATGCCCTGGGTGCTGGGGGTCCTTAATAATGGACGTTGCCTTTCTGAGACCTGCAATTTGGCTAACATCTCTGTGTTGGTGGTATTTTGAGTGAATCAGGAAGTAAGGCTTTAGAAAAGAGCTCATCTCTGCTATTTCCATATTTTCTACCTTGATTACCTCGGACTAAACTTGACTACCTGCCGGCACATCGTCCATAGTTTCTCCAAATTAAGTTGTCTACAAGAGCTGTAACCTCAGTAAATCATCCATCTCTTAATGGAATCTGTGACAAGCCAGCAAGTTTCTCCGGCGCACCCTGACACAGCCAGTCAGCTCTTCTGATGTTGGGGTAATTTACAGTGGTGTGGTTCTGGCTGGCTACCCGATAGATTCAAATGGAAGGTGACACTTGGACCCAAGTTACTGAGGTCAGCAGCTGCTTTGGGCTGATTTAGGGACCAGGCTGCTGGTGGACAGCAGATGTGCTCGACTTAAAGGGTGGAGGACATTTAAAGGGAATGTCACCGGAATGCAAGAGCAGAGCAGTGGGAATAGACCACTCAGACTTTTGAGCTTATCCAGCCATTCAATATGATGATAGCTGATCGATATAGCCTTAATTCTCTTCTGTGTCAGTTCACCAGAGTTCTCAGTTCTACGATCTTTCAAATATCTGGACGATAAATGTGTTGAATGGAGTCAGAGAGACACAAAGTTGTACTGTACAGTAATAGGTCCTTGGGCCCAACTCAGCCATCCCAAACAAGGTAACAACCTACATTAAATAAATTAAATTACTTTAATTTAATCTACATTCATCTAAGGGCACCACAATAGCGTGACACAATTGCAGCTCAAGTTGGACTTCGGCATTCAATTCCGGCATCCTCTGTAAGAAAGTTTGTACGTCCTTTCCTGTGACCACTTGGGTTTCCTCCAGATTGTCTGGTTTCCTTCCACAGTACAAAGATGTAATGGTTAGTTGGTAAGTTGTTCATTGTAAATTGTCCTGTAATTAGGGTAGGGTTAAATACTGTAGGTGGGTTGTTGGTCAACGAGGCTCTTTGGGTGAGAAGGGCCTGTTCCTTGCTGTAACTCTAAGTAAAAATATACATAATTTTGCGGCAGTTTCTCATGTCCTCCTGTTCCTTTCTCATCCCTGTGCCTGTGTTGAAGGCACAACCTTCCCCACCATAAAGGACGATCGCCGAAAGGCACTGCCTCAGGAAGGTGGCTCCCATCACTTCACCACTTGGGACGTCCCTTCTTCTTATGACCACTACTCTCCGGGAGGAGATACAGGAGCTTGAAGACTGCACTCAATGTTTTAGAAACTGCTTCAGGTTCCTGGACAGCCCAGGAACCCATGAACACTGCCACACTATTCCTCTTTTGCATGATTAATTTATTTATCTTTTTCTGTAACTATAGTAATTTTATTTCTCGCACTATATTTATGCCAGAAAACAACACAAGATTCAAAGCACATTTATTAAATCAAAGTATGTATATTTCTGGTGCCAGGGTGGAGATACGTCTCTACCAAAGGAGGAGTAAGGTGCTCCTTCCCTCCGCTAGCCCTCCGGTCATCCTTGGGCAAGGTGTAGCACTTACATAGCACAACCCCCTCCCCCCTCCGCCCGCCCGATCAGGGTCATGTGAAGCCATGGACGAAGGTGGTGGATGGTCGTATGAACAGCTGGTGCATAGCACAAGTCCTGACAATCCAATCACTGACGCCAGGCAGACAATCTCTGAAGAGTATTGATAATGGTCACCCAGCTTGTACAGTAGAAGGTAATGGCAAACCACTTCAGTCAAAAATTTTGTCAAGAACAATCATGGTTATGGAAAGACCATGATCACCGATGTCATACGACGCAGCACATCACGAATGAATGATGTATACAGAATACAACTCAGAGATTCGTCATCCATCAAACAAAGAAACAACATGGTACCCGTTCAAAAAAAGCATCAACAGGGTTCAGTAGATATAGTAGTGATAACAAGACTGATTCGGATTCTGAATGCTTTTTAAACCCTGCCATAATCTAGTTTCTACTACCTTTGAGGCCAAAGAATTCCGGAGATTCACTACTCTCCAAGAGAAGAAATTTCTACACACCTGCTTCTTTAAGTGAATCGTTTAGTAACTGTGGGCTTTGTTTGAGATTTCCTCAGGAGTAAAACATCTCAACTTCACAGCATTAAGCCCCATTAGGATTAGGGAAAATTTAGGACAAGGAGGCACAGCCTCAGTGTAGAAGGACACCTCTTTAGAACAGAGATGAGGAGAAATTTCTTTAGCCAGAGTATGGTGAATCCATGGAATTCATTGACACAGACAGATGTGAAGGCCAAGCATTAGGTATATTTATAGCAAAGGTTGGTAAGTTCTTGATTAGTAAGGGCATCAAAGGTTATGGAGAGAAAGCAGGATAATGGTGTTGAAATGAAAAATAAGTCTGCCACGACTGATACAACTACAGGAGGCAGAATTTCACATGGTGACGAAGAGGCATACAGGAGTGAAATAAATCAGCTGGTTGACCAGTGTCGCAACAACAACCTTGCACTGAACATCAGTAAGACCAAGGAATTGATTGTGGATTTCAGGAAGGGGTAGTCGAAAGAACACACACCAGTTCTTATCAAGGGATCAGCAGTGGAAAAGGGAAGCAGTTTCAAGTTCTTTGGTGTCAACATCGCTGGAGACCTATTGTGGGCCCAACATATTGATACAATTACAAAAAAGTCACAACAGCAACTATATTTCATTAAGATTTTGAGGAGAGTTTGTAAAAGGCCTTTCACTCCTTTGAACCAGTTCTCATCCTAACATAGTAAAAACTACTGGCACTTTGGCTAATTAACAACTTGGGCCATTGATTCAGGAAAGAAAAGTCTGAAAGCTGGGGAATATAACCTCAACTGAGGCACCACAGTTGCAGAGAGGTTAGTGTAAAACTAGTATAGCTTTGGATATTTTGAAGTTCAGAGTTCAGTTCTAGTTCCGTCTGTAAATAATTTGTAAGTTCTTCCCGTGAATTGTGTGAGTTTCCTCCCAGTGCTCCAGTTTCCTCCCACAGGGAGAGACATACCAGTCAGCATGCGAATCATCTACAGCCCTAACACCCTGCTGAGGCCTAAGGGAAGAGAAGAAATTATCGGGAGATGAAGGCTGTCAACACCTGGCTGGTAGGACCATTTGTAAAATATCTTTAACTGGGACACGGACTTTGGCACATACATCACAGACTCCATTTCAGGTTTACCACCATCCCTGACCAACAAGAAATCAGTGTATTGAAAAACGGCACATTCTGGACTTGGGTGGTCTCCCTCCTGAAGTTCCAGAACGTGGTGGACAGGAAATTTAGCCACATCAGGGAAAGTCATGGCCAGGATCCTCCTCAACTTTTTCAACCACCTCCTCCCAGTGGCAGAGGGGATGATCTCCTTTCATGGGGGTGGATTCCAACATCTCAATGAATGGGCAAGTCAGTGTGGCTATCCCCTTTTGTTCAAGAGCCTGATGGGTGAGGAGTAGAAACTGTCCTTGAACCTGACAGTGTGAGTCCTGAGGCTACCTGATGGCTAAATATCAGCTCCAAACGAAATGGCAGGAAACAGCAGCACCCACGGTATGGAGACTGTACCCCACCATTCCTCTTTCGCACTTTTCATTTTCACATTCTCTCCTGCCCATGCACACACATCTCAAACACAGTTGCATGGACACATGCACACATTCCAAGATTCAAGGTTGTTCCATGTCATTTCCAGTACAGAAGCTTGAAGGAGAACAAAACAATTGCTACTCTGGATTCAATGCAGCGTAAAAAAAAATGCAATAAGCATAAAAACACAATAACTATAAATATAAAAGCAATCCTATAAAACACAAGGTATAATTAAGTGTTATATCCATAGACTGATTGTATGTACAAAAAGTGATGCCATCTGATGTGTTGGTAATGGTGGCATGGGGCGGTGGGCCGGTGGATGATCAAGGTCAGAATCAGGTTTATTATCACCGGCATGTGACGTGAAATTTGTTAACTTAGCAGCAGTTCAATGCAATGCATAATCTAATAGAGAAAAAATAATTAATAAAGTAGTGATATAATAATAAACACATAAATCACTTGTGTATATTGAATAGATTTTAAAAATGTGCAAAAACAGAAATACTGCATATTAAAAAACAAGTGAGGTAGTGTCCAAAGCTTCAATGTCCATTTAGGAATCGGATGGCAGAGGGGAAGAAGCTGTTCCTGAATCACTGAGCGTGTGAAGGTGCCAATCATCCACATGACCTGGGGGAAGTAACTCTGTCCTTTTGAGTAAATGTACAAACATTTAAACATATTTTCAAACAGAAATGCACGTACAAGTAAAATGGAGGGCTATATGAGAGGGAAGTGATCTGGGAGTAGGTTAAAAGGTCAGCACAATATCATGGGCTGAAGGGCCTGTACTGTGCTGCTATCTATGTTTGATATTAAATATGCAAAGATGCACATGCACAAATGCACACTCAGGCATTAGCTTAGCCACACATACCTATATGTACACAACCAGCCTCATACAAAGACACATGCTCACAAGCAGTCATATACATGTATACATAAAACATGTATAATCTACTCTGTCATGTACTTGACGTGGCAATACATAAACACGTGCATTGGTGCACAGAATGCACGTAGACACAGATTATATACAGTATACTCAATGGCCATTTTATTAAGTTCACCTGTACACCTGCTTATTATGCACATATCTAATCAGCCAATCACGTGGCAGCAACTCAATGTATAAAAACATACAGACATGTGCTTCAGTTGTTCAGACCAAACATCAAATGGGTAAAAAATGTGATCTGATCACTTTGATTGTGGAATGATTGTTGGTGCCAGAAGGGGTGGTTTGAGTATCTCAGAAACTGCTAATCTCCTGAGATTTTCATGCACAACAGTCTCGAGAGTTTATAGAAATGGTGTAAAAAAACAAGTAATGTCCAGAGAGTGGATGTTCCAGTTTGTGAACTATCTTTGAAATGAGAGAGATCAGAGGAGAATGACCAGACTGACCCACGCTGATAGGAAAGCGACAGTAACTCAAATAACCACTTGATACAACAGTGATGTGCAGAAGAGTATCTCTAAACTCACAACACATCGAACTTTGAAATGGATGGGCTACAGCAGGAGATGACCACGAACATACACTAAGTGGCCACTTTATTAGGTATAGGAGGGACAGTGGCCTCCTTATAGAGACATTTCATGAAATTTATTCTGTGCAAGACATAATTTCACGATATGTCTGTGATAATAAACAGGATTCTGATTCTGATACGTGAACAGATTGCTCTTTCTCCCTATCTCTTCCTCTCCCTGTCCTTATCTCTTGTTTTCCACCTCTTTGTCTCTCTGTCTGTTTCTCCCCTCTCTCTTTCTGTTTCTCTCTCTCTTTCTCCCTTTAACTCTTCCCTTTTTTCTCTTTCTCTCTCTGCCACTTTCTCTCCCCCTCACTTTCTCCCTCACTCTCTCCCTCTCACTCTTCCTCTCCCCCTCTCTCTCCCACTCTCTCCCTCTCACTTTCTCTCTGTCCCTTTCTCCCTCTCTTCTATCACTCTCTCTTCCTCTCTCTATCTCATCTCTCTCCCTCTGATCTTTCCCTCTCTCTCCTCCTCCCCTCTCTCACATCTCTCTCTCTCTCCCCGTTTCTATTGTATATTATGCAATAAAATGCCTTTGAACCTGTACTGAGTGCACCAGCCATACAATAGTTCCTGAATAGCAGTGATAAACGTCATGGTGACTGCGCTGGTGAATTGTGGGTAGGCTGCAGGAATGATAGGCTTTGACCTGCAGTTTTTGTCCTTCACTTGTCTGGCTTTCCTTCACTTTGACAGCCCCGGTGCATGTACAGCCTGTCGTTTATTGCTTAATTTGTCACCTGGGACAGATGGGCAGAACTGGTGTAAAACGATCAGGCCTGTGATTGGGACTGCACTACCAGCAGACAGTCATAGGAAGGCGGCGTGTGAACCGATGACGTATAATCTCTTGTTGCTTTAAAGAGTTATTTATTAGCACCAACTCTCCTCCTCTGTGTGTGTCCAGCCTGCAATGTAAATGTACGATTAGGATAGAGGAAAATGATAAACTTCTTTCCCAATGAGTAATAAACTCAACTCACAAAGACTTTAATGCATATTATAACAGCTACCAGTTCTGTCTCATCTCATCCATCGTCAGCATACTCAGTCATGTCTTTGCCACCTCCAAGCAAGTCTATTTCATATTTGCCTTCACTGACCTCCCATTTTCCAGCCCCTAGGGTCTCCGATGCTCGTATCCAAGCTCACACTCCTCGAACACAGAACATTCCTATTCAAAGTTTAAAACTAATTTTATTAGCAAAATACATATATGTAACCATATACAACACTGAGATTCATTTTCTTGTGGGCATACTCAGCAAATCTATAGAATAGTAACTATAACAGGGTCAATGAAAGATCAACCAGAGTGCAGAAGACAACAAAAGGTGCAAATGTGAATATAAATAAATAGCAATAAATAATGGGAACATGAGGTAATGAGACAGAGTCCTTAAAGTGCGATCACTGGTTTTGGGAAAACCTCAATGAATGAGCAAGTCAGTGTGGTTATCCCCTTTTGTACAAAAGCCTGATGGCTGAGGGGTATAAACTGTTCTTGAACCTAACGGTGTGGGTCCTGAGGCTACCTGATGGCAGTAGTGATGGCAGCATGAGTGGTGGGGGATCTCTGATGATGGATGCTGTTTTCCTCCAACAGGATTTTTATGCTGAATTTATCAATGGTTGGGAGGGATTTTCCTGTGATGTCAAACTTTTAATGTATCACATGTGTTGGTACTGACCCCAGGACTCGCCGATGACAGGACCCTGACCTCTGGACTCACAGAGTCATCAGGGGGTCACTGGCCCATGTGCCGCTCGCCTGCATGGACCTCTGATCTCAGAACCTGCCAATGACTTGCTGACCTGGTGGGGGCCACCAGACCTCGTCCTCGCTGCTCTTCATCCATGATGCTTGCCAGCCCAACATCTGTCCACGAATACCCTTTGTCGCACACCCGTCTCGCTAGCCTGCAAGTGTGGAGCAGCACACACAGAATGATGCTGGAAGAGCTCAGCAGGTCATGCAGCGTCTATTGAGGGTGGTAGACATTCAATGCTCTTAGGGCGAGACCCTTCACCGGGACTGGAGATGAAGTGGGAAGAAACCAGAAAAAGAAGATTGACGTGGGGATAGAGTATCACCAACCAGATACACTCTTTCTCATCCTCCGCCACCTTATTACTCGGCCATCCTCCCTCTTCCTTTTCAGTCCTGAGGAAGGGTTTCAGCCCAAAACATCGTCTGGTTATTCTACATAGGTGCTACCTGACCTGCTGAATTCCTCCAGCATTTTGTGGAGCAACTTGGTAAATCCTCGTAATACAATCTCTTCTCCCTCCTGCCGTCTGGGAAAAGGCTCCGAACCGTTCGGGCTCTCACGACCAGACTATGCAACAGTTTCTTCCCCCAAGCTATCAGACTTCTTAATATCCAGAGCCTGGACTGACACCTTGCCCTACTGTCCTGTTTAGTATTTATTGTAATGCCTGCACTGTTTTTGTGTACTTTATGCAGTCCAGTGTAGGTCTGTAGTCTAGTGTAGCTTTCTCCGTGTTGTTTTTTAACGTAGTTCATTCTAGTTTTTGTACTGTCATGTAACACCATGGTCCTGAAAAACATTGTCTCATTTTTACTATGCACTGTACCAGCAGTTCTGGTCAAAATGACAATAAAAGTTGACTTGACAAAATCTTTTCTATATCCTCTTCAAAGCCTCCATATCCTCCCCAGAATTTGGGACCCAAACCTGAATGCACTTCATCCTGACCAGGCATCACACATTCAGTTGTTAATCTAGAGTCACAGAGACAAGGTCCTTCAGCCCATCAAATCTGTGCTTACCTTTAGCCAGGTGCAAGAACAGTTATCACCCCTGAACCATCAGGCTCTTGAACCAGAGGGGATAACTTTCTTCAACATGACTTGCACCAACACTGAAATGCTCCCATAACCAATGGGCGTACTTTCAAGGACTCTTCATCTCATGTTCTCAATATTCATTTGCTTATTTATTTATTATTATTATTTCTTGTTTGGATACTTGCAGTTTGTTGTCTTCTGCGCTCTGGTTGAACGCCCTAGTTGGATGCTCTTTCATTGATTGTGTTATGGTTTATGTTCTATCGATTTATTGAGTATTCCCACAAGAAAATGAATCTCGGGGTTGTATATGGACAGATATATGTACTTTGATAATAAAATTTACTTTAAGCTTTGAATTTCAATCTATTTTCCCTGATTCTATCTCATAGTGGCACCTCCAGTCCTCCAATTTTGTTTCTTTCTCTATAAACCCCCACCGCTCCTGCTGCCCCCACCTCATAACACCCTTCTGTATATTGGCTCCATTCACCCACTACCCACACATTCACCCTGTGGATCTCCTCAGCCCCACCCATCTGGTTTTATCTGTCTTGCACCTCCTCATATTGAATCCCAGTTTCATCTTCCTTATTTACCAGGTACCAGCAGTGGTAACCTCTGTGTCCCTGTTTACCTCCCTCCATAAGATGTCTGCAGCTTCACCCTCCATGTGTATGCTTCCTCCTATCACCCACTTGCTCCTCTCTCTCCCAATTCCACTCCTCTCCCTCCTCCACTTGGCTCCATCTGCTCATCATCTACTATCCCTCTTTGGTCCTCTACTATCCCTCTACTATCACTTACCAGCCCCTGCCCCACCCCTTGATACCGTTTTCCTGTCTACTCTCAGTTCTGAAGCAGGCTTTCAAACAGATCAAATCAGATCAGGTTTAACTGTCATTTAAACCACACACGGGTACAGCCAAATGAGATGCTGTTCCTCTGGGGCCAACGTCCCACAAGTGGTTCCTGGCAGTTCATCCTGTAATTCTAACAATATACCACTGGAGGGCAGCACCAATGGGAGAGGGCACCATCAAAGAGGCCGGATGCCGCTCTATTGAGAGACCATGAAAGACCACCATTTCCTCTCCCTGCAATCTCCCCCACAGAAATTACTTGTCCCGCTGAACCTTGCTCCGTATCCCAGAGTCTCCAAGAAATACATAGCATTCCTTACACTCGTAATGTTGTCAAGTCTCTATGTACATGTCCACAAGTTATTTCATACTGCATGCTAACCACCCAAGCGGCCTCTTTGAATGGCCGAGAATATTTGGACTGGTTGTATCGCTGCCTGGTTCTGTCGTGGGCACAGCCCACACCACCATCGTGAACATCTTCAGAAGGCAGCATCCATCAATAAGGACCCTCAGCATATAAGGACATGCCCTCCTATCACTACTACCAGCAGGTAAGAGGTACAGGAGTCTAAACACCCACACTCAACATAATAGGAACAGCTTCTTCCCCTCCATCATCAGATTTCAGATTTCATTAACCTATGAACTTCATTCTCCTTCATTCATTAACTTCATTCATTATTAACTTCATTCTCCTCTCCAATCAGATTCCTTCTTCTCCAGCCCTTGACCTTTCCCACCCACCTGGCTTCACCTATCACCTTCCAGCTAGCCTCCTTCACTCCCCCCACCATTTCTTTCTGGCATCTTTCCCCTTCCTTCTCAGTCCTGAAGAAGGGTCTCAGCCCAAAACATCAACTGTTCCATAGATGCTGCCTGCCCTGTTGAGTTCCTCCAGCATTTTGTCTGTGTAGCTTTCACTATTTAGTTATTTTAAAACATATTTCTTATCATAACATAGTAATTTTTTAAGTATTGCTCTGTACAGCTGGCATAAAACCACAGATTTTAATGATACATGCCAGTGATAAAAGAACTGCTTCTGATTGATTCTAGATGAATAGACATGTGCCTAAGATTTTGTGATTCCAGTAGCCTGAATCTAACCTGCCGATGTATAAGCTGTATTCAGGGAGGAGCTCAATAGGTTGAGCAGCATCTCTGAGAGGAAAGAACTTGTTGATGTTGTGGATCAAGGATCTACCTCAGCACCAGCCTTCTGTAAGTCCTGATGTAGGGTTTCAACCTGAAATGCTGACAATTCCATCAGCCGTGAGTTAGAGAAGCAGAAATAGCCCATTTGGCCCGTCAAGTCTGCTTCACGCCTAATAATTCCGCCCCTCCCACAGATACTGCTCGACCTGCTGAGTTCCTACAGCAGATTGCTTGTTGCTCCAGATTCCAGCATCTGCAATCTCTTTGGTCTCCATCAGTATTAAAAAGAGACACGGTTTTAGATATATATACATTCCGTTCTATAAAGCCAAACATCAGCATTATTAACATTCTGGCCTGTCAGTTGAGTCATCAGAGGTTCAAAGGTTCATTTATTATCAAACTGTACAACTCTGAAATTCTTCTTCTTGTCTTAAGACACAATCTAGTCACTTTGGTACACGGAGAATTACCCATTTACGGTCAAATCCTGACTCTCGAACACACCATTATTCTTTTCAATATGTCCTTAATATAAAGCATTTTCCCCTTTAATAAAAATCTCTCCTCCCATTGGTGAATGTGGTACCAACAATGATTTTTACTTACTTACTGCCCATTACGCCACTGGCATTGAGAGCCGCCATGAAGACCCTCCACCTTTGATGGTGTTCGGGGCTTCCTCCATCATGTCAGTAGCTTCTTCTCAGTTTTCACTACCGTCAGTCACGCAAACCCCAGATGGATACTCAGGAATACTGTTTCACTCAGATGTAGAAAGATTCTTCATTGCTGTTTCCGTAACCACATTGTCTGACCAGTCAGGGTTGTTAGCCCTGGGCTTGAACCCTCAAACTTGGAAGACCAGTGGACCATTGTTAGTCTGACCTCTACCCTTTGAACTGTTTGGTATGGATGACCCTATAAAGCCCTGACTCCAGCGAATATAGTTCTGTGGGTCAATGAGGCACGCAAGCCTCCAAACTCAGTGAAGAAATTGTGCTGCTCTTGGACGAACAACGGCTTTTCCCAATCCTTTATCAACTGAAACAATTCCTCCTATTGAAATGTTTTTGCTTCCCTTTTGTGAATGGGCTTTACTGTCTTCATCAGGCTTCATTCTTTTTGACAGGCTGCGCTTTGCGGAGATGACAGGGTTTTATTGAGTGATACCCTATTAAGGCGAAGTAGAGGAGACAAAGCTGATTAAGGAATTAATCACTTAGTTGATGGGATGTCAAGAAGGCAGCACTTACATCTCTCAGTGAAAATAACTCCAGGCAAACTCGATGGACTAAAAGCTTTACAGGCTGTGAGATTCCAAAACAAAATATCTCTTGAGGGGTTTACGGGCACTGATATATATAAACTATTAATGAATAATCTGGCAGTGCCGAGGTTTTATAAGGCATTGGTCAGACCACAATCGTGAGCAGTCTTGGGACCCTTATCTGAGAAAGGATGTGCTTGCATTGAAAACGGTCCAGAAGAGATTTACAAAAATCATTCTAGGAATGAAAGGGTTAATCTGTGAGGAGCGTTGACTCACTGGGATTTCGTAAAATGACGGGGATCTCTTTGAAACCTGCCAAATATTGAAAGTCCTAGTGGATGTGAGGAGGATGTTTCCTATAGTGGGAGAATCTAGGACCAAAGGGTACAGCGTCTGAATTGAAAATTGCTCTTTTAGAATAGAGTTGAGAAGGAATTTCGTTAGCCAGAGGATATTGAATCTGTGGAATTCATTGCCACAGACCCTGGAGGCCAGTTCATTCAAGCAGAAGTCGATAGGTTTTTGATTTGTAGGGGCATCAAAGGTTATGGGGAGAAGGCAGATGAATTCAGTTGAGGGGGATAATAAATCAGCAATAATTGAATGGTGGAGCAGACCCGATGGGCAGAATGGCCTAATTCTGCTCCTGTGTTTTATGGCCTTATGGCACATCACTTAAAATAATAAAGGAGGATGGACACTGGTTGACCAGAATATTGCAAGCTCCTTTCTAACCTTTCCTGGGCACCACAGTAAAGTAGCATTATTTTACAGCACCAGTGGACATCAATCGGAGTTGAAGACCTGCCACAGCCTCTAAGGAGTTTGTACATTCTCTCTGTGACCTCGTGGGTTTCCTCAGATACTCCAGTTTCCTCCCACAGTCCAAAGGGTTAGGATTAGTAAGTTGTGGGTTTACTACATTGGTGTTGGAAGTGTGGTGACACTTGCACAATCTTCGCTGATTTGATTTGATGCACCAACTCGATGGGCCACATGGCCTTGTTCCGCTCTTAGATCTTATGATCTTAAAATTATGTGTTTTACTGAATATTTTGATACTTTGATGTACATGTGACAAAGAGCTCTAATGACTCTATCTCCTATGACCTGTGGCCCCCTGCATCCAGAAACTACGTCCGATGCTTGAGGTAATTTAGAAATTAGAACGGGTCTTTCAAGAGTGGAACTAGAAAACCATCACGTCACCATCTCGAACTTCCCTTGTGCTCAGAATAAACCATACATTTCCAGCTGCGGATATACCGGGTCTCGGTCCAAGCTACCTGCGTTGTGATGAGATTTTATCACAATCCAGCAAGAGGTGAGTTGAAAACGTCAGGATTATTGAATAACAGGTTCAAAACTTTCCAAATTGAGCCACAAGAGACTCCAGATATGGGAATCTGAAGCAATGGCCTATCTGCTGGAGGATATCAATATGTTTGGTACCAACTATCAGGTCAATGGACTGAAGAAGAGACTCAGTCTGAAATATTCACTGTCCATTTCTCTCCATAGATGCTGCCTGACTCAAGAGTCAGCGGTCAACGTGCACCATTTAAATGTATTAGGAATTAGCCTGATATTCCTCTTCTGCACTATTTATTTTCATGACTTATAATAACTTTTAAGTCTTGCTGCAGCACAAGAACAAATTTCCTGATATTTGATAGTGAATCGACCTGATACTGATTCTGATTTTAAGCTTCCCCACCATCTTATGTGCAGCTCCCAACTTGTTAAGTTGGGATTTGAACCTATAAGGTGAAAAAAAATCACAAAACATTCCTATCTACAGTCCAGCTGAAGGGTCTCGGCCAAAAAAATTGACTGTTTATTGCTCTCCGTAGATGCTGCCCCATCTGCTGAGTTCCTCCAGCGTTTAGTGTGTGTTGCTCTGGATTTCCAGTGCCTGCAGAAGTTCTTGTGTTTATTATCTTCCATCTTATGCTTGATTACCATCAATATACCTTGCAATGAGTAATTAATTATGATTTAAGATGAAACAGTGAGTAGATTTGCTTGATGAATGTTACAGCCTTGCGTTGACAGGAGTTCAATGATGACCCAAGTGCAGAGAGAGAGACACCAACACAGATTGAGCAGTTCTCTGAGTTTTAATAAGACCTGTTCAGAAAGAAAGGAAAATAAAAAAATGCTAGGCCAAAAGGGCTGCTAACTAAAAAAACTCAATCTACAAACTAACGTCATTTTTGTGGCTCGGAAGCAGTAACTCAGAACTAAATTAATACTGCTCCTTTAATAGTGTCTCTCTAAATCACTAATCTTTCCTGGAGCATGGACTAAGGTATGCAGAAAGCATTGTCATTGCTGTACTTCAATCAAGACTTGACAAGACTGAAACAAAAGGAAGGGAGTTAAATATACTGTAATTACAAAGAAACAATAACTGGCTGTAATGTGTGCATTATCATGTACGTGATTGCTGTCTTCTTTCAGCTGCCCACCTGAGAGAGTGCCCAGACACTATGGTAGTGTACATATTCTTTAGTCATCACTGGAGTGCTTGCTGTTCTCACCCATTGTCTCCATTCACAAATTAACTCCTTAAATTGTACTGACTTTAACTATTTACAATTGCTAAATGTAGGGGAGAAAATTATATCAAAGACCTTTGACTTAAATATACTTATTGTAGTGGTGTGCTACACGCAGCGCTAAAATTACGACACGGAGTCGGTAACTGTAGTCGAAGGAAAAAACTTTATTTGAAATCTTCAGCCTCACTTTTAAGCCTCCCTCAACCTGCCCCCCATGGCGCAGAGGCTCCAAAGCTCTGTGCTCGCAAACCCCCGTAGGCTATCTAATTGTGAGTCGGTTCGGATGTGCCAGGAAATGGGTCGCCACATTATCCCTTTATTTAACTTTGAAATAAAGATTATGGACTATAGAAGATTAAGGACTGCTCTAATTGAGAGGATTAAAGGATATGTTGGAGGGCATAGGGAAACCACCCAACAAGACCTTTTAGAACGTATCATGGCCCCAGGCTTAATGATAAATGGATGGACAGCTGGAATTTGCACTTTTAAGTGGAATCAGAACAGTAAACAAACAGCGAAGACCAAATTGCATGACAGATTCAGACAACAGAACTCATTAGGTTAGACCATAAGATCATAAGACTATAAGACAGGAACAGATTTAGGTCATTTGACCCATCGATTTTGCTCTGCCATTCAATCATGGCTGATTTATTATCCCTCTCAATCCCATTCTCCTGTCTTCTGCTTTCACACCCTGACTAATCAAGAATCTATCAACCTCTGCTTTAAATATACCAAATGACTTGGCCTCCACAGCCATTCATGGCAATGAATTCCACAGATCCACCACCATCTAGCTCAAGAAATTTCTCCTTATCTCTGTCCTAAAGATTATCCCTCTGATTCTGACTCTTCTACCTTCTCTCTGTAACCTTTATCAATCAAATACCCATCAATCTCTGATTAAATATACCTTCTGCTCCACCCCCAGCAATCTTGCATTTCTGGCATACTGTCGGTGTCTTCTACAGTGAGGACTGATGCAAGATACCTACTGAGTTCACCCGCCATTCCTTTGTCCTCCATTACTACCCCTCCAGCATCAATTTCCAGCAGTCAAATACCTACTCTCACCTCTCTTTTACTATTGTGTATCTTGACTTTCCACTGAATCCCATTACAGAGTCAGGAAAAATAATCTTTTGTATTGGGATGGAAATAATACTCCCAGATTTACGATGGTAAATTTCGCAAGAACAGAAGAAAATAAGAGGAGGAGTGGAGCATTAGACCCTTCAAGCATGTCTGGCCATTCAATCATTATTTTTATTTTATTTGGAGATGCAGCTTGGTAACAGGGCACTTCTGGCCCACTGAGCCTATACTGCCCAATCAGACCCTAACAACCAATCTGTCTTTGGGCTGTGGGAGGAAACCAGAGCACCTGGAGGAAACGCATGTGGTCACAGGGAGAACATGCAAACTCCTAACAGGCAGCAGTGGAAAACAAACACCGATCTGTGATCACTGGTGCCAACCGGTATACTACCATGCCACCTCAAACCTCAAAATTTGAGTCTCAGTCCCCATCAATACATGATGGTTGTTTGCAACTTGCCTTAGATAAAGATCAGAGAGAATAAAGGGTGACACAATGATTGACATATGCTCAGTTTTGTAGTTCAACATAAAATTTTGCTGTATTAAAAAGGCAACATCCATTATCTGTGCCATGCTATCTTCTCACAGCTACCATTGGGCAAAATGTACAGAAGCCTGAGGTCCCACACCACCAGGTTCAAGAACAGCTACTTCCCTTCAGCCATTTGGTTCTTGAACCAGCCTGCACAAGTCTAATCACTGCAGTTTGGCAACACAGTGACCACTTTAATCACTACTCTGGACATTGTTTTTTTTGTATGCTTTAATTGTGTTCTTTTTTGTATAATTTTCATTGTTGTTAAGTTATATCTTTTTGTGAATCTGAGTATCTGATGGCATGTGCCTATGATGATGTTGCAAAGGCATTTTAGAACCGGAACAATAAATAGCACTGGCCACCAGGTATGCTGAGGCAAGCTGTTGACCGCAGACCCGTCCCACCCCCTCTGGAGTGCCACACTGTCCCCACTTGAGGGTTCAGCCATCCCAGTGAACCCAGAGTCCACAGCAAAGTCCAAGAGTGCCTCTGGTGGTCAACACCTCCATCTGCGGTGCTGGGGGGGGGGGGGGTATCTGAAGCCCCCTCAGGAGAGGCATGGCTTAGTGAGGCAAGAGACAGGGCACCTGGACTGTCACCTCCTTCCTTCAGCCTTGCTGGGTTTGGGTGGCCAAGGGCCAATACTGTATAACCCAAGCTAAAATGTAACAGTAAATGAACTTGAACATCCCACCATATTCCCACAAACGCATTTTAAAACTAGAACAATAAATAGCACTGGCCACCAAGGATGCTGGGGTAAGCTGTTGACTACACTACCCCGGAGCGCCACAGTACTTTGAACTTTGAGGTTCACCCTTCATGAACCCATTGCTCTTTATGCATATGCCATCTTTTCTTATATTGCAAAATAAAAGTTCTCAGTTTGTCTGTGAAGCGACTTTCAAATGTCTTGAGGACTAGAACTTCTTTCTGTTTAAATAGTTCTCTAAAAATGTGAGTCTTTTCCTCTTCAGTCTGTGGTGACAAACAGCTTGCTAGAATGCCCTATTATTAAGCGGGTCACCGTAAAAATCAAAGTAATTCTGAAGCTGAGGAGCGATAGTGGAGAATAATAGCTTGCTTTATGAGATTCTTGTAAAGGACATGATAAGACTGAAGTATGAACTTCACCCGATGCACAGTGTCCTGAGAAGATATCAGCAAGTCCATTACCTCAGCAGTGGATGGATTACACTCCAGAGATAGCTTCTGCAGATAATGTCTCTTCTTCTAATGAAGCTGCTTTCTGATGTGAGAAATTAGAAGGAGTTTTAGCTGCTCGTTTGCAAGGTCATATCAAAGCGCTGACAGGTGATTGATAGGATCTTTGAGACGGTGGGATTTTATGCATTTTCTTTTTAAATATGGGCAATATTGGTTAGGTTACTCGGCTGGTATCCAGAGAGGCAGCCTATTGATCTTTAGAGATGAGTTCAGATCTAACAATTGCAACTGGGGAATTTGAGTTCAAGTGTTTACATTAATCTAGAATCAATAAGGCAACCTCAGTAATGCTGATCAGCAGATATTGTAACAAGGTTTCTTCTGCACTAATGACCTTCAGGAGAAGAAATAGAATATAGAGTATAGAACATAGAACATTACTGCACAGTACGAGCTTTTCAGCCCATGATGTGCCAACTCTTTCATCTCCTCCAACATCAATCTAGCATCTTAACTGAATTTTTACAGGAGCACCATTGAGAGCATCCTGACAAGCTGCATCTCCATCCAGTATAGGAGTCACTGAGCTTCGGACTGGAAGTCCCTACGAAGTGCAGTGAGAATGGCTGAGAGGATCATAGGGGTCTCCCTACCATCCATTGAGGGCATTTATCAGGGGTGCTGCATACACAGGGTCCTTAGTATTATCAAGGATCCCACCCATCCATCCAGCATTCTCTTTGATCTCCTACCATCATGTTGGATACTCCGATGCATAACAAACAAGAACGGTTGGAAGTCTTTGAAGAGATGACAAGTAGGATAGATAAAGGGCATGCAGTGGATGTTGTATATTTGGACTTCCAGAAGTCCCTTGACAAGGTGCCACACAAGAGGCTGCTTCCCAAGGTAAGAGCCCATGGTATTACAGGAAAGTTACTGGTGAGGTTAGAGCATTGGCTGATTGGTAGGAGGCAGCGAGTGGGAATAAAAAGATCCTTTTCTGGTTTGCTGCCAGTGACTAATGGTGTTCTGCATGGGTTGTTGTTGGGATTGCTTTTTTTGATTCTGTACATTAATAATTTAGTTGATGGAATAGATGGCTTTTGATACCAAGTTTGCAGGTGATATGAAGACTGGTGGTGAGGCAGGTGGTTTTGAGGAAACAGGAAGTCTGCAAAAGGACGTAGACAGATTAGGAGAATGGGCAAGAAAGTGACAATTGAAATACAGTGTTGGAAAATGCATGGTCATGAACTTTGGTAGTAGAAATAAATATGCAGACTATTGAACTGAATTGAATAGAATTGAATTGACTTTATTATTTAAATCCTTTACATACATGAGGAGTAAAAATCTTTATGTTATGTCTCCATCTAAATGTGCAATGATTTTTACTCCTGATTTGATGTCATTCTTTACTAGCAGACCCATGCCACCTTCTCTACCTGCCTTCCTATCCCTCTGATACTACATGTAATCTTGGACATTCAACGCTCAACTGCAACCATCCTTCAGTGATGGCCGCAATTTCATACTTGACCATCTGTAATAGCACGACACCTTATTTCTTATACTCTGTGCATTGAGATATAACACTTTGAATACTGTATTTGTTACCCATTTTGATTCTGCATCCCTAATTTACTGACCCTCACTCTGCAGGCTGCAATTTTGTCTATTATCTGCCTGTCCTTTCTAACACTCTGACTGCATGCTATCTTTGCTTTATTACCATCTGTCCAATTCTATCCTGAGTCCCTTCATTCCACTTCCACCCCCCTGCCAAATTAGTTTAAACCCTCCCCAACAGTTCTAACAAACCTGCTGTGAGTATATCGGTTCCCCTCAGGTTCACATGCAACCTGTCCCTCTTGTACAGGTCACACCTCCCCCAGACGCAATCCCAATGATCCAAGAACCTGAAGCCCTGACCCTTGCACCAGCTTCTCAGTCACATATTTATCTACCAAATCATTCTGTTTCTACTCTCACTAGCACATGGGACAGATAGCAGCCCAGAAATTACTATCCTGAAGGTCCTGCTTCTCAGCTTTCTGCCTAGCTCTCTGAATTCTCTCTTCAGAACCTCATTGTTTTCCTTCCTATGTCATCGGTACAAATATGTACCAACACATCTGGCTGATCTCCCTCCCTCTCTAAAATGCTGTGGATGTGATCCAAGATGTTCCTGACCCTGGGCGCCAAGCAGAAATGTTCCAATGTGGAGTGGTGGTTTGCTAGATGCTATTGCAGCTCGGGGCATCCTCGAGTTTGGAGTTCAATTCTGGTGCTGTTTGTAAGGAGCCTCTGTACGTCCTCCCCATGGAATGCATGGGTTATCTCTGGGGCCTCCAGTTTCCTCCCACAGTTGAAAGATGTAGCAGGTAGGTTAATTGGTCATTGTAAGCTGTAATGTGATTAGGTTGGGATTAATTAGATTTACCGGTGGTTGCTGGGGTGATGCGCTCGAAGTGACAGAGAGGCCAATTTCGAGCTATATTACTAAATATATAAATAAACTTGCTGGTTTTAACTGCTGCTGAAGGTGCACGTGACTCCAAAATGTGGTTGAATCAGCTTGCTTACAGTATGGTCAAAAATCAGGAGAACATTAAGTGGTGGTCTTGGAATAACATCAACATGCCACGCATTAATGAATAAGCTGAGTGAGAATTAAGGTTTCAGAATAAGAATCAGATCTATTATCACTGATTTACATGAATTGAAACATGCTGTTCAGTGGCAGTGTGGAGACCACAAGACTGCGATAAAATACGTACAAAAACAAATGAACAGTACAAAGAATAAACAAATAATAAGGTAGCTTTCATGGGGTCATAAACCTGATGGCAGAGGAGTAGGAGTTGTTTCTGAATCGATGAGTGTGGTTCTTCAAGGTCTTATACCTCCTCATGCAATAACAACAAGAAAAGGGCATCTGCTGGATGGCAAAGTTCTTCAGTGATAGATGTCACCTTCTCGAGACAATGCATCTTGAAGATGTCTTCATTGGCAGTGAAGGTTGCGCCTGTGATAGAGCTGGCTGAGTCTATGACCCTCTAACCTCCCACAATCTTGTGCATTGCGGCCTTAATTCTAGACTAATGCAACCAAACAAAATGAACACTCTGCACGGGCGCAGGTACGAATGTTAGAAATCTTGAGTAGGACCCGCACATGGCAGGAGGATTTCTTGGGATCAGGCAGTATTTAAGGAAGGAAACGAACAGTTAACATTTTGGGCCAAGACCCTTCATGATGAAAGGTCTCAGCCTGAAATATTGACTATTCATTTCCCTCCGCTGCTGCTGCCTGATCTCTGAGTTCCTCCAACATTTTGTGAATGCTCTCCACCATACATCTGCACAAAATTTATAAGTCTTTGGATGAAGTACCAAATTTCTCTATTGCTGCCCACCAGAAAATTAATATTGATCAGAATAGAATTAGAAAAAAATGAAAAAAAAAATTTCTATTGTGAGTTTCAAATTTCCCCAAGCTTATTAAATTTGTGAATCGTTTGAGAAATCCGTGCTATAATATAGGGAACATGGGAACCAATTGTGCACAGTAAGGCGAAGGGTCTCAGCCTGAAACGTCGACAGTGCTTCCCCCTATAGATGCTGCCTGGCCTGCTGTGTTCTACCAGCATTTTGTGTGTGTTGTTGTGTGCACAGTAAAATCCCACTAACCTCTGTAGGACAACCGCTAGATATTCTGTCTACTCCAACCTGATATAGTCCACATCAGTTACTCTAACCTACAATAACTTCTCCCTTTTTCCATTCCTTATTCTGGTTCCCTTCATCTCCTCAGCTGCCCATCACTTCCCTCTAGTTCCCCTCTCTTTTCCTTTCTCCTATGGCCAATTCCCCTGTCCTATCAGATGCCTTCTTCTTCAGCCCTTTACTGTTTTGCACCTATTACTTCCCAGCTTCTCAATTCATCCCCCCTTCCCCACTCACCTTCCCTTCCCTTCACCTGGTCTCATCTATCACCTGCCATTCTGAACACCTTCCTCTCCTCTCAACTTATTCTGATTTCTTTTCTTTTCCTTTCCAATCGTGATGAAGGGTCTCGGCCGGAGATATAGACTGTTTATTTCTTTCCATAGAGCCTGCCTGACCTGCTGAGTTCCAATCACAAACAAGAAAAAATTTGCAGATGCTGGAAATCCAAGCAACACACACAAAATGCTGGAGAAACTCAGCAGGCCAGGCAGCATCTATGGAAAAGAGTACAGTTGGTGTTTCAAGCCAAGACCCTTCGGCAGGACTGGAGAAAATAAGATGAGGAGTCAGAGTTAGAAGGTGGTGAGGTGGGTGCCCACCTAATAATTCTGACTCATCATCTTTATGTCTTCTGCTGAACGGTCTCAGCCCAAAACGTCAACTGTACTCTTTTCCATAGATGTTGCTTGGCCTGCTGAGTTCCTCCAGCATTTTGTGTGTGTGATCACTAGATATGTTTTAGGAGCTCTAAGTGTGGGATTTATTGTCCACAACATGACATGTATGATAGCTTTATTTTCCTTTAATGTTTTATCAATGGATTTTTAACTGCTACCAGCAGGGTAGGTTCATTCTAACATCTCGAGAGAGATAATCCCCCAGAAGTGTTGCAACTTCAGTATTACAGAAACCATGAATTTCTCAGTGGAAGTCTTTGGTTTGGGACATGACCCCAGTGATGCAATCACATTAGTTACCAATTTTAAGTCAGACAATTGAATTTATACAATGTAGAACACCAAACTTCATTTAGTTTGCTCTTAGTAGAGTGAGTAATCCTGATTCCTGAATTCTGAAAGGCATATATGACACAAAATGACTTACAAATTCAGATGAACCAAATCATATAAAGACTTTTAAATGAGCTTTATTTGTCACATGTACATTGAAGCACAGAGTGAACTGTGTCACTTGGGGTGGCAATGTAGTGTAGTGGTTAGCACAACACTTATGACCCACTCTTCTGGCTCCAGCTTAACCTGCCCACAACCCACTAACCTTAACCGTGTTTCTTTGGGATGTAGAGTCGGTGCATAGGTTAGAGGTGAGAGGGGATAGATTTAGTAGGAACTGGAGGCTGTTGACTACATGGAGCGAGCTGCCAGTGAAAATGTCTGAAGCATGTACATTAACAATGTTTAAAAAGCAGATGGGCCGGGATGGGAAAAGAATTTAAAATAAAGAGAGATTGATTTTACTGGCCTGATGTACATCGAAACATGCTGCACAGTTAACTCTGTACAGTAGGTTTCGAAGTACATGAGAGAAGTAAAGCCAATCTATCTTTATTTCCAATGACAAACACAATCTGAGGTTTGTACTGGGGGCAGCCTGCAAGTGTTGACACACCTTGGTGTCACATATCATGCCTACAGCTTACGTAAATAATACCAGTACGTCTTTGGAATGTGCAAGGAAACTCATGCGGGGAAACATACAAACTCCTTGCAGACAGTGACAGATATCAAACCCTAATCAGTGATCGCTGGTGCAGTGAAGAGTTTGCACTAACCACAGTGTTACCATGCCGGTAATGTGCCGTGTTGGCATTATCAGGATACATGAGGGTCTCAGCCCAAAGTGTTGAACTTTCTTTCCTCTCCATAGTTGATGGCTGGCCTGCTGAGTTCCTCCAGCATGTTGTGCGTGTTATGAGGGTTATAGATAGGGTAAATACAAGCATGCTTTTTCCACTGAGGTTGGGTGAGGCTAAAATTAGAGGTCATATGTTAAGCTTGAAAGGGGAAATGTTTATGGGGATCATGAGAGGGAGCTTCTTCATTCAGAGGGTGGTGAGATTGTGGGACAAGTTGCCAGTGGAAGTGATGGATGCGAGTTCGATTTCATCATTTAAGTGAAATCTCGATAAGTACATGATGGAAAGATAATGGAGAGCTATGGTCCAGGTGCAGGTCGATGGGACTAGGCAGAATTATAGTGTGGCCTGGACTAGATGGGCCAAAAGGCCTGTTTCCATGCTGTAGTTCTCCATGACATGTGGCTCCATGACTCAGGATGATATACAGTCAGGAGGGGAACCTGGCTAGGATGGGCATGAAGAGGAAATTTCCTCTTGTGAAGAATCTAACCCCGCTCACAGTCTCACCTAGTTTTGGAATTGGATCTGGTGTTGGTTTATTATTGTCACATGTACCAGCATACAGTGTCTTTGGAATTACACCACCAGGTTCAGGAACAGTTATGGCCCCTTGACCACAGGTTTTTGAGCCAAAGCGGATAACTTCACTTACCCCATCGCTGAGGTGTCCCACGGCCTATGGACTCACTTTCGAGGACCCTTCATCTCATGTTCTCAATATTTATTGCTTATTTATTTATTATTATTACTTTTTTCTTTTTGTATTTGCACAGTTTGATGTCTTTTGCTCACTGGTTGAGCACCCAAGTTGGTGCGATCTTTGACTGATTCTGTTATGGTTATTATTCTATTCTATTGGATTTATTATTCTATGGATTTATTGAGTATCCTCACAAGAAAATGAATCTCTACTATATATGACTTTGCTAATAAATTTACTTTGAACTTCGACACATTCCAGTGCCATCTTGCATCAATCTGCCAATCCTTTTTGTTTCCATATATTGCTCAAGAGGACCGTGCGTTTGTGCATTCAGGTTTCCGGGCATTATAAGGATTGTCGAGGCTTGGGTGTGGGTGCAAAGGAGGTTTACCAGGATGCTGCCTGGATTAGAGGGTACATGCTATAATGAGAGGTTGGACAAACTTGGATTGCTTCCTCTGGAGCAGTGGAAGCTGCAGGAAGGCAAAGAGAGCCTGGGGCAGTTGTAGTCAAACAAGACCACCGGAGACACCTCTGCTTACTACGGATGAGATAAACTGCAACAGTGTGCTATCAAGCCAAACAAATGAGGCTTCTGTCATGAGACCTCTCCGGAAAGGTCTTCCAAAAAATGTATCATCCCTTTACACAATAGGGGATGCCAGAGACAGATGAGACAAAAGGCTGTGAATCATACCCAACACACACTTGCTTTTACTACCTTCAATACATCATTGGGCTGTCTGCTCAAAGTTTTGATTGACTTTTAACAATTCTATTGCTATCATTAACTTCAAAATATCATCGGCTATTCTGCTTGAAGTTTTGATTGACCTTAACACCTGTATTGTGAATGGCAATTGGTCTTGCAAGTAAGAAATTCATAATTATACAATTTGCAGTGATTAATATCCATAACTGATAAGTCAATTTGGTATTGAAGTAGCAGTCCTCTGTTCAGGCTTCAGACTAGTGTGGGTAACAGGTGCCATGCTGTTCTCCTCTCGCAAAAGTAAAATAAAAGGAATGCTTGAGTCAAAAGAGTGTGTGTGTTCTGGTCCCAGTTATTCTATTTATTTTAGTTAATTTATTTGATTATTGGCAACAACAGTTACTTCGACAAGGTGAGAACTGAAAGAGGTAAATATGATTATGAGAGGTATAGATAGAGGAGACAGACAAAATCCTTTTCCAGTGTACTAGATTCTTAATAAAGACAAACTTGTCATGGGTTTGCGTCAGAATATTTTACTACTGAGCTGCTGCTCAACATTTAGTGTGTGCTGTTGGCTCACCATCGCATCTTCTGGTCCTGGGTGAGCCTCTTGCATTGCCCACTGGGAACTGAAGTTCTTTATTAATAGGCATCCGTTAGTCTTGAGAGACCATGGATTTGCACCTTGGAAAGTTTCCAGGGCAAGGTTGTATGGAAAACCGGCAATTGCCCATGATGCAAGTCTCCCCTCTCCACCAATGTTCTCCAAGGGAAGGGCACTAGGGCCGATACAGCTTGGTACTGGTTTCGTCGCAGAGTAATGTGTTAAGTGCCTTGCTCAAGGACACAACACTCTGCCTCAGCTGAGGCTAGAACTACCAACCTTCAGATGACTACACCAACGGCTTAACCACTTGGCCACGTGCCAACTCATAACAATTATTATGCACACATAAGAACACATCTCCCCCTTTAAAGAAAAACAAACACAATACTATATCCTCATAAACATACAAGGAACAATAATCCTTTCCCATCAAGATATCTACATTCTGTAGCTGGTCTCTTTTCTTCTTTTTCTCTGAATTTTCAACTTCAATTGTAATTAGCAACTAAAGTCCCTTATATATACACATATTTATAGGTCTCTGTTAGTCTTGACAGACCATGGATTTGCACCTGGAAACATTTCCAGGGTGCAAGCCTGGGCAAGGTATTTTTTTTATGACACGCACACGCTAAGACTTTCGGTCAGTACTGTCATAATTGTATGTATTGCACTGTACTTCTGTCATGACATATGTGAGTGATGATAAACCTGATTCTGATAAGGGTCTCTACTTGGGGCTAATAGTGGGTATTAGTGGGAGGTAGGAAGAGGGGAATCATGGTTAGGAGAAGGGGAAGGGAGAGTGGATGGGACAGTAAACACCAGAGAGACATTCCGTAATGATAAATAAACCAAATGTTTGGAATAAAATGACTGTGTAAAACTCTTAGGCACCCTCTCTATTTATATGCACCTAAGACTTCTGGAGAGTACTGTATTTAGACAGTTGAATTTACATTTGGTTTATGGAATTCAAACACTTTTCTCTGCATCAGTGGTGCGGAACCCTTCCTACTAGCTCAGTAGCTTAACCATTATGCCACTGTACCTTTGCCTGATTCATTCAAGTCTGTTTAGCAGTTTTAAAAATATCTTTGGCCATCAGAAACACTTAAAAACAGTTTAAAAACTAACAACCCAGCTAATCACAATCTCTGTTAAGAAGTTGGCTGAGATAACCAAATGGGGATCAAGGATCAACTTTAGTGACCAGGTATATTTACATGTATACAAAATTTGCTGCGGTGTGTTGACGTGATAGGCAACAAAAAAAAAATCAACAATTATTATAATAAATAATTATATAAACGTAAACTTAAAAATTAAAGCATGGACATGAAATAAAATGAGCATGCATACATAAATACCAGCATGTATTTACAATGTAAACATTACAGAAACTGATTTAAAATGTTTACAGTTCAGTGCAATTACTGAGGTAATAGATAGAGGGGGTGGGGGGGCAACTAGAATGGTTGATCAGATTAACTGCCTGGGGGAAGAAACTTCGAAGCTGTGAAGTTTTTGTTTTAATATCCCTATAGTGCTTTCCAGAAGCACAGATTGGAAAAGGGAATTGCAGAGGCACCAGTGTCTGCAATGATTTTCCTGCCCGCTTCTCTATCCTGGATACATACAGGATCATGTAGTGATGGGAGACCGTAGCCACTGACCTTTTCAGCCAACCCTGCAGTTTGCTGTAGCTTTTGTACACCATGAGAGGATGCTACACCAAACAGACAGTAATGGCTGATGTGAAGATGCTTTCTATGATGGCAGTGTAGAATTGTACCATTATGTTCTGGGGAAGATGGAACTTTACCAACTACAGCAAGAAGTTTGTTACTGAAAGATACAAGGTTCTCCCACATGAAGGAGGTCCTGTGAAATAATAGAACAGAGAACATACAGGATGTACAGAAGTCTTAGGCACGTCTATATAGCTTGGGTGCCTAACACTTTTGCACAGTTCTGTATTTGTCAACGTGGAGTGGAAAGCGAATTCATAAATCTAGCAGGAGTAAAGGATATTGGGAATGGCAAGGGTGAGGGACAGATAGCAGCAAAGGAGTGCCAGGGGTGGGTGGGGGGAGGTCTCGGATGCAGACGCATGTCAGCCCTGAGACACCAGGCAAGGTCATTTGATTCCAGGCAATTGGCTTATTGATCATTACAAGATGTCTCTCAGGTGCATCCCACTCTCTCCGCTCTCCCTTTCCACTTGTCTCGACCATGATCCCCCTCTCCCTGCCTCCTTCCTACTCTCAGTCCATAACAGTCTATTAGAGACACCTATATCAGAATCAGGTTTATCTTCACTCATAAGTCATGAATTTTTTTTTGCAGCAAGAATCCAGTGCAATATGTAAAATTGCTACAGTGCTGTGCAAGAGTCTTAGGTTTTCTAGCTATCTATATCTATATGTCTCTGTCTATATATATCTCTATCTATATAGATAGATTGATAGATACTTCATTGATCCCAGTCAATTACAGTGTCACAGTAGCATTACAAGTGCACAGATACACAAATATTAGAATTAAAGTATGCAAGAATAGAAAATAAGTTACCTCAAGCAGTCTAACGGGGAACGGTGGGGTGGGGGGGGGGGGGGGAGTCATCACTTCCCTGGCTAAAGGTTGACTGATTATAGAGCCTAATAGTTGAGGGTAAGAATGACCTCATTTAGCGTTCTCTTGAGCAGTGCAGTTGTCTTAGTCTATTGTTAAAGTGCTCCTCTGTTCAGCCAAGACTGTATACAGAGGGAGAAATATTGTCTAAGACTTTTGCAAGGTACTGTACATCCAAATTGGTTTTGAAGAGTTAGTATTAGAGATGGTGACCATGATCATTGGATATAGTACAGGACGCTAGGAACAGGCCATGCAGCCCGTGATCCTTTACTGAGGCAGCGAGAAGTGTTGACAGTATCCATGGAAGGAAGCTGGCTCCCATGAGCCGCTGCCATCCCTGCACTCATGTTCAGGTGTCCATCTCAAGACAACTGTTGTATCGGATAATATGCAACAAGCTTGCAATCAGGTAGATCGTGAGGTTTAAGAGTCTATTTTATCTTCTCTACTTTACCTGCATCTCTCCTTATCTACCTTCCATTCCCCGCCTGTTCATGCCTTGCCTTGCGCCCTTAGCTCCTGGGGGAGTCATCGGGGCGCCGTCATGACAAGCTTTGCACCAGTCTGTTCCATCCGTCGTGGTTGTGTGCCAGAGACTGGGTCACTGCAAATGTTTTCCCTGTCCATTCTTTAATATTGTCCATCTGTCTGCCTCTCCTTCCTTTCCTCTCCACAGTTCCTTGCAGAATGGTCTTTGCAAGGCCACTGGATCTTGTTACGTGGCCGTACCATCTCAGCTTTCTTTTCTTCACCGTTGTGAGAAGGTCTTCACAGGAGCCAATGCGGTGCTGGATGGTCCTGCAGACCTGCTTGTTTGTGATGTTGTCCAAGTATGAGATGCCCAAGATGTTGTGATAGCATCTCATTTCCAATGCCTGTATCTTCCTCTGTAGCTCTGCTGTGAGGGTCCATGTCTCGTATGCGTACAGGAAGGTGGAGAATACCAATGCATGCAGGAGTCTGATCTTATACTTTATGGTGATGTTGCTGTCCTTCCATACTGTCTTGAGTTTGGATAGTGCAGTCATTGTCTGTGTGGTTCTTGCCAGGGCTTCTGGTCTTGATCCTTCATCACTGAAGGATATACTTGCCCTCAGGTATTGGAACTGCTGCACTGTCTCGAGTTTCTGACCATGGACTGAGATGTCTGTTGTGATGGCACCGTTGGCATTTGCCATGAGCTTGGTTTTCTCGGCACTTATTTCCATTCCAAACTTCGTGGAGGCTCTGTTAAGATGGCTGACCAGGTTTGCCAGTTCGTCCTCTTTTCCTGTAAGTGTAGCAATGTTGTCAGCAAATCTTAGGTTTGTGATGTTCCTCCCTCCGCACCCTCTGTAAGAAATACCTTCGGCATCAGAGAAAGTTCTACCATGTCTTTATAGACTTCAAGAAGGCGTTTGACAGAGTCTGGCATGATGCCTTATGGGCCACCATGAAGAAATTCAACATGGGGCAGAAGCTGATTCATACAGTCCATCAGCTTTACACCAAGGCAACCAGTGCAGTACTCACTCAGGGCACCATCAGGGAATGGTTCCATACCTGTATAGGAGTCCATCAGGGCTGCCTCCTCTCCCCCACTCTCTTCAACATCTTCCTGGAATGGATCATGAGCGATGGTCTTGAAGATCATGTGGGCACAGTCAGCATCAGAGGGAGGAACGTCACAAATCTAAGACTTGCTGACGACATTGATGGAGTTGATTGCCTGTTCATATGCCTGTTTAAATACTCTTCAATCTTATTATTTTGAGATACAGCATGGTAACAGGCTCTTTCGGCCCTCCCAGCATGTGCTGCCCAATGAAAATGCATTTAGCCGATTAATCACTACTGTGGTACACGTGACAGATTTTCCAGTTTATTTATTTAGCAATTTAAAGGGGACATGGGTGTGCAAATCCAAGAACTCAGTAGATCAGGTGTTAAGAAGAAGTGGAGAATAATTGAGCAAAATATAAACTGATAGATGAATTCAGAAGGTCAGGCAGCATCTGTGGAGCAAAATGGATGGACAGGATCCTTCATCTGGACACAGATGTTGCCGGATCCACTGAGTTCCTTCAGCAGTTTATATTTTGCTCTGGGTTCCAGCATTTCAGTCTCTTGTGCTCCAGCTAATAAAGACAAGTTATCCTCAGGGAGACACAAGAGCAAGAGGTTTATGGTCAATTTTAATTTGGCACTATTTAGACCACAGCTGGAGTTCTGACTGTAGTCAGGGTTGCTACCCTGGAGGAAGAGCCTAAATGTGATGGAGATTGTCCAGAGGAGATACAATGGAATTGTCTAAGATGGAATTTTTCAGATATGAGAAGAGATTGAGTCTGAATGGATTGTTCTGCTGGAAGCTAGTATGTTCCGAAAGGCCTCTTAGACCATAAAACCATAAGATAAAAGAACAGAATTAGGCCATTTGTCCCATCAAGTCTGCTCTGCCATTTCATTTTGGCCAATCCATTTTCCCTCTCCCCCTCAATCTCCTGCCTTCTCCCTGACTAATCAATGATCTACCAACTTCTGTCTTAAATATACCTGAAGACTTGGCCTCCACAGCAGCCTGTGGTAACAAATTCCACAGATTCACCACTCTCTGGCTGAAGAAAATCCTCCTCAGCTCCATTCTAAAAGGATGTCCCTCTATTTTGAGGCTGTGTCCTCTGGTCTTAGACTCCCCCATCATAGGAAACATCCTCCACATCCACTCTATTGAGACCTTTCAACCCTAAGCAACCCATTCTTCCCATATGGTGGCATGTAAAATTAGGTAAGGTCAAATGCATAGAGAACAAGAAGCTGGAGCACTCAGCAGTGACTCAGGTGGTGTTTGTGTCATTAGGAGGGAGGGATGGGGAAAGGAGATTATTTTGTTGTTGTTTTGTTTTGTTTTTGTAGCTGTTGTTCGTGTTGTCACTAAAACGTGGTGGACATGCTATGTTGCTGCCCGAATGTGAGGCAACAGTATCCGTGGAGGGGGGTTGGCTTCCACGAAGAGCTGACATCTCTCCATTCACTGCATATTCATGCGTCCACCTAAATACTACTGTTGTATCAGACAATATGCAATAAGCCTATAATGAAGGATATTTTAAGAGTCAAGAGTCTATTTTGTCTTCTGTCCTTTACCTCCATCCGTCCTTATCTTCCTTCCAATTCCTGCCTGTTCATATGTCCATCTAAATACTCTTCAACATTATTATTTTGAGATACAGTATGGTAACAGGCTCCTCTGACCCAAAAAGCATGTTACATGGTGGACATGCTATGTTGGTGTTAGGATGTGTGGTAACACTTGCAGGTAATGCCCAGCACATCCTTGGATGTATAGGATAGAATCAGAGAGTAATAGAAACGTACAGCACAGAAACAGGCCCTTTGGTCCATCGAGTCCATTCTGCATCATTTAAATTGCCTACTCTCAGTGACCTGTGATGGGATCATAGCCTTCCATACCTCTACAATCCATGTACCCATCCAAACATCTCATAAACTTTGAAACTGAGCTCACATACCCCATTGCATTGCCAGTTTGTTCCACACTGTGGATGTTTACAAAAATGACATATTTCACAGTATGTTTTGATTCACATGTGAAAATAAATCTGAATTTGAATCTGGAGGAAAATTGACAGCCAACATATTGTGATGTGGACTTTAAGATCAAAAGCAAGTGGAGTCAAGGTGAATGACCTTACCACATCAGGGCAGTGGATTTCTTGTTGGTGGTTCAAACTGGCCGAAGATTCCAGTTGGATATGAAAAGATTGCTTATAATTGTCACATGTACCGAGATGCAGTGAAAAGCTTTAGTTTGCATGCCATCCAGATATATAATTCCACACACGATGGTACTGATGAGGCACAGAAGTAAAAGAATGCAAAAAAATAGTGTTAGCAGTCAGTAGTTCTAAAATTCACAGAACAGAGATTTAAAAGAGAAGAAATAATTATAATGTATGTAATGAACATATCTCCTGAGAGCAGGTTGCCAAGAGTCACAACACTCTAGCGCTAACTCGCTTTAATGAAGACCATCAAGGATTAACGCTAACTTGTTCACACCTGATTGACTTGCCCATGGATTAGTCATGAACATTGTCGGTACAAGAAAAATTCAAAGATCTGCCCCAATTTCATTCCCATTGCTAAATACTTCAGGAGAATAGCATTTGGTTTCTTCTCGTTGTTCACCATTCGTCGCTTACCTCCTTCCCATTGCTACCATCAGAGAGGAGCTACAGGAGTCTGAAGACCCATGTTCAATGACTTAGCAACAACTTCTACCCCTCTGCCATGAGACTTCTGAACAGTCCACAGATTCCTGAACACAAGCTTGCTATTTCTGCTTTGCATTATCTGCTTATCTATCTATCTCCCTATCTATTTATTTGTCTTTATTATTATAACTTGCAGTATTTTTCTTGTGCTGTATAGCTGTAACAAAACAACATATTTCATGACATACACCATGTATGTGATAATAAACCTGATTCTAATTCTAATCTCTTTTCCACATAATCCAAGCTTGTGAAGGGCTTTGGTAAAAATGAATTGCAATTAGGTGTCAAAGGTTTCCACTCATTACCCACTAACCTTGAACTGAAAGTCTGCATGCAGCCAGCTTGTAAGTAAGATATTCCCTTCCGATTAAGGAGGAAAAGGCATTGGAACAGCATTTGACGCACACCGGAGTAGTGAACCGACCCTCCAGAGATCCTCCCTACTTTGGGTTATGGAGCAGAAAACGAGTCAAAGGAAGATTAATCATCAAGCTGATTTCAGCTTTTATGTAATTGAAAATTGGTTTATTATTCTCAGATGTACAGAGAAAAATCTTGAATTGTGCACATAGGAAGAAGAGAAAAAGTAGTGGAGATGGACCATTGTACTTTGACCCTGCTCCACTCTATAATAGCCAATATAATTTGCTCTCAACTCCACTCACAATCCTCTGAGTGAAGAAGCTCCCTCTCAAGTTCCCCTTAAGCATTTCACCTTTCACTGTTAACCCACGACCTCTAGTTCTAGTAAATGAAATATGGCGGAATAATTTGTATAGATTGCATGCAAAGCAATGCTTTCACTGCACCTCTGTACACGTGACAATGATAAACCAATTTAAAAAGTTTTATCTTCCAGTGTTCTGAGGAGTACAGAATAGCAAGGAATCAGAATGTTTTGAGAGAAGAAATTCCTCCTCGTCTTAGCTTAAATGTACGTCCTTAGGCAGAGCTTTAATGTTATTGACAAAATGTTGCCATGAGTTCTTGAAGCATACAATTATAAACGCAGAACATACAAGAGTACAGCAGAGGAACAGGCCATTCAGCCCATAATGTTGTGCTGAACCAGCTAAAAAGCAAATCAAAAATACCAAAACGCTAATCCATCTTACCTACACCATGTCCATATCCCCCATCCTCTTTATATCCATGTGCCTGTCTAAATGTTTCTTATAAGCCTCTAATGTATATGCCTCTACCACCATAACAGGCAGCGCATTCCAGGCATCCACAACTCTGAAAAAACTTGTCCTTCTTGAATCTACACCCTCTTACCTTCAATGCATGCCCTCTGCTATTCGACATTTCAACCCTGGGAAACAGGTACTCTCAAGCCCACTTCTCATGCTTCTCATAACTTCTCAATCACTACCACCTCACTGCGAGTGGGATGGCTGAAGTGGGGAAAGGATGGTAGCTCACTTCTTTATGGACTATGGATTTGTGAAGAAGCTGTGGAGAGAAATGCAAGGGTCTGTGTCATCGTTGAACTCAAAAAGCTGAGTGGCAGTGGACTCTCATCTACAGGCACACACATGAAGATGAACACCAAGTTCAGAGTTCAAAGTACATTTATTATCAAGGTATGTATACAATTGGACCATAAGACCAAAAGATAGGCCATCGCCCCATCAAGTCTTATCTGCCATTTCATCATGCCTGATCCACTTTCCCTTTCAGCCCCAATTTCCTGTCTTCTCCCTGTATACCTTCATGCCCTGACTAATCAAGTAACTATCATATTCTGCCTTAAATAGACGTAAAGACTTGGCCTCCACAGCCACCTGTGGCAACAAATTCCATAAGTTCTCCACCCTCTGGCTAAAGAAATTCTTGCTCATATTCAAAAAGACATCCCTCTATTCTGAGGTTGTGTCCTCTACTCTCATACTCTCCCACCATAGGAATCATCCTCTCCACATCCACTCTATTGAGGTCTTTCAACATTCAATAGGTTTTAATGAGGTTACCGCTCATTCTTCTGAATTCCATTGAGTAAAGGCCCAGAGCCATCAAATACTTCATATAACAAGCTTTTCAATCCTGGAAACATTTTCATGAATGTCCTTTGAACTCTTTCCAATGTCAACACATCCTTGCTCAGATCGGGGCTCAAAACTGCTCACAGTATTCTAACTGAGGCCTCAGTAGTGCTTTATAAGGTCTCAACATTACATCCTTGTTTTTTCACTCTATTCCTCTTGAAATGAATGCTAACATTGTGCTTTCCTCCTCACCACTGACCCAACTTGCAAGTTAACCTTTAAGGAAACCTGCTCAAGGACTCCCAAGTCCCTTTGCATATCAGACTTTTGAATTTTCTTCCCACTTTTAAAATAGTCTACCCTTTTATTTCTTCTACCAACGTGCATGACCATATACTTCCCGACACTAAATTTCATCTGCCGCTTCTTTGCCCATCTTCTTAATCTCTTTAAGTCCTTCTGTAGCCTCTAACATCTCAAAACTACCTGCCCCTCCACGTACCTTTATATAGAAACATAGAAAATAGGTGCAGGAGTAGGCTATTCAGCCCTTCGAGCCTGCACCACCATTCAGTATGATCATGGCTGATCATCCAACTCAGAACCCTGTACCTGCTTTCTCTCCATACCCCCTAATCCCTTTAGTCACAAGGGCCATATCTAACTTCCTCTTAAATATAGCCAATGAACCAGCCTCAACTATTTCCTGTGGCAGAGAATTCCACAGATTCACCACTCTCTGTGTGAAGAAGTTTTTCCTCATCTTGGTCCTAAAAGGCTTCCTCTTTATCCCTAAACTGTGACCCCTCATTCTGGACTTCCCCAATATCAGAAACAATCTTCCTGCATTTAGCCTGTCCAATCCCTTTAGAATTTTATATGTTTCAATAAGATCCCCCCCTCAATCTTCTAAATTCCAGTGAGTATAAGCCTAGTCGATCCAGTCTTTCTTCATATGAAAGTCCTAGCATCCCAAGAATCAATCTGGTGAACCTTCTTTGTACTCCCTCTATGGCAAGAATGTCTTTCCTCAGATTAGGGGACCAAAACTGCACACAATACTCTAGGTGCGGTCTCACCAAGGCCTTGTACAACTGCAGTAGAATCTCGCTGCTCCTGTATTCAAATCTTTTTGCTATGAATGCTGACATACCATTTGCCTTTTTCACCACCTGCTGTACCTGCATGCCTACCTTCAATGACTGATGTACAATGACACCCAGGTCTCGTTGCATCTCCCCTTTTCCTAATTGGCCACCGTTCAGATAATAATCTTTTTTCCTGTTCTTCCAACCAAAGTGGATAACCTCACATTTATCCACATTAAATTGCATCTGTCATGAATTTGCCCACTTACCTAACCTATCCAAGTCACCCTGCATCCTCTTAGCATCCTCCTCCTCACAGCTAACACCGCCGCCCAGCTTTGTGTCATCCGCAAACTTGGAGATGCTGCATTTAATTCCCTTGTCTAAATCATTAATATTGTTATGAGCAATGGACAGACCTGATGGAAATGGGGTGCAGAGTTAACCATTTCCCCAACCCCCCCCCCCCCGAGAACTATAAACTGATGCTGTTGCTATGCTGCTACTGAGAGAGAGAGAGATGAAGCACAGAGGCAGGAACATCTGCTACAGATAAGAGGGAGAGAGAGACTGTTGATATATTGCATTTTGACTCTTCCTGGATTATTTACCTTTCACTACAAGGACTTTACTTTGCTTGTTAACATTCCTCAGGAGACAGCAGGAGTGGCCTGATTTGATGGACACGGTCATTCAGAGTTGATGGATAGCTGAGTCCCCGTTAGTAGGGATAAAAGACAGGTCTGGAGAGACACCCTCCAGACACGCCAGTGGACACTGACTGAGTGTTGTGAACCCACAGAAAGGTGGGGGTTTCGGCGACCGAATCAGAAGATTGGTCAGTAAAGCTCAAAGCGTTATGGCAGGGCTGGTGGGGACTTGTGTGTGTGTCCACTCATGTCAGAATGATGAGTCCACCACAGAAGAACGGTCTAGCTGACAAACAGAGGGGTCATAACTGAATGACCACAATGACACGACGGAATCAGAAAGCAATAGAAGGATTGCCTGTTACAGCTGTTACATCTCACTCACTCTCTCTCCAACGATTACAACACAACAACCATAACTACCTCGGCATGAATGAACTGAACTTTATACTTTCCTATGACAATTCATTTACCCGCTAGACATCGATAGAGCTTGTTTGTTATTGCTTATTATTATTCCTACACTTTTAGGTTTATTACTGCTAACTTGTTTTATATGTATATTTGCATTTTTGATATTGTATTGTGTAGTTTACTAATAAACACCTTTAGTTTTGGTACCACCAGACTCCAACGGATTCTTCTTTCTCTGCTGGTCAGACACCCAGTTATGGGGTACATAACAATATATATTGTAAACAACTGGGGTCCCAGCACTGAGCCTTGCATTACCCCACTAGTCACTGCCTGTCATTCTGAAGAGGTCCCATTTACTCTCACACTTTGCTTCCGGTCTGCCAACCAATTCTCTATCCACATCAATACCATACCCCCAATACCGTGTGCTTTAAGTTTGCACACTAATCTCCTGTGTGGGACCTTGTCAAACGCCTTTTGAAAATCAAAATATACCCCATTCACTGTCTCTCCCCTATCCACTCTACTAGTTACATCTTCAAAAAATTCTCTAAGATTCGTTAGACATGATTTTCCTTTCACAAATCCATGCTGACTTTGTCTGATGATTTCAGCTCTTTCCAAATGTGCTGTTATCACATCTTTGATAACCAACTCTAGCATTTTCCCCACCACCAATGTCAGACTAACCGGTCTATAATTCCCTGGTTTCTCTCTCCCTCCTTTTTTAAAAAGTGGGGTTTCATTAGCCACCCTCCAATCCTCAGGAACTAATCCAGAATCTAAGGAGTTTTGAAAAATTATCACTAATGCATCCACTATTTCTTGGGCTACTTCCTTAAGCACTCTGGGATGCAGACCATCTGGCCCTGGGGATTTATTTGCCTTTAATCCCTTCAATTTACCTAACACCACTTCCCTACTAACATGTATTTCCCTCAGTTCCTCCATCTCACTAGACACTCGGTCCCTTACTATTTCCGGAAGATTATTTATGTCCTTCTTAATGAAGACAGAATCAAAGTAGTTATTCAATTGGTCTGCCATGTCTTTGTCCCTGTGGTCAATTCATCCGTTTCTGACTGTAAAGGACCTACATTTGTCTTGACCAATCTTTTTTCTTTTCACGTATCTATAAGAGCTTTTACAGTCAGTTTTTATGTTCCCTGCCAGCTTTCTCTCATAATCTTTTTTCCCTTTCCTAATTAAGCCCTTTGTCCATTTTTTTTGCTAATTTATATGTTTCTTCTTTGGACTTGATACTATCTCTAATTTCCCTTGTCAGCCACAGGTGCACTACCTTCTCTGGTTTATTCTTTTGCCAAACTGGGATGAACAATTCTTGTAGTTCATTCATGCGATCTTTAAATGCTTGCCATTGCATATCCACTGTCAACCCTTTAAGTATCATTTTCCAGTCTATCTTAGCTAATTCACATCTCATACCTTCAAAGTTACCCTTCTTTAAGTTCAGAACCTTTGTTTCTGAATTAACTATGTCACTCTCCATCTTAATGAAGAATTCCACCATATTATGGTCACTCTTACCCAAGGGGCCTCGCACGACAAGATTGCTAACTAACCCTTCCTCATTGCTCAATATCCAATCTAGAATGGCCTGCTCTAGTTGGTTCCTCCACATGTTGGTTCAGAAAACCATCCCGCATACATTCCAAGAAATCCTCTTCCTCAGCACCCTTACCAATTTGGTTCACCCAATCTATATGTAGATTGAAGTCACCCATTATAACTACTGTTCCTTTATTGCACGCATTTCTAATTTCCTGTTTAATGCCATCCCCAACCTCACCACTACTGTTAGGTGACCCGTACACAACTCCCACCAGCATTTTCTGCCCCTTCGTGTTATGCAGCTCTACCAATATCGATTCCGCATCCTCCAGGCTAATGTCCTTCCTTTCTATTGTGTTAATCTCCTCTCTAACCAGCAATGCTACCCCACCTCCTTTTCTTTCCTGTCTATCCCTCCTGAATATTGAATATACCTGGACGTTGAGCTCCCATCCTTGGTCACCCTGGAGCCATGTCTCTGTGATCCCAACTATATTATATTCATTAATAACTATCTGCACATTCAATTCATCCACCTTGTTACATATGCTCCCCGCATTGACACACAAAGCCTTCAGGCTTGTTTTTACAACATTCTTAGCCCTTATACAATTATGTTGAAAAGTGGCTCTTTTTGCTTTTTGCCCTGGATTTGGCAGCCTGCCACTTTTACTTTTCACCTTACTACTTTTTGCTTCTGCTCTCATTTTACACCCCTCTGTCTCTCTGCACTTGTTCCCATCCCCCTGTCACATTAGTTTAAAGCCTCCTGAACAGCAGGAGCAAACGCTCCCCCAGGACATTGGTTCCAGTCCAGCCCAGGTGCAGACCGTCCTGTTTATACCGGTCCCACCTCCCCCAGAACTGCTTCCAATGCCCCAGAAATTTGAATCCCTCCCCCTTGCACCATTTTTCAAGCCACGTATTCAACTGAGATATCCTCCTATTTCTACTCTGACTACCACATGGCACTGGTAGTAATCCAGAGATTATTACCTTAGTGGTCCCACTTTTTAGTTTATCTCCTAACTCCCTAAATTCACCTTGTAGGACCTCATCACGTTTTTTACCTATATCGTTGGTACCTATGTGCACCACGACCACTGGCTGTTCACCGTCCCATTCCAGAATGTCCTGCAGCTGCTCAGAGACATCCTTAACCCTTACACCAGGGTGAGGGTCATTTGTAAACCTTGACAGAAAGCCATCAATTCCATCATGCAAGCCACTGACATAGAAGGTAAAAAGAAGCTGAACACAGACCCCAGTGGAATAGTACCAGTCTCCAGCAGCCAACCAGAAAAGGCTCCCTTTACTCCCACACTGTGCTTTCTGCCAGTCAGCCACTGATTTATCTATGTTGGTATCTTTCCTGTAATATCTTGGGTTCTTAACATGGTAAGCAGCCTTGTCAAAGGCCTTCTGAAAATCCGAGTACACAACATCCACGATTCTCCTTTACATTATACAACCTTGAAATTTGTCTCCTTACAGGCAGCCACAAGACACAGAAGCCTAAAAGAACCCATTAAAAAAAGATTTTCAAACTCCCAAAAGCAAATTGTGCGAACAATAAAAGTAAGCTAATAGCATTCAGAACAAAAGTAAGTCCACAGTCACAAAGCCAGGAATCACTGCAACCAGAACAGGGCACAGCTTTAATCTGGCGCAACGCCAAGTGGCACTGGCAGATCGTCAACTCAGTGAAAGACACCGTTTAGCCTGTTCGAACCACCTCGGTCTGCCAGCACATTAATACGTCGGTGAAGGAATGCTACCGACACGTACATTCCAGGCTGCACTGAAGCTTGGTGCAGCCACCGCCAGGGCTTGGTGGGGAAGGACCATGTGGTAGGGCTCTACTGCAACTGGAGGAGGAGGAGGAGCCAGGTTCGTTGAGGAAGCCCCTCAGTATTGCTGTTGTGTACCACCCCAAGGAGCCTCATGACTGTTATTGTTGTGAAGACAGGTAATAGAACAGCACGGAAAGCATTGATTATGAATGTAAAGAAGGAGAAGGCATTGCAGGATTTATTCTTATAAATACTTTTTTTTAAGATTGTGAATAAATTTTATTTTGATATGCATTCGGAGGCCACTTTCCTATGTACACCTGTACACCTGTTCACTAATGCAGCCAATCATGTGGCAGCGACTCAGTGCTTAAAAGCCCGCAGACATGGGCAAGGTGTTCCATCGTTGTTGAGACTAAACATCAGAACGGGGAAGAAATCTGATCTAAGTGACTTTGACCGCGGAATAATTGTGGGTGCCAGACGGGGAGTGTTGTGTCTGTGCAGCTGCGTATCAGCTAAAATAAATGCATGCTTGTGAAGATGAGGTTAACTTCACTTAACAGCGAGAGAGAGCAACAGTTCAATGTGCATGGGTAAGTTATTAGTCAATAGTGTTAAGCAGAGTCAATGTGCTAAGAGAAATAAATCCATATTTACACCTCCAACCCCTTTAGATTAATGAAATATAATACTGCACATGTACTGTAACAAATCATTCAAAACAGTATATGGAACAAAACATTCAATTTCCTTTCAAAAACCATATTGTGAAGGCATGTTTACCTGAATAACAGTCCATAATTCACTATACTGAAGATTCAGTCTTTTGCATGGCACTCTTTTTCGTTCAGGATAGTGCTTTTGGACCTCTGGAGTGGCATCAGGCTTGGTAGATGTCTTGTCAAAGACAACTTTCTTTGCTGCAGGTCTCACATTGCTGTTAGTGACGTGATCATCACTGAGAGGTAAGTCTGAAGGATGCAATGTGTCTGTCTTGTTAGAGTGTAGTCACCTAGGGTGTGATCTTCACCTGAGCATCCAGTATCTAGTCCATATGAAACCTCCATAAAAGATTTCCAACATCTATTGTGTACATCAGCGATCCAGTTCTCGTAGCTATCTTATTGGGTGTCCACTTATCTTCTCAATATTCACACGCTAGGACTTCCTGTCTAACCTTAAGATTCCTTGATGATTCACTAGGCAACTGTCTGAACTGTTTATTCCATACTTCCCTCCAGAGGTTTGGTTTCAGGAGGTCAATGCGAGATCTCAGATTCCTGCTCACGAACAGCATTGCAGGTGTTTGATTTGTCATTGCATGAACAGAGTTCCGATACACAAAAAGCAAGTTTTCCATCTTTGCTGTAGAGAAATATCCTCCTTGTCCATAGCTTTAATGGGCTTCTTGAAGGTTTGGACAAACCTTTCAGGTAATCCGTTCATTGCTGGGTGGAAAGGAACTAATTTGAAATGTTTATGCCAATTTTCTTCATCCTCTGAATTCTTCAGATGTGTATTGTGGTCTGTTATCACTCAAAATTCGTTCAGGTAAACCATTTATGAAGAACGCAGTCCTGAGAGTGGAAATTAGTCTATTCTGAGGTTGTTGAATGTCTGCTTGTATTTGCTCCCAATTCATTGGAATGACCTCAGGCCATTTCGAATAAGCATCTACTGCAATCAGAAACATGGAGTTCATGAATGGCCCAGCAAAGTCAATACACATTCTTTGCCTTGGTGAAGACTGTCATTCCCACGGGTGAAAAGGTGCCCTTGGGGATGCATTTTGAACTTTGTGGCATCCCAAACAGCTTTTGATCAAGTCTTCAATCTGTCTATCTATTCTTGGCCACCACACATAGCTCCAGGTGAGAGTCTTCATCATGACTCTGCCCATGTGTTCTTTCTGCTGATTTTCTGATGCCCTTGTACACAGTTTAGAGTAAACCACAAAATGAGATCTACACATCGGAGTTCTTTGACATACAGATAGCTGGTCTTGTCTCAATGACAAATTTGGGAATGTTGGATTATTATGAGCTGGCCATCCTTCCTCGACAACAAATATCGAGTCATTCCTTGTTTCCCTTTGTATTTCAGAATTTGTTACCAGCAACTGGTCTACGAGTGCTATGTGGAACACTTCTGCTGGGTCAAAGAATGGAGACTTTTCTTCTTCAGTTGCCAACAATGGAAATCATGACAAGCCGTCAGTATTGTTGTGTGGCTTGGCACCCTTGAACTCTGTATCATAAGAGTGGGCTCCTTGGAAAAGTGCCCAATGTTGCAACTGGGTAGCGGTCATCACTGGGATCCCTTTCCTGGGATTGAAAATAGACTCAAGGGGCAGGTGGTCTGTCACTGGAGTAAATTTTTGTCTTGAAGTTAGTGGTGGAACTTCTTTAATCTCCATACTAGACTAATTTTCTCTCAGTCGATCTGCACGTACTTGCATTCTGCGCTCTTCACTGATCTTAAAGCAAGTGCAATCAGACACTTAGATCCATCTTTCAAAGTGTACAAGATGGCACCAACGCCATAAGGGAATGCATCTCACACCAGTCTGATGGGCAGAGATGGGTGAGCAGTTCATCAGAGATTATTTATCTCGGTTTCCTTGAATGCTCTTTCACGTCTTCCTGGCCATTTCCACTTTACTCCTGTCTGCAATAGTGCGTTCAATGGGTGCAACACTGAGGCAATCTTTGGGAAAAACTGGTGGTGGTAGTTTACATGGCTCAAATATGACCTGAGTTGCCAAAGATGCAATTTCTATTCATGGCAGGGGAACCCTGTACACAGTACAGGGATGATGCTTTGAAGTCCCCACATATGTGACCAGCTCTGACCTTCCCTTTTTTGATCACCAGGACAATGGGCAAGCCTCAATCACTCCTTACAACCTTGGAGAGAACACCAGATGCCTCCAAGCTTTGAAGTTGCCCATCCACTTTAGGACATAGTGTGTAAGGCACTGGATGTACTTTATGAAATCTTTGTATTACTACTTCATCCAGTTTAATTCTAGCCTTTGTGTCTTTGAGTTTACCAAACACCTTCTCAAACACCTTCTCATTGGCATTAAGCAGCTGTGACAGTCTCTGGTTAGTGCCACCATTTGGGCTGCAGTTGCCTGTGGATGTCTCATTAAGAGCTTTGACTGTGTGCCAGTCTAGTTGGATTTTTCTCAGCTGTTCACATCCGAGAAGTACTGGCCCTCCACTTTTCAATACAAAATATACAAAAGGTTGGGTCTGTGGTGAGAAAAGCAAATGCAATGTTAGCATTCACTTCAAGAGGATGAGAATATAAAAGCAAGGATGTAATGATGAGAATTTATAAAGCACTGGTGAGGCCTCACTTGGAGTACTGTGAGCAGTTTTGGGCCCCTTATTTTAGAAAGGATGTGCTGAAACTGGAGAGGGGTCAAAGGAGGTTCACAGATGTGATTCCAGGATTGAATAGCTTATTATATGAAGAGTGTTTGATGGCTCTGGGCCTGTATTCACTGGAGTTCACAAGAATGAGAGGTGATCTCATTGAAAACTATTGGATAGCGAAAGGTGATGATAGAGTGGATGTTTCCTATGGTGGGAGAGTCAAAAACTGGAGGAGACAGCTTCAAAGCGGAGTGACTTCCTTTTAGAACAGAGATGAGGAATAGTTTTTTTAGCCAGAGTGTGATGATTCTGTAGAATCCTTTGCCACAGACAGCTGTTGTGTCTAAGTCCTTATGTTATATTTAAAGCAAAGGTCGATGGATTCTTGACTAGTCAGAGTATGCAAGGATACAGGAAGAAGGCAGGAGAGTTGGGCTGAGAGGAAATTTGGATCAGCCATGGTGAAATGGTGGAGCAGACATAATGGGCCAAGTGGCCTAATTCTGCTCCTATATCTTATGGTCTTTGGTCTAACTGCCGTGTTTTGCCTCCATATGTTACATTTATTTTCAGTTTGCCTCATACATTTTTGTCCTTGTAGGTCTTTAGCATCATCGAGTTCTTTTCTGAAGGTAGTTTAGAAAATAGTCTACTATATTCAGCCCCTGCAATTGTAGACAAAGCTGACCCTGTATCCAGCTCCATTTTCAGTTTTACACCTGACACATCTGTTGCGATCAATATGATTTTGCGATCTGTTTCAGTAAATCTATACAGTTTTAGGCATGCCAGTTCACCTTTATCAGACTCTGTATTGTCTTGATTCAGTTGCACATTCAGCATCCTTATGTACTTGTTTTTTTGTTTGAAACTGTGTGGTTTTTCCCCTTTGGTTGTACTTTTTGTCTGTCTTGCACATTCTCTCTATGTGACCTTGCTGTGAAACCTTCCGCAATTCTTTTTTCTTTGAAACAACAATCATTTGCATCATGGATGGATTTGCAACATTGATAACGTTTTTGGCTTTTTGGACCATTCAGGGACATTTTGTGCGTTTCACATTCTAAACTCTTTTTCTGTAGTTCTGCTGCATCCTTTGCAGTAGGTTCTTATTATATTGCAGCGGTCAATGCCCATTCCAAGGTTAGGTCTCTTTCTGACAATAGCCTCTTTTGAGTGATTTGACTATGTATACCACAAACAAGCCTCTCCCTTAATACATCCATTTTTAAAGTCATTATATTGGGAATGTTGGCACAGTTCTTCAAGGTATTCAGAAATGCTTTCATCCTTTGACAGGTTCCTTTTGTGAAATCTGAATCTCTCAGCTATTGCTTGAAGTTTAGGGCTTGTGACTTTGTAAAGCTGCACCTGTTTCATCAAACATCTTGCTTGCTGGCTTTCAGGAACTACTAAGCAGTGTAAGAGCCCATACATTTTAGCACCATTAAGCTGATAAGTGTGGAGGCTTTCTTTTCCTCACTCATGTCATTTGCGTTACAATACAGTTCAACTCTCTCAATATATAATTCCCAACCCTCATTAGCGCTATGAAAATCATCAGCTTTCTCAACTAAGGCCATCATCATGGTACTTTCACTGTAACTTTGCCAGTTGTGCATTTTTCACAATGTACTGAGCACTATTACTCACGGATCCCTTTGTTATGATCTATGGCACCTTCTCCGTTGTACTGATTCACTCTTTCCTCTCGCTGTGTCTCTCGCTTCCTCTAAATTCTGTCATGGTGATATTCGCTGGCATTCAAGTTCGTACTCATTGTCCATTTTTTCTGTCAATTAAAATAAAAGCACGCACGCAGAGGTGAGGTTAACTGGTATATTTACGTAGCAGTGAGAGAGAAACAGATTAATGTGCAAGGGTAAGTTAGCGGTCAGAAAATAGTACTAATGGGAGTTATTGCGCGAAAAGAAATGGAGGACGGTTTGAGCATCTCAGAAACTGCTGATCTCCTGGGAATTTCACACTCAACAATTGATGGAAAAAATGGTGCAAAAAGCATTTAAAAAAATCTACCGAGTGACATTTCTGTGGGCAAAAGCATCCCGTTAATGAGAGAAGTCAGAGGACAAGGCCCAAACTGGTTCAAGCTGACAGGAAGATGACAGTGGTGTGCAGAAGACTATCTCTGAATGCACAGTATGTCACCCTTTGTGTGGATGAGGCACAGCAGCAGAGGACGATGAGCAGCACTCAGTGGCCTCTCTATGAGGTGCAGGAGGTTCCTACTAAAAGGCCAATGAGCGTAGAATAAAATAAAATTCTAGTCACAGACATTCAAAATCATAAAGATAGCTTTCAGTTAGGAAGGTTTTCTCCTTCATATCCAGTCAGTTCTCTGCAGGAAAGAAGAAAGCTGTTCTCATGGAGTTAGTGGAATCTCTGTCAGCAGGTTTATCGATACTGAGTTGTTCAATGTCCATTGCAGTGATGAATTAACAAGCCATGTCGTCTATTTCCCTGAAGCACAAAGGGTAACAATTTATGCACTTGTATGCCTACCTTGTGCTCTCTTTTAGAGTGACAAGTGGAGAATTACTCACTCTATATCTGCTCTGCCTTGTACAAGTGAAAGATGGGTTCTCTCCACCAGTGCCTTTTATCTGACTTTACTGTTCTCAAGGACTAAATCACAACACTGTACGCTCTTAATTTGTCAAAGTTCAAAGTTCAAAACTTCAAAGTTACTTTATTGTCAAATACATACATGACATTATATGCAACCCTGAGATTCAACTTCTTGTAGACATTCAAAGTAAATGCAAATAAACACAACAAAATCATTGAAAGACCACAACCAACATGTAAAAGACAACAAACTATACAAATACAAGCAGAAAAGAGGAAAATGATGAAAAAGCAGAATAAGTAAGCAACAGATATTGAGAACATGAGATGAAGAGTCTTCGATAGTGAATCCATAGATAGCAGGAACAGTTCAGTGATGGGGTGAATGAAGTTATCCCCTCTGATTCAAGACCCTGATAGTTAAGGGGTATTAACAATACCTGAGCCGGGAGGTGTGGGTCGTGAGATACCCATGCCTTTTACCTGATGGCAGCAGTGAGAAGACAGCATGGCCTGGGTGGTGGGGGTCTTTGATGGTTGGTCTCCTGTGACAGCGGCCCATGTAGGTGTGCTCAATGATGGGGAGGACTTTACCCATGATGGACTCTGCTGTATCCATTACATCTTGACAGCTTTTCCATTCAAGGGCATTGGTGTTTTCATACCAGACCATGATGCAGCCAGTCAATATACTCTCCAAAAGTTTGTCAAAGTTTTAGATGACATGCCAAATCTTTGCAAAGCACTAAGAAAGTAAAAGCACTCCTGTGATTTCCTTGTAATGGCACTTACATACTTGGCCCAGGACAGAACCTCAGAAATGATAACACTGAGGATCTTAAAGTTACGGACCCTCTCCACCTCCGATTTCCTCCAGTGAGGACTGGCTCAAGGACCCCAGTTTTTTCCCTTCTGAAGTTAATATCAGCACCTAGATCTTGCTGACATTGAGTGAGATGTGGTTGTTGTAGAGTCATTCAGACTTATTATCAATCTCTCTCCTATATATTCATTCATCGCCACATTTGATTTGGCCAAATAGATGTTGTTAGCAAACTTAAATATGGCATTGGAGCTCTGCTTAGCCTCACAGTCATAGGTACAAAGTGAGTAGAACAGAGGCCTAAGCACACAGTCTTGTGGTGCTCCTGTGCTGATGGAGATTGTGGAGGAGATGTTTTTGCCAATCTGAACTGACAGGGTCTGCAAGTGAGGAAATCGAAGATCTCATTGCATAAGGAGTTATTGAAGCCTAGGTCTTGAAGCTTAGTCATTAGTTTTGATAGGATAGTAGCACAGAATGCCAAGATGTAGTCAATGAAGAGCATTCTGATGTATGCATGTTCACTGCCCAGATATTCCAGGGTTGAGTGAAAAGCCAATGAAATCGCATCTGCTGTGGACCTGTTGTCCTGGTTGGCAAATTGGAGCGGATCCAAATTGCTGATCAGGCAGGAGTTGATACGTTCCATCAACAACCTCTCAAAGCACTTAATCACTGTGGGTATAAGTACTGCTAGATGATATTCTTTGGGGGAGGTTACCACATTCTTCTTAGATACTAGTATAATTGAAGTCTGCAACTATTCATTTCCAGAACCTCAACATTTTTCTCCATGTGTCCTTATGATGGAAACCTTAGTCCCAGCACATCAACTCATCTTGAAAGGGCAAGAGATTCTGCAGATGCTGGAAAGCCTTGAGCAATACACACAGAATGCCAGAGGGGTTGTGCCACTATTTGTTGTCCATCCATTGTTGCCCCTGGGCAGGCAGCAGTAAACTTCCCTGGACTGCTGCAGACCTTTTGGTGAAGGTATGCCTACATATCTACCATGGATAAAACTCTAGGATTTGGACCGAGCATTGGAGGTTGAAAGGTGAAATATAGGACCATTTCTGCAACTGCATAAGGCTCTAACGAGACCAGATCTAGACCACTGTGAACAACTTTGGACCCATGTTCAATGAAGGATATTATTTCATTGAAGATAGTTCAGAGAAGATTCACTAGAATGATGCTATGCACAGTGAATATCCAATGAGAAATGTTTGAACAGATTGAGGCACTACTTGATGGCTCTGGGCCTGTGTTCACTGGAATTTAGAATAATGGGGAGGGAGGATCTCATTGAAACCAACCAAATATTGAAAGACCTAGATGGACAGGAAATCGAGAAGATGTTTCCAATAATGGTAGAGTATTGGATCAGAGGGCACAGCCTCAGATTACAAGGACATTCCTTTAGAACAGAGATGAGGAGGAATTTCTTTAGCCAGAGGGTGGGACATAAGAACATAAGAAATATGAGCGGGAGTAGGCCATCTGACCCATCGAGCCAGCTCTGCCATTCAATAAGATCATGGCTGATCATGGTGAATCTGTGGAATTCATTGCCACAGACGACTGTGGAGTCTCAATCATTGGGTACATTTAAAGTGGAGGTCAATAGGTTCTTGATTAGTAAGGGCATCAAAGGTTATGGGGAGAAGCCAGTAAAGAGTGATTGTGAGCAAAAATAGCTCAGCTAAGATGGAATGGTGGAGCAAACTCAATGGGCAGAATAGTCTAATGCTGCTCTGATGTCTTATCATCTTATGGCTTATGGTCCAAAATATCAGCAATTTTCTTCACATTTTCTACCCACTTTAGTTCCAGAAGGAACTATTACTTCCATATCTTATTCATACAAAACGGAATAACCCTCTTAATTAGAAAAATGTCCCTCTTTTTCAGCTATTATCAATCTGTGACCTCTGACTACCAACCCACAGGTTCTTTCTATCCTGTGGTGAGATGAGAGTGCAGATGCTGGGATCTGGTGGAGGAAACTATCTTTGCCTTGTTTTTAGGAAATGTAATTAAGACTATAATTTGCATCACGTAGATATAGTCATGAAACAAAGCAAACCTATATATATGCGGTATATGGATTTTTTTTTGTTCATTCAGATGGAGGCAGAGGATAGTCTTGCCACTTTTTTTTTAAATTATGGGCAACTCAGTCCATTTAATATCAGGAAGAACCTGAACCACAAAATACAAATGCTGCAGGTGTCAGAAGTCTGAAACCAAGACTATGGACATTGAAAAAGCCTATCAAAGATTGCAAAGTGACCTAGAACAGCTGGGAAAGTGGGTTGAAAAGTATCAGATGGAATTTAATGCAGACAAGTGTGAAGTGTTACACTTTGGGAGGACAAACAAGGCTGCGACCTACACAGTGAATGGTAGTACATTGAGGAGCGCCACAGGACAAAGGAATCTAGGAATAAAGATCCTTCATTCTTTGAAAGTGACATCACAGATTTATCAGGTCTTAAAGGGAACTGTTGGCACATACAATATCAGGAAAAAGCTGAACCAAAAAATTTAAACATTGCAGTATTTCTCCATCAGACCAACATATAATTGCATTTGTTACATTATTGGCCAGAAGGGCTATTTTTTTGAAATGGAAAGATGCTTCTGCTGCTACTTTGATACAATGGTTTTCCCAGGTGATGTTATGTCTTAGTTTGGAGAAAATCAGAAGTCGAACTTTTGACCCTCGATTCGATTTTGTGAAAAGGTGGGGTTCATTCGCCCGCTACTATCATCTGATTTGAGTCAATTAATATGGTTTCCTTCTGACTTTTTCTTTAACTGGATTTGAGTTGGCAGATTGATGTTTTTTTTTAGGAAGCTTGTATGATGTATAGCTCTGGGGTTGTGCTCTCAATGGGATTTTTTTTTGTTGTTTTTATTTTTTCTTTAGTTATTAGGGTTTTTTCTTTTTCTTTCAAAAAAATATTCTTAACACTTTATTTTTTTCTTATTATTGATATATTGCTCAGTTTTGTTAATCAGTTATTTGCTAATTTAATTCTTTATTGTCCATAATGACATACTGACTTAATGTATCTTTTTTTTGTTAATCTTCAATAATAATTAATAAAAGAGATTTTAAAATGAAAAATGAACATTGCAGATGCTAGCTGCGAGGGTCAGTAGTTTCATAAAAATATCAATATACCGTCTTTCTCCAGAGGTAGGGACAGAGATCGAGAAATCAGAGACTGATGTCAGAGAGAGGCCAAGTACATTTGAGGGCAGGGTGGAAATTGGAGGCAAAGTTGATGACATTGTTGAGCTCAGCATCAAATCAACGTATTAAGTGGAGGAGTTGGAATATCATGTTGAAGTTGTATAAGACTTTGGAGAGGCCTTACTTAGAGCATTGTGTGCAGTTCTAATGGACAAGGGTGTCATGAAGAGAGTGACCCCTCAAGAAAGCAAAGAATGGGGAGGAGGGAAAGATATGTTTAGTGGTAGGATGTCATTGAAGATGGCAGAAGATGCGGAGAATAATTACTGGATGTGGAGGCTCATGGGGTGATAGGTGAGGCCAAAAGGAACTCTATGGTGTCAGGAAGATGGGCTGAGGGTGAATGTCTAAGAAACGGAGGAGATTTAGGTGAGGGCAGCATCAATGGTAGAAGAAGGGAACATCCACTTTTTGAAGAAGGAAGGTACTTTGGAATCTCAGGTACTTTGGTATGGAAAGCCTCATCCTGAGGTCAGATGTGGAGGAGACAGAGGGACTGAGAAAAGGGAGCATCATTTTTAAAAGTGACAGGATGGGAGGAAGTATAGACAATATACTGTAGCTATGAGGAAGATACATCAGTAGACAGTCTTTCTGCAGGGAAGGAGACAGAGGTCACGAAAGAGGACAGAGGTATCAGAGAGAGACCATGCAAATTTGAGGGCAAGGTGGGAGATGGAGGCAAAGTTGATGGAATTGTTGAGCTCAGCATGGGTACTGGAAGCAGCTCTAATGTTATCATGAATGCAGTGCTGAAAGAGTTGGGAAAAGAATCACTTTTTGGACATAATATTTATCTATGTATATTATTGTGTTCTTTATTTTAGTGTGTTTGTTTTAGACCATAAGACCGAAAGGCATAGGAGCAGAATTAGGCCATTTGGCCCATTGAGTCTGCTGTGCCATTCAATCATGACTGATCCTTTTTTTCTCCTCCTCATCCCTGTTTCCCAGCTTTCTCCCTGTAACCTTTGATGCCATGTCCAATCAAGAACCTATCAATCTCTGTCTTAAATACACCCAAAAACCTGTCATCCACAACAGCATGTGGCAACAAATTCCACAAATTCACCATGTGTCTGGCTAAAGAATTTTTTCTGCATATCTGTTTTGAATGGATACCCCTCTATCCTGAGGCTGTGCCCTCTTGTCCTAGATTCTCACACCATGGGAATCATCCTTTCCACATCTACTCTGTCTAGGCCTTTCAACATTCAAAAGGTTTCAATGAGTTCCCCCTTCATCCATCTGAATTCCAGTGAGTACAGACCCAGAGCCATCAAATGTTCCTCAAATGATAACCCTTTCATTCCTGGAATCATCCTTGTCAATCTCCCCTGGACCTTCTCCAATGCCAGCACATCTTTTCTAAGATGAAGAACCCAAAACTGTTCACAATACTCAAGGTGAGGCCTCCCCAGTGCCTTATAGAGCCTCAGCATCACATCCCTGCTCTTGTATTCCAGACCTCTTGAAATAAATGCTAACATTGCATTTGCCTTCCTCACCACTGCAAACTGCAAGTTAACCTTTAGGGTGTTCTGCATCTCGGATTTTTGGATTTTCTCCCTGCTTAGAAAATAGTTCACACATTTTTTCCTACTACAAAGTGCACGACTTTGCATTTACCGGCATTTTATTTCATTTGCCACTTTCTTGCCCATTCTCCTTATCTGTCTAAGTCCTTCTGCATCCAACCTGTTTCCTCAACATAACCTGCCCCTCCACCAACCTTCGTATCATCTGCAAACTTGGCAACAAAGCCATCTATAACATCATCTAAATCAGTTATATACAGCATAAAAAGAAGTGGTCCCAAGTTTTGTGCTCATCTGACCCAGAGTAACAATTATTTTACTCTCCTTTACAGCCATGTGCTGGAAATGTTATTAAACACTCTTGAATCTTAAATCAATGTAGTACAGGTAGAAGGGAAAACTATAACAGAATGCAGAGTCAAGAGTAAACACAATTCAGCACAATACAGGCAAGGTAGACTGTGAGATAGAGTCCAACTTCTTGTAAGTAAGTAGACCGTCATTGGTCTTATCACAGTGGGATAAAGGTTGTGGTGACATTATATAGAGCATTGGTGGGGCTACATCTGGAGTGCTGTGTGAAGTTTTTGCTTTAATTTGAGAAAGGATGTAAAGGTAAGGGTAGCAGTTCAGAGAACATAGAGCATAGACATACAGTCCATGATGTTGTGCCAGCAGTGAGGTTCAGAGAAGAGTTACAAGATCTACATCTGGACTAATGCATTGTACAACGAGGAACTGTCAGACAGACTGGGCATCCATTGCAACATCATTGGATGCAGAGAGTATCATTCCTCTTATGTCGAGCACAGAGTATAGTATGGTACAGCACAGCAAGCACTCCAGCCCAGAATGCCTGTGCCAAAAATCATGCTGAATTAAATTGAATCTCTTCTGCCTCTTCATGATTCATACCCCTCCATTTTCTGCATAGTAATGAATCTGACAGCCTCTTAAACGTCTCTTTTGTACCTTGAGTGAGAAACTGGAAAAAATCTTGAGAGCGTAATGGATCGGCCATAGTGAAATGGTGGAGCAGACTCCCTGGGCTGAACGGCCTTTTGGTCTTTTGCTTTATTTAAGAAAAGTGTGAATTTATTTCTCTCTCAGGAGGTTGTAAACATTTAGAACATCCTTTCTCAAAGCACATTGGAAGCAAAGTCTTTGAATACACTAAAGGCAGAGGTTGATAGGTTCTCCTGAGCAAAGGGATGAAGGATCATTGGGATAAACAAGAACATTGCTAAGGCTTGAGGGATTGAGTAATAGAGAGAGATTGGACAAGCTAGGACTTTTAATTGAAGGTACGTAGAGTGGTGTTACAGAGAGATATAAAATCACGAGGGGCATAGATGAGGTGAATACACCCATTCTATTTTCCCCAGAGTTGAGGAATCAGAATCAGAATCAGGCTAATATCACTGGCATATGTTGTGAAATTCGTGAAAACAAGAACTAATGGCATACAATTAAGTTGAAGGAGCTCTGAGCTTTGTTTTTCAACAGAGGGTGGAGAAAAAGGCTGCATCCATCAATGAGAACCCCATCACCCAGAACATGCCCTCTTCTCATTGCTGCCATCATGAAGGAAGAACAGGAGCCTGAAGACGCACACTCAACATTTTAGGAATAGCTTCTTCCCCTCTGCCATCGGATTTCTGAATGGACATTGAACCCATCCACACTGCCTCACTATATTATTATTTTTTTCCTATTTTGCTATCGTTCTGTATTCCTTATTTAATTTAAAATTTTATTGTTTATTTTCATATTGCAATTAGTAGTTTTTTATTACTATGTATTGCACTTTACTGCTGCCCCAAAATAACAAATTTCACAACACACATCAATAATATTAAGAGCAAACATGAGGAAATCTGCAAATGCTGGAAATCCAAGCAACACACACAAAATGCTGACACTTTGTCAGGCCTGACTGAAAGTAGTCAAATCTCTTAGTATCTTTCCTTTCAGTTAGTCCTGAAGAACGGTCTGACGAAGGGTCTCGGGCCGAAACATCGACAGTGCTTCTCCTTATAGATGCTGCCTGGCCTGCTGTGTTCCACCAGCATTTTGTGTGTGTTGTGTCAATAATATTAAAACTGATTTTGTTTCTATTTCTGGAATGTATGCAGAGGAAGTGGTTGAGGCAGATGCAATAACAACCTCTAAAATGCAGTTGAACAGATGTATGGATTGAAGTGGTTTAGAAGACTTCAAGCTAAACGTGCTCGTTTGAGACTAACTTGGATGGGCATCTTTGTTAGCATTGACTAGATGGGCCTAAAGGCCTGTTTCCATGCTGAGTGACTCTATGATGCTAGGATGCCATTTTTGAGATAACAATGTAAACATCAATGATCTTTTTAATTAGCCAAACAGACTTGAAGGGTTGATTGATCCATTTCTGCTCCAAATTCCTACATATTGATGAGACTTGACTTGAGTTACTGGGAAAGGTTGAATAAGTTAGGACTTTATTCCCTGGAGTGCAGAGGAATAAGAGGAGATTTGATAGAGGTATACAAAATTATGAGGGGTAATTGCCCCTACCACTTTGGGGGGTGGTGGGGATAAAGAACTAGGTTGTACATAGGGCTCATATGCCCAAGGATAAACTTGCTCGATTTTATTCTTGTGTTAATCCAACCTGTGACAAATGTCATTCTGAAGTTGCTTCATTGACCCACATGTTTTGGTCTTGCCCTTGCTTGCAAAATTATTGGAAATATATTTTCGGTATTATTTCAATAGTCCTGAATATCAAATTGCAACCGCATCCTATCACTGCAATTTTTGGTTTACAAGTGGTGGATAATAGTTGTTTATCCCCCTCAGCCTGGTGGATGATTGCATTTGTTACATTAATGGCTAGAAGATCTATCCTATTGAACTGGAAAAAAATTAATCCTCCAACTATATTTCAGTGGTTTTCTCAAACTATTTCATGTTTGAGTTTAGAAAAAAAATAGAAGTGTTGTCTTTGACTCTTCAGTTAAATTTGAAGAAACTTGGAGACCATTTATTCAACATTTTCACATGAGCTAAACTAACTTTTCCTAAACCTTACTTTTATTATCCTTAATTATTTGGATGGAGGTATTGACGCTACTGTGTATAGTTGATATAATGCAATGGCCCATGTTGGTTAGGTTTTTTTTCTTTTTTGGGGGGGGGGGTTCTTATTTACTCAATTTTTCATAATTACTATGAGTTTGGGAGGTTATTATATATGGATTATCATATATTTGTATTTATACCTTAACCTATTAATTATGTACTCTCAAACTCTCTGTATTCATGTTTCATTTATGTTTGTTTAAAATTAATAAAAAGATTTAAAAAGAAAGAAAGAACTAGAGGCTATAGGTTAAGGTTGAAAGATGAAATATGTAAGGGGGACCTGAGGAAGAACATCTTCACTCAGTGAGTGGTGTGACTGTGGAATGAGTTGCCAGTGAGAGTTGTGGCTGGGGGCTTGATTTCAACATTAAGATATGTTTGGATAAGTATATGGATGGGAGGGGCATGGAAGACTACAGTCCATGTACAGAGCGATGGGACTAGACAGAATAACAGTTTACCATAGAACAGATGGGCAGAAGGGCCGCGGAATCGATGACTCCATATCTATATTCAACACCTTGTACATTTCTTGCCATTCTGTCCCTGCCATTGGATCAGTATAGCCTGTAGCAGTTCATAAACAAAAGCCCATTGATCCCTTCTAATAGCCACTGGAAATTAATTTGCAACGGCTATTCAGAAGGTATTGGAGGTGTTGGAGTTGGTGAACTTCAACGGAAACAGTGTGGCATGGTTTCTTAGCTGGAGTTGGTGTTGGCTCGGCAAAAGTCAAGCCAAATTGTGTTCAGCATCAGACTGCTGCAACATTCATGGACTCAGGGCCCTGGAATATATATTTTATTGTGTAACTGTGTCTTTCTGATATCTTATATATGCTTGCTATCTTCTATGTGCTATATATGAGTTGTGCTGTGTATGATTGTTGGTTCTGTGTTTTACACCTTAGCCCTGGAGTAATGTTATTTCATGCATGGTATTCATGTTGGCTGAATGACGATTAAACTTGAACTTGAACAGCAATTGGACACTGCCTGCGAAATATTTATTTTTAAAGATATTACATCAAGCTGAATTTGAATGCTGATTGTAATACACATAAAAACTGTTTAAGAATTAGTTGAGGGTCAGTTGGATGAAAACTAGTACAACCCATGGTTGTGATATTTTTTGAGCCCTTTCTGATGTGCAGTTTTTGCAAACAATCTTAAATTGGAAACAATCACACAAGTATGGTCATAAATAGTGTTTTACTTTTAAAATCAATCCTGCCACTATGGCATTATCAGCAAACTGAAATAGTGCTGCTATTTCAAAGGAAGCTTAAGAAAATATCAAAAAAGTAAATTCATGCTCTAATGAATTAATGTTTTGTTTATTCAGGCTGATTACAGACAATATTGCAAGGGATTATGCAACAAGGAATTCTGTGATGCTGGGCATTATTTTCATATGGTAAATGAAAAGTCTTACCTTCCAGAAGTGAGAACTACTCTCTTCCCAGAATTATGATCAGAATCAAATTTAATATCACTGGCATAAGCTGTGAAATTTGTTGTTATGCAGCAATAGTACAGTGCTATAATAATAATTAATCTGTAAATTTAAAAGCTAAATTAAATAAATAATGCAAATAAATTCCTCATCATCTGTCCTAAATGGATGTCCCTCCGTTCTGAAGCTGCCCCCTCTCGTTCTAGACTCCTCCATTATAGGAGCATCAGAATCAGGTTTAATATCACTGGCATAAGCTGTGAAATGTGTTCTTATGTGGCAACAGTACATTGCAATAATAATAATAAAAGCTGTGAATTAAGTAATTAAGCGAATATATATACATGCTTAAAAAGTTGAAGTAAATAGTTCAAAAACAGTAGTCTGGTGGTGTTCATGGGCTGAATATCCAGTCAGAAATTGGATGGCAGAAAGGAAGAAGCTCTTCCTGAATTGTTGAGTGTGTGCCTTTAGGCTCCTGTATCTCCTCCTGATGGTAGCAATGAGAAGAGGACATGTCCTGGGTGACGGGGGTCCTTAATGCTGAGGCATCTCTCCTTGAAGATGCCCTGGATGCTGGGGAGGCTAGTGCCCATGATGGAGCCGACTGAGTTCACAACTTTTAAGGAGTGATCACAGCCACCGTAGGAAATCATATTAGGAGGGAGTGGACTCGAATACCAGTCAAAAGATATGAGAATATATCAGAGCTAAATCCAACACAGTGGAGGTGCTGCCTTTTAGCATAGATATTCAACACAGGTTTGGTTTATTTTTCCAGGTGAATGGGAAAGATTAGTTGGTGCCAGTGAAAAAAGTGATATTGTATCTTGTCTAATACTTATTGATCAATCCATTCCCTCGACTGTGTCAGCAGCTTTACATTCACCTATTCACAACTGTAAGTTTTGTTGCACCTGTGCACGTGTGTATGGCACCACAGAAAGTGCTGGATATTGCCCCATCCGTCACAGATGCTCCTCACCATTGAGCACATTTACAAGGAGCGCTGGCATGAGAAAGCAGCATCCGTTATCAAAGACGGCACCATCCAAAACTGCTCCCTTCGCACTACTAACTTTGAATAGGAGCCTTAGGTCCCACACTATCAGGTTTGGGAACAGTTATAACCCTGGAACCATTAGGCTCCTGAACCCTTGTGGATAGCTTCACTCACCTCAACTTTGAACTGATTCCACAACCTACAGACTCGTGATCAAGGCATCTTCAATTCATGTTCTCAGTAATATATAAATGTCTGTTTTACATATTGATGTCTGTCAGTCTTTGTTTATGTATAGTCTTTTGGTAAGTTCTACTGTACTTCCTTAGTTTTCTGTAAATGAAGCAAAACAGTAATTTCAGAATATATGGTGGTGAAAGCACATTTTGATAAATTTTTAAATATACTTGATTTTGACCTTCACTATGACTATAATTTCATTTTTACTCTAGTTTTGCAATTGTTTTGTTGAGATCTTTCATTTGACTTAGGACCAAACATTGTCCCCATTTAGAATCATAGTGAGGGAAAAGGTCCTTCATTTCTACTTGCCTATGCTGACCAAGCTGACTTCTTGAACTTCTCCTATTTCTTCATATTTAGTCTACATCCCCCTAAACATGCACAGTACTTGACTTATGGTTAAGCTTGTACCTGTCACAGGGGACATGGAATGGACCAAAGTGCAGGACACAGGCACTGAAGTATTAGGGGCAGGACAGGAATAACTAGAGGATAGAACAAGATGGGGAAACCATGGCAATGTAAGGGGAACATGGCATGCAGGAGTAATGCTGGGGTTTAGGCTGGCAAGGTAGGGTCTTGAAGTTCATGGCAAGGCAGGGTCCATGCCAGGTAATGGCAATCTGGCTTGACCTACCTGACAGAGGCAAGGGGTAGGAAAGGGGCAAAGTCCTCTAGACAGGTCACATAACTCCTTGGCAGGGTCACCTCCCAGGCATGAACAGAGGCCTGGGCAAGACACAGGAAACCTGGGCAGGTGCAGGGTACCCACCATCAAAAGTAAGGGGTAGGAAAAGGGGCAGAGCCCCCCCATCAGACAACAGCAATCTGGCCTGACCTGTCCATCAGGGGCAAGGGCTAGGAAAAGGGGCAGAGTCCCCCATCAGACAACAGCAATCTGGCCCAACCAACAGGGGCAAGGGATAGGAAAGGGACTAGGTCCAAGGTGACTCACAGAACTCATTGATTAGTGGCAGGTACTCTAAGCCAGGGCAAACAGGAACAAAGACCAGGCAAACTGCACCAGCAGGACAAATATGACACACAGGTCAGAACAGGGTGACCAGCACAACCCAGGACAATGAGGTCAAAACAGAATAGACAGTCAAACAGCACAAGCAAGGCAAACCAAACAGAACCACAGGACCAGCACCTACCTTGAAACAGGGTAACAAATCACAAACAGGACAACCCCCAACTAGGCTCAGTCCCAGGACCTGTTATTAAAACCTGCCAGCTGAATAGGCAACAGGTGTGCCTCCTTAAGCCAAGGGGATCCTAATTGGCTTAAGGGTGACAGGAAGAATGGCTGCAAGACCCGGAGTCCGGATTGCGCGAACCAGAGCAAGACCCGGAATGCGGGCTCCAGACCGGATCATGACAGTACCATGTCTTTACCAGATGTCTTATTCCATATATCCACCATCCTCTGTGTGACGAAGTTTCCCCTCAGATCCCTTTTAGGTTTTTCCCCTCTCACCTTAAACCAGTGGTATCTAGTTTTAGACTCATCCACCATGGAATAAAAATGCCTGTGAACTTCCACCTTATCTCTGTCCCTCATGATTTTATAATCTTCTCTAAATTCATCACTTAGCTTCCTATTCTGCAGGGAAAAGATATACCTGCCCATCTAATCTCTCCTTATAGCTCAAGTCCTCCAGTGCTGTTAACATCTTCATGAACCTTATCTACTGTCTTCTCAAGTTAACGCTATCTTTCTTCCTACCCAGGTGACCAGAACTGCATGTAGTATTCCATGAGTGGGTTCACCATTCTCTTAGAACACCAAAATATGGGCAGGATCCAATTTTTTGTCAAATGAATACAGTTTCTTCAAGTTATACAAACATTAAAAAGTCCTCTGGTATGAACATACAATGTGAAAATTGGAGTAGAATACTTGGCCTTTTTTTTCAAACCTTCCCTGAATCAGAATCAAATTTATTATCACGTTGACCTATGTTGTTAAATTTGTTGTTTTACAGCAGCAATATATTGCAAAACGTAAATTACTGTGAACTGCAATAATAATATATAAAATTAAATAAATAGTGCAAAGAGAGCAAAATAGTGAGGTACTGTTCACACATTCATGGACCATTCAGAAACCTGATGTCGGAAGGGGGAAAGCTTTTCCCAAATCACTGAGTGTGAGTCCTCAGGCTTCTGTACCTCATTCCTGATGGTAATAATGAGAAGAGAGCATGTCCTGGATGGTAAGGTTCCTTCAACATGGATGCTGCCTTCTTGAGGCATCGCCTTTTGAAGATGTCCTTACTGGTGGGGAGGCTAGTTTCCATGGAGCAGGTGGCTGTGTTTTCTATACACTCTGCCTAATAGTGAGTTTGAGTGAGTTTCTGTACACACATAGCAGCTGCGCAGGTTGACTCTGTGGTTAAGAAGACGTACAGTGTATTGGCCTTCATCAATCGTGGAATTGAATTTAGGAGCCGAGAGGTAATGTTGCAGCTATATAGGACCCTGGTCAGACCCCACTTGGAGTATTGTGCTCAGTTCTGGTCAGCTCACTACAGGAAGGATGTGGAAGCCATAGAAAGGGTGCAGAGGAGATTTACAAAGATGTTGCCTGGATTGGGGAGCATGTCTTAAGAGAATGAATTGAGTGAATTTGGCCTTTTTTCCTTGGAGTGACAGAGGATGAGAGATGACCTGCGTATAGGTGTATAAGATGATGAGAGGCATTGATCATGTGGATAGTCAGAGACTTTTTCCCAGGGCTGAAATGGTTGCCATAAGAGGACACAGGTTTAAGGTGCTGGGGAGCAGGTACAGGGGAGATGTCAGGGGTAAGTTTTAACTCAGAGGGTGGTGAATGCAAGGAACGGGCTGCCAGCAATGGTGGTGGAGACGGATATGATAGGGTCTTTTAAGAGACTTTTGGACAGGTCCATGGAGCTTAGAAAAATAGAGGGCTGTGGTAAACCTAGTAATTTCTAAGGTTGGGACATGTGAGCACAATTTTGTGGGCCGAAGGGCCTGTATTGTGCTGTAGGTTTTCTATGTTTCTAATGGTAGCGGCAAGATGTCATATCCCAAATGGTCAGGATCTGTCATGATAGAAGCTGTCTTCTTGAGGCAGAGCTTCTTGAAGATGCTGCCGATGTTGCCGAGGGATGTGCTCAAAATGTATTGGGTTGTGTCCTCTTCTCCCTGTATCTTCTCACATTCCAGTGCATTTGAATTGTCTAACCAGACCTTACTGACAGTGTGTGTCCAAGTTGGAGATAACCTTCCAAAAAGTTCTCTTGTATGTCTTGGTAATTTTGAGCATATTATATATACAGACTTTAATTTGTTAATACATTAGTAACAATAATTATGGACTTTTTAAGGAAAAATGATGAGTTCTGTTAATTATTTATGAGCATTTATTGTTTTACTATTAATAAAAATATAACAGAGACAGATTGAAGTAAATGAAGCATTTTGGAAAACATATTTAAAAATTCTTAGCATTAATCTTTTAAAATATAATTTTAAAAGAATATAATTTCTAAATAGCATTGTATATGTACCTCATATATAATGCAAGAATTATGAACAAGAAATGATAGGCTTTGGTGCATATTCAAAAATGACCAAGGAATGGAAAGTAAACACATTTTACTGTCAGTGAGACTTTTGTTGCTGCACTAACAATGACAAATAACTTACATCCAGCTTGTATTTAGTTGTTTTGAGAGTTATAGCTCTAGCTTGATCACTCCTATAAATAGACTTGACCAAGTTATTGCAAAGATATAAATATTCATGGAGGCGCTGAGTTAGCACAGTATTTACCGTTATTATCAATGAATATCTTGTGTTCACCTACAAACAACAGAAGAAAAGGTGTAGGCAAAGCAAAGTCAATGCCAATTGGCCCAGCCATTTCCTTTTCAAATACTGATGTGTACACCTCATCTGCAAGGATTGCAAAACATAACATCCAATTTGGCAGTGTGGAGGATCAGCAAAATCTTGGGGGGCATGTCCATGGACACTCTAAGCTGCTGCGCAAGTTGATGGTGTTGTTAAGAAGGCGTACAGTATGATAGCCTTCATCAACTGTGGGATTAAGATCAAGAGCTGTGAGGTAATGTTACAGGTATATAAGATGTTAGTTAAATCCCACTTGGAGTACTGTGTTCAGTTCTGGTCGCCTCATTACAGGAAGGATGTGGATACTATAGAGAGAGTGCAGAGGAGACTTACAAGGATGTTGCCTGGATTGGAGAGCATGCCTTATAAGAATAGGTTGAGTGAACTTGGCCTTTTGAGTTTTAAGGTGCTTGGAAGTAGGTACAAGGGGAATGTCAGAGGTACGTTTTTCATACAGACTGGTGGGTGCATGGAATGCATTGACAGTGACGTTGGTAGAGGGAGATACAATAGGGTCTTTGAAGAGACTCTTAGATAGGTATGTGGAGCTTAGAAAAATAGAGTACTATGCGGTAGGGAAATTCTAAGCCATTTCTAGAGTAGGTTACATGGTCAGCACAACATTGTGGGCTGAAGGGCCTGTAATGTGCTGTAGATTTCTATGTTCTATGTTCAATGTCACATCCATGTTTCTTATGAAAACATCTCACTTCCATTGGGTTGTAGAAGATCATTCACCTCTTCATTTGGCAGTAACGATAATCATTATGTATCCTTTTTATTATGGGTGGGGTTTAAAGAATCAAGGGGTGGCAGCATTCCATGGTGCATGCAAACAACATTTTTGTATGTGCCATCTTGGGCACACATGCCATAGGTTCGCCACCCCTGTTGGAAGATATATAGATTATGGAGGGTATAGATAGGGCGAACCGAAGCAGGCATTTTCTCTTTGGTTTGGGTAAGACAAGACAAGAACTAGAGTTCATAGGTTTAAGGTGAAAATTGAAATATTTAAGGGGAATGTGAGGGAATACTTTTTCACACAAATGGAGGTGAGAATGTGGAATGAGCTGCCAACTGAAGTAATGGATTCAGGTTCAATTATAACATTTAAAAGAAGTTTAGAAAGACACATTTATGGGAGTGGTATGGAGTGTTATAGTATTCTGGTCGAGATGCCAGTTGATGAGACTGGGCAGAAAACCAGCCTGCACAGACTTGATGGGCTGAAGGGCTTGGTTCTATACTTTAGCACTCTTTGAATCTGTGGCTTATTTACTAAAGGTCTTTCAAGACAGTAACTTGTAGTTGGGGTCAATCTAAAGCACTTTCATCTAACACCTCATTATTGGAACTGGCAATAGAATTGGTTTATTATTGTCACATGTACTGAGACAGAGAATAAAATATAGTTTCGCATGTCATCCATTCTGGTCATTTTGAAACATAAGTACATCAATGCGGTGCAAACAGAAAAGCAATAGTCATTAGGCCATTAAATATAGGTGTAGGATTAGGCCATTTGGACCGTCAAGTCTGCTCCGGCATTCTATCATGTCTAATTTATTACCCCTCTCAACCCCATTCTCCTGTATTCTCTCTGTAACCTTTGACACCTTTACTAATCAAGAATCTATCAAACTTCACTTCAAATATACCCAAAGACTTTGCCATCTGTTGCAATGAATTGCACAGATTCTTCAGCCTCTGGCTAAAGAAATTCCTCTCCATCTCTGCTCTAAACTTGGTATTCTATGGCTGTTTCCTCTGGTCCTAAACTCTCCCACTATAGGAAATATCCTGTTCATGCCTACTCTATCTAGGCCTTTTAATATTCAAAAAGGTTTCAATAAGATTCCCCCTCCCCCATTCTTCTAAACTCCAGCAAGTATATTTCCAGAGCTATCAAATACCCCTCATGCATTAACACTTTCAGATCCGGGATCATTCTTACGAATCTCCTCTGGACCCTCTCCAATGCCAGCAAGATACAGAATTTATGTACAGTTACATTTACAGAGTAAGTGCAGAGCAGGTAGGCAACAGTGTTGATGAGTTAACAGACTCTGTGGTCAAGTTGTTCATTTTTAGCATGTAAGAGTTTCATTCAAAAATCTGTCAACAGAGGGATAGAAGCTACCTGGAGCATGCTGGAGCATGTCTTCAAGCTTTTGCATCTTCTACCAGAACAACATAAGACAGTATCAATGCTGAATAAAGTGCCAAAGCTGCTGAAGAGTGCAGTGCAGGAAAATGATGAAATGGAAGAACATGACAAGGTAGTTAGTGAGACCAACAGTCCATCTTATCATATAACGATCCACTCATGTGTCTGTTAACAGACACATGTCCTTGAGCCTGGCGGTATGTGCTTTCTGGCTTTTGTATCTTTTTTTTCCTGATCGGAGAAGGAGGAAAGGAAAGTATTGGGCTGGGTGGGGTCTTGGATAATGTTGGCTGATTAACTGAGACAATGAGAAGTTCATGAACGAGTGGTTGGTTTTTATAATCTCATTCAAGAGTTAACACACTCAGGCACAATTGGCCCTTCTGCTACATTAAGAATGGCCAGATTTGTTTCTGCTACATGGTTTAATGACTTCATTAAAGTGCCCTACAATTTTATTTCACCCGAAGTACAGACATAAATAAGCCCAAAGTGCAACTTGATGGATCACTTGTATTAAATTCTCACTTCAAGAATTTAATTCCATCTTCAGAAACAGTCTTTACAAACCTCCAGTTCCTCATTAAAACAGCCAATTATTAACACAGAGTGGAAAGAAAAAATCATTTCAGAAATAAATATTAAAAATATCAGCAAAGCAACATTTATTTTGCAAGGATCATTTGTATATATTTCTTCTTCATTATACCTTCTAAATTGGAATGAAATGTTGGTATTGAAACTACTCAGCATCTTTAGCAAGTGATTTTACATCTTGAAGACTGATGATGTTAACTGCGTTCCGCTACATAAATTTCTTCCTCCAGGCAGTTTATCTAATCAACCATTCTAATTAGCACTCCCCACCCCCTCTATCTACCCTCAGTGGCCACTTTGTTAGGTACAGGAGTGAAACCAGGTGTGATCTTTTGCTGCTGTAGCCCAGCCACTGAAGACTCAGCATATTGTGCAGTCAGAGATGCTCTTCTGCACACCACTGTTGTAACGAGTGGTTATTGGAATTACTGTCGCCTTCCTGTCAGTTTGAACCAGTTTGATCTTTCTCCTCTGACCTCCCTCATTAACAAGGCATTTTCACCAACAGAACTGCTGTTCACTAGATGTTGTTTTGTTTTCTGCATCATTCTCTGTAAACTCTAGATGCATTTATGTGTGAAAATCCCAGGAGGTCAGCAGTTTTTGAGATACTCAAACCACCCCATGCCGCACCAACAATCATTCCATGGTCAAAGTTGTTTAGATCAAATTTGTTCCCCATTCTGATGTTTGGTCTGAATAACATCTGAACCTCTTGACCATGTCTGCATGCTTTTATGCACTGAGTTGCTGACACATGATTGGCTGATTAGATATCGAGCAGGTGTACCTAATGCAGTGGCTACTGAGTGTATTCCTTCTTCATTATATCTTCCAACTTGGAGGGAACTGTTGACATTGGAACTACTCAGCAAGTGATTCCACATCTTCAATATTGATTGGTGTTTATTTACTCCAGCTACATCAAATTTTTCTCCCGGCGGTTAATCTGATCGATCATTCTAGCTAGCCCCCACATACCCCCATCCCTCTCTATTACCTCCATCACTGCATTGTAGGGTAAACACTTTCAAACACTTTTCATAATGCTGTTTACATTGTAAATACATGCTGGTATTTATTATTCATGCATTTTTTCCATATTCATCCTTTAACCTCCAGTTTTATTAGATTTTTATATATATATGCATACAAGCTTGTTTAATATAATTTCCAGTACACGAGTGTAAAGGAGAATGAAATAATTGTTACTCCAGGTCCAATGCAGCACAAAATAAATAATAAAAATGTAATAACTATAAATACATAAAACAACTTATTTGCATAAATTGATTATGTGCCCATAAAATGACACTAGGCACAGGAGTGCTTGTACATAAGGTGACTCCGACAAGAAATAATAAAGTAGTGCTGGTACTCGGTGGTTTTTTTGTGTCCTGACGAAGGGTCTCGGTCCGAAACATCTTCCTATAGATACTGCCTGGCCTGCTGGTGTGTTGCTTGAGTTTCCAGCATCTGCAGATTTCCTTATGTTTGTGCTTCTCAGTGGGGTGGATTGGATTACTGTGGGTGGGCGGGGTGGGGGGGGGGTGGTTGATCAACTTTACTTCTTGGGAAAAGTAACTGTTTTTGAGTCTGTTTGTCCTTCTATGGATGCTACGTAGTCCACAAGCAGAGTGGGTGGGATCCTTTATGATATTGCTGGCCACTTTCTGGCCCCTTTTTGCAGATTTTATTTAATTATTTTTATTTATTGAGATACGGCATGGAATAGGCCTTTGAGCTGTGCTGATTTAATTGCAGCCTAATCAGGGGACAATTTAAAATGACCAAATTAACCTACCAACCAGTAGGTGATTGGACTGTAGGAGGAAACCGGAGCACCTAGAGGAAATTCACGTGGTCACATGCTACATCTCCTTGCAGGTAGCGGCAGGAATTCAACTTGGGTTGCCTGTACTGTAAAGCCTGTTCTAACCACTGTGCTGCCCTTATATATGTTGATATGCTATGCTGGTGATGTGTTTCTATATATTTTATATTATTCTTTACCCATTGTAACTGTTGAATGTTGCTTTTTTTTTATTGAATATCATGCCCTGAGCAGCACACCACACAGCAAGGTCCTATTCTGCGTAAATGTATATGGCAAGTAAAGGTGAGCCTTGATCCTTGATCACTTAGTGCAGAGGCACTGGAACTTGAGGGCTCAGCAATCAGCTGAGTTCATATCTCCGAGACATAGGAGACCACAAATACTGGGATCTGGAACAACAAGTGATCGGCTCGACAGTTCAGCTGACCAAACAACATTTAGAGTCACAGAATCATGGAGTCCAACAGCACAGAAACAGGCCTTTCAGCCAATCTTGTCAATACTGAACTGTTATTCAGTGTAGTTCTTTCAACCAACACCTGGACCATAGCCTTCCCATCCATGTACTTATCCAAACATCTCTTAAATGGAGCAATCAAACTTTCATTGACCACTTCTGCTGGCAGCTCATTCCACATACACACCCATTGAGTGAAGAAGATCCCTATTGGGTTTCCCTTAAATAGTTCGCTTTTCACACTTAACTTCTGACCTCCTCTTCAGATCAAGCCCATCATCAACATGGGAAACATCTGCTTGCACCTGCGGGGTCAACCAAAATAATGACCATTTGGGTCAATATCTGCATCAGGACCTCCTGGTGTGAGGTAACAATATGCGGAATTGCCAGAGGATGCAGAAGGTTGTAGACTCAGCCAGTACCACCTCAGGCACAATCTTCCCGTCGAGTGAGAACATCTTCAAGGGGCAGTGCTATGTTTGTAACTACAAAATATTAATTCAAAGGAAGACACAGGAGTTTGATATCTGATTCGGACTTTGAGTTTACTTTTAAATGAGGCACACACATATCACAGGGTAGCTGATGACATATGCAATTCACATATTTCCTGTAATGATTTATTTAAAGAAACAAGAAAGCTTAATCAACCAATATATATTATATGTATAAATAAATAAACAAACACACACACACACACACACACACACACACACACACGATTATTTATATATTACTTAGAAGCTGCAGAAGGTTGTAAATCTAGTCAACTCCATCTTGGGCACTAGCCTACATAGTACCCGGGACATCTACAGGGAGCAGTGTCTCAGTAAGGCGGTGTCCATTATTAAGAACCTCCAGCACTCAGGGCATGCCCTTTTCTCACTGTTACCATCAGGTAGGAGGGACAGAAGCCCGAAGGCACACACTCAGCAATTCAGGAACAGCTCCTTCCCCTCTACCATCTGATTCCATAGAACCATAGAACACTACAGCACAGAAAACAGTGTATTTGGCCCTTCAAGTCTGTGCCAAAACTTTATTCCACTAGTCCCATTGACCTGCACCCAGTCCGTAACCCTCCAGACTTCTCCCATCCATGTATCTATCCAATTTATTCTTAAAACTTAAGAGTCTGCCTACATTTACCATGTCAGATGGCAGCTCATTCCACACTCCCACCAGTCTCTGAGTGAAGATGTTCCCCCTAAATCTTTCCCCTTTCACCCTAAAGCCATGTCCTCTCATATTTATCTCTCCTAATCTAAGTGGAAAGAGCCTACTTGCATTTAGTCTGTCTATACCCCTCATAATTTTGTAAACTTTTATCAAATCCCCTCTCATTCTCTTTGCTCCAAGGAATAAAGTCCTAACCTGTTCAATCTTTCCCTGTAACTCAACTCCTGAAGACCTGGCAACATCCTAGTAAATCTTCTGTGCCGTCTTTCAATCTTACTGATATCCTTCCTATAGTTAGGTGACCAGAACTGCACACAATACTCCAAATCTGGCCTCACCAATGTCTTATACAACCTCACCATAACTTCCCACTCCTATACTCAATACTTTGATTTATGAATGCCAGGATACCAAAAGCCTTATTTACAACCCTGTCTACCTGTGATGCCATTTCCAGGGAGTTATGTATCTGAACTCCCAGATCCCTTTGTTCCTCTGCACTCCTCAGTGCCCTACCATTTACTGTGTATGTCCTACCTTGATTTGTCCTTCCAAAATGCAACACCTCACACTTGTCTGCATTACATTCCATCTGCCATTTTCTGGCCCATTTTTCCAGTCGGTCCAGATCTCTCTGCAAGCTTTGAAAACCTTCCTCGTTGTCCACAACGCCTCCAATCATAGTGTCATCACCAAACTTACTGATCCAATTTACCACATTATCATCTAGATTATTGATATAGACAACAAACAACAATGGTCCCAGCACAGATCCCTCAGGCCCACCACTATTCAGAGGCCTCCAGTCTGAGAAGCAATCATCCACTACCACTCTCTGTCTTCTCCCACACAGTCAATTCTGAATCCAGTTTACAACCTCTCCACGGATACATAGTGTCTGAACCTTCTGAACTAACCTCCCATGTGGGACCTTGTCAAAGGCCTTACTAAAGTTCATGTAGACAACATCCATAGCCTTTCCTTAACCTCCTCGAAAAACTCGACAATGTTCGTTAAACATGATCTACCATGCACAAAGCCATACTGATTATCCTTAATTAGCCCTTGGCTGTCCAAATACTTGTATATCCAATTTCTCAGAATACCTTCCAATAATTTACCTACTACTGATGTCAGGCTCACCAGCCAGTAATTATCTGGTTACTTTTGGAGCCTTTTTTAAACAACGGAACACATGAGCTACCTTCCAATCCTCCGGCACTGCACCTGTGGCTAAGGACACTTTAAATATTTCTGCCAGGGCCCCTGCAACTTCTACACTAGTCTCTCTCAAGGTCTGAGGAAATATCATGTCAGGCCCAGGGGATTTATCTAACCAGGAGGTGGCAAGCATCCTTTTACTCTTAATATACTTGTAGAAACCCTTTGGGTTTACCTTCACATTATCTGCCAAAGCAACCTCATGTCTTCTTTTTGACTTCCTGATTTCCTTCTTTAGTATTTTCTTACATTTTCTACACTCGTCAAGTACCTCATTTGTTCCTTGTTGCCTATACCCGCTATCCACCTCTCTCTTTTTCTTAACCAGATCACCAATATCCCTTGAAAACCAAGGTTCCCTATGCCTGTTAACTTTGCCTTTAATCCTGGCAGGAACGTGCAAACTCTGCACTCTCAGAATTTCACCTTTGAAGGCGTTCCAGTTACTGAACACATCCTTGCCAGAAAACAAATCCTAATCCACTCTTCCTATTGTTACGTACCCCCAGGGTTCATTTTTTTTCCGTGGACTGTCACCTTAAAACGCCGAGGGAATGAGACTGACTTTTAAACACTGTTGGATTTCTACTGATTACAAAGTTGCTTGGTTATTATGGTGAGAGAGGTGGAGATTGAATGTTTATGGTTTCTCATGGCTTGTTTTGAATATACAAGGACACAGACACACACATGCTCAGAGCCAAGATGAATTCGGTCAATGGAAGACACCAGGGAGTCGGTCATTGGTTTAAGCTTTCAGTAGCCCAAAAGGGGCGAGTTGACATCGATCCAGAGTAGTGATAAATGACTCTCACAAGTGCTGCAACTAGAAGAAGCTTGCAGAGAGAGGAGAGGAGAGGAGAGGAAGGTTTGAAACAGAAGAAACCTGGTGACAAAGAGATCACTGTTTGGACTCTCTCTCCAAGTAGCCCGTGAGGGTGAGTTTGTTTCCACTTGAATATGAAAGTGTGATAGTTAATCCATAGGAGTGGGTTCTCTGGTGAGGGGAAAACCTTTATGAATACCACATGTGTGTTTGCCCTTTGTCTGGGTGTGGTAGTTCACTGAAGAAAGGCACCCCTGTGACAAATCGCTTTGGGAGTTATTTCGTATGTTGTGGAACTGGATAAGTGGCTATCACGCTGTGCGTGTAAGGGCGACCCTGTGGAATCTTTTGGTGTGTCTAACTCTTGCCTGGGTTGGTAGATTATCACTTGAAGACAGCACTATTAAGTTGGTCACGATTGGCTGACTTGGAAAATTTGGAGGACATCGAGGAGGATTGACGACACCTGTTTATTCACATTACAAATTACGCTCTCTCACCTCAATCTTGTGGATTGAACTGAACTTTCTTACATATCATCACAAGACTGTATCACTTACCACTTGAGCTTGAAGAAGTTTTGGGGATTTATATATTTACACCTAATTATGCATAACACCGTTAACTCTTGTTTTACCTGGTTTAAGTTAATATATTACATAACTACTAATAAAATAGTGTTTGTTAACAGCAAAACCAGACTCCAGGTGCTGATACTTTTACAGGGTTACATGTACGTAACACTACATCCTTTCTCATTTCCACAAAATTGGCCCTTCTCCAATTTAGAACCTGAACTCGAGGACCAGACCCATCCTTATCCATAATTAACTTGAAACTGATGACATTATGGTCTCTGGACCCAAAATGTTCGCCTACACATACTTCTGTTACCTGACCTGTCTGGTTCCCTGATAGGAGATCAAGTATTGCATCCTCTCTCGTAGGTACCTCTATATATTGATTTAGAAAACTTTCCTGAACATATTTGACAAACTCCAAGCCATCTAGCCCTTTCACCGTGTGGGAGTCCCAGTCAATATATGGAAAGTTAAAATCTCCTACTATTACAACTTTCTGTTTCTTACATCGGTCTGCTCTCTCTCTCTACAGGTTTGCTCCTCCAATTCTCTCTGACTATTGGGCGGTCTGTAATACAACCCTATTAGTGTGGTCACATCTTTCCCGTTCCTCAGCTCCACACATATGGTCTCTGTAGACAAGCCCCCCGGGCTGTCCCGTCTACGCACAGCTGTAGTATTTTCCCTGACTAATAGTGCCACTCCTCCCCCTCTATCACGTCTGAAACAACAGAACTCTGGAACATTAAGCTGCCAGTCCTGCCCCCCCGCAACCAAGTCTCACTAATAGCAATAGTGTCATAATCCCACGCGCCAATCCACGCTCATTGGCCTTACCTACAATACTCCTTTCATTGAAATAGATGCATCTGAGAACATTTTTATCACATACAAACCTTTGATTTCTGTCTATACATGCAGTCCTCGCATGACCTTTATCCTCCTCCACCTCACTATCTGCTCTAGTTCCCCTCCCCCTGGAAATCTAGGGGAAATCCCCCTCCAGTTCAAATGCAAACCATCCTGTCAGAACAGGTCCCACCTTCCCTGGAACATAGCCCAATTGTACAGAAGGATTAAGCTCTCCCTCTTGCACCATCTCCTTAGCCACATATTTAGCTGCATTATCTTCCTATTTCTAACCTCTCTAGCACGTGGCACAGGTAGCAATCCTGAGATTGCAACCCTGGAGGTCCTGTCCTTCAACTTTGCACCTAACTCCTTAAACTCTCTCAGCAGGACCTCCTCCTCCTTCCTATCCACATCATTGGTCCCTACATGGGCCACGACATCTGGCTGCTCACCCTCCCTCCTGAGAATACCGAGAACTTGATCTGAGATATCATGGGCCCTGGCACCAGGGAGGCAACTGACCATCCAGGATTCTCGATCTCCCCCACAGAACCTCTTATCTGTTCCCCTAACTATCAAATCCCCTATCACTACTGCTCTCCTCTTTTCCCTCCTTCCTTTCTGAGCTGAGGGTCCAGTCTCGTTGCCAGAGATGTGACCACTACAACTTGTCCCTGGTAGGTCATCCCCACCAACAGTATCCAAAGCTGTATACTTATTGCTGATGGGAATGGCCAGGGGTGCTCTGCTCTTTCTGTCTAATCCCTTTTCCTCTCCTGACAGACACCCACCTGCCTCCTGACTTTTAGTGATGACTGTCTCCCTGAAACTCCTGTCTATTTCTGCCTCTGCCTCACGAATGATCCGAAGTTCATCCAGCTCCAGCTCCAGTTCCCTAACTCGGTTTGTCAGGAGCTGCAGCTGGATGCACCTTTCACAGGTGTAGTCATCAAGAACAATTATGCTGTCCCTGACTTCCCACATACTGCATACGGAGAACTCGACTGCCCTAACTGCTGCCCCCATTACCTACTCCTAAGTTAGTTAAATTAGTTAAGGGAACTTACCCGGCCTTACCTGACCTGGAGCAAGCTCGTCCTCAGCCTCTTCTTGCCAAAGCCTCTCAATCCAAAGCCTCAAAGCTCTGGCCGCTCCTCTTCCGTTACCCCTCCTTTTATTTGACCCTGCCAATTATCTCAAGTACTCACTCCCTCTAATCAACTAATCAACACTCTGTTTAACCCTTCAGTTGCCCTCCGCGCTCTTTTTAAAGCACACTCACCTCAGCTGCTTCACAGCCCTCAGCACTCTCCCAAGCTCCTCACTTCTCCTTCTGCTGTGACAGTCCTGCGATCTTATTGCCCAGAGTCCCCGCTCCACGCTCCTTCTAAAGCACACTTACCTCAGCTGCTTCCCAGCACTCAGCGCTCTCCCGAGCACCTCACTCCTCCTCCTGCTGAGATGGTCCCTCAATTCTAAATGAAAATTGAATCTTTGGACACTACCTGACATTTTTTTAATATACAGTATTTCTGTTTTTACACGTTTTTTAATCTACTCAATATATGTAATTGATTTACTTGTTCATTATTATTTTTTTCTCTCTGCTAGATTATGTATTGCACTGAACTGCTGCTGCTAAGTTAACAAATTTCACGTCACATGGCGGTGATAATATTCCTGATTCTGATATTAAATACACAACAAGCAGTAGTACTCAAGAAAATGGCAGCCATTGCTAAGGACCTTGTGACCCTCACCATCCAGTAAATGTCTTTTTCTCATTACTACCAGTAGGGAGGAGGTAAAGCAGCCTGAAGGTTCATACTCATCAACACAGAAATTACTTCTTTCCATCCACCATCAGATTTCTGATTGATCCATTAACCCATGAACAGTGCCTCCATATTCCTTTTTTTGTGTCATTTATTTATTTTTGCAATTTATTGTAACTTCATCTCTTTGCACTGTACTTCTGCGGCATAACAGCTACCATACACTCAGTGGCTGCTTTATTAGATGCACCTGCACACCTACTCATTAATGCAAGTACTTAATTAGCCAATCATGTGGCAGCAACTCAATGCGTAAAAGCACACAGGTGTGGTCAAGAGGTTCAGTTGTTGTTCAGACCAAACTTCAGAATGGGGATGAAATGTGATTTAAGTGATTTTGATCATGGAATGATTGTTGGTGCCAGATGGGGCTGGTTTGAGTATCTCAGAAACTGGTGATCTCCTGGAATTTTTACCCACAACAGTCTCTAGAATTTCCAGAGAATGGTACGAAAAATAACAATCATCCAGTGAGCGGCAGTCCTGCGGGCAAAAATGTCTTGTTAGTGAGAGAGATGTCGGAGGAGAATGGCCATACTGGTCAAGCTGACAGGAAGGTGGCAGTAACTCAAATAACCACACATTACAACAGTGGTGTGCAGAAGAGCATCTCTGAAATGCACAATGCATTGAAGCTTGAAGTAGATGAGCTAATAACAGGAGGTTCCTAATATAGTGGCCACTGAGTGAAGGTCAGTCATAATAAATCTGATTCTGAATCTGACATATCCAACTTTCTTTTGAGTTCTTCAGTCGAATCTGCCTCCACTATTATCCCTGTGATCAGACCCTATATTCATGAGCCACATTAATTTTTCATTCCTCATATTCCTTTTAGTTCTTTTGCTAATCACCAATCTATGTTGTCCAGGTTGTTTAACCTCCTGCCAACAAGAAAAGTTTATTCTCTTTATACCTTTCATTATTTTAAATGCGTTTATCAAATCCCATCACAACCTTCTCTGATCCTAAAAGATCTATGCCAGTTTCTCAATCAATCCACATAACTGAAGTCTCTAATCCTTAGAATTATTTAAGTAAACCTGTTGTGCATATTCTCTGAGGCATATACATCAATTAAATTTGTAGAAAATAGAACACACAGTAAAGCGGTATCACACAGGAAACAAGTCCCTTAGCCCATGAAAGTGTACCAAACTAGTTAAACTAGTAATCAAACACCCAACCAAACTAGTCACTTCTGCCCGCAGAAGTCTATATCCCCCATTCAAGTGCCAAAAAATGAACTGTAGACTTTGTTTCTAGCATGACCCCTGGCAGACAGACAGACAGACATACTTTATTGATTCCAAAGGAACCATCAAGGCTCCCACAATTCTCTGTAAAATCCTTGTTCTGCACGTTTCCTTTGATCTTTTCTCCTCTGATCTTAAATACATTTCATCTAGTATTGGACATTTTTACCCAGGGAAAATGACAAATTAACAATCCCTAAAATACAGGAGCAGAATTAAGCCATTCCGCCCATCAAGTTTTCTCTGCCATTCCTTCATGCTGGATGAAGGATCAATCGTTATCCCTCTCAAGCCCATTTTCCTGCCTTCTAGTAATCCTTGATGTCCTTGCTAATCAGGAACCTTCACATCTCCACTTTAAATATACCCAAAGAGTTGGCCTCCTCAGCCATGTGTGGCAATGAATTCCACAGATTCACCACCCTCTGGCAAAACAAATTCCTCCTCATCTCTGTTCTAAAGAGGTGTCCTTCTGTTCTGAGTTTGTGCCCTCTGGACCTAGACTTCCAGGGAGAGAGGAAGACACAGGGAGAAAGACAGTCTAATCATAAACAAGGGAAAATCTGCAGATGCTGGAAATCCAAGCAACACATACAAAATGCTGGAGGAACTCAGAAGGCTAGGCAGCATTTATGGAAAAAAACTACAGTCAACATTCAGGACTCGATAAAAAAAGATGAGGAGTAGATTTAAAAGTTGGGGAAGGGGAGAGAGAAACACAAGGTGGTAGATGAAACTGGGAGGAGGAGGGATGAAGTAAAGAGCTAGGAAGTTGTTTGGTAAAAGAGATACAGGGCTGTAAAAGGGGGAGTCCGATAGGAGAGGACAAAAGGCAATGGAAGAAAGAAAAGGAAGGAAGATCACTAGAGGGAGGTGATGGGCAGGCAAGGAGATAAAGTGGGAGAGAGAAAAGCAAGTAGATGGGGAATGGTCAAGGAGAGGGGGAGGGGCATACTAGAAGTTCAAGAAATCAATGTTCATGCCATCAGGTTGGAGGCTACCCAGACAGAATACAAGGAGTCTATTGTCTCTATGTCTCTCATAAGCTTTGGTCAGGTCTCCCCTCAGCCTCTCGTGCTCAAGAGAAAACAACCCATACTGTCTAAGCTCTTCTTGTAGCAATTTCCCTGTAATCCAGGCAGCATCTTGATAAATGTCTTCTGCACTCTCTCCAAAGCATCCACATCCTTTCTATGATGGCACAACCAGAACTGAATGCAATACTCCAGATGTGACCTAACCTGAGTTTTATAAAGCTGAGGCAAAACTTCCTGACTGTTGAACTCAGTGTCTTCACTAATAAATGTAAAAACCCTATGTGTCTTCCTGGTTGTCTTATCAGTTCTGGCAACCATTTTCATGGAGCAATGGAAATGAACCCCATGATCCCCTCTAAACATTGTGGAATTATGATCTGTGTTGCATTTCCTTTTGTACTACCACACACCTCAGAGATCTACTGTTCACTGAGCCAGTCTTACCCTGTTTTGGCAGCTGAAGGACTATAAGACCATAAGATATAGGACCAGAATTAGGCCATTTGGCCCATTGAGTCTGCTCTACCATTTTATCCTGGCTGATCTGTTTCCCTCTCAGCCCCATTCTCCTGCCTTCTCGCTGTAATTCTTCATGCCCTGATTAATCAAGAAACTATCAACCTCTGCCTTAAATATACCCAATGATTTGACATCCACAGCCACCTGTGGCAATGAATTCCACAGATTCACCACTTTCTGGCTAAATAAATCCTCCTGATCTACATTCTAATTAGATGTCCATCTATTATGAGGCTGGGAGTCCTCTGGTCTTAAGTTCCTTCACCACATGAAACATCGTCTCCACATCAACTGTATCCAGGCCTTTCACCATTCGATAGGATTCAGTGAGATCACCCCTCATTCTTCTGAATTCCAGTGAGTACAAGCCCAGAGCCATCAAACACTCCTCATATGTTAAGCCTTTCAATTCTGGAATCATTTTTGTGAACCTCCTTTGGACCCTCTCCAATGTCAGCACATCATTTATTGGAGCAACAGCTTGGAAATATTTTCAAAACTGAATAATATTCTGTATGCTATTTGCTTACTGTTTTTCTGTTTGTACAACTTGTTCTTTGATTTGCATGTGGGGCGTTTAATGTTTTCTTTAAATGGGTTCCATGGATTTTCTTTGTTTCCTGGCTGGCTGTGAAAGGACGAATCTCTGTGTTGTATATTGTATACATACTTTGATAATAGACTTACTTTAAAGCTTTGAAACATGTCCTTCAACCCAATGAGACAATCAAGCATCCAAATACATCAGCCCTATATTAATCTCAGTGCTTCATTCTCTCCACCTTCTCATCAACTCCGCTCCAGATTCTTCCACTCACCTACAAACTAAGGGCCATTTACAGTGGCCAATTAGCCTACCAACACACACACACACACACACACACACACACACACACCTTTGGGGTGTAGGAGGAAACAGCAACTCCACACATTTTCAGGGAGATTGTGCAAAACCAACACAAACAACATCCAACTCAGGATTGAACCCAGTTCTCCAACAATATGAGATAGCAGCTCAACAAACTGTGCCACTATATCAGCCTATTATAGCAATCAATGCATTGAGAATGGAATTCACGAGCATCTTCTTTAACTATATAGTGGGTAGAATATGGGATTTCCCAGCACAGGAAGTAGATAAATGAAAAGAGAAGAAGGGGATCAAAAGTCCTGCAGAGATTTAAAGTTCAAAGTTCAAACTATGAAAGTACCTTGAGATTTGTTTTCTCATGGGCATACTCATTACATCCAAGAACCATAATACATTCAGTGAAACATTTCACCCAGCAGGATTAACAAGCAACCAATGTGCAACTTGCAAGTATGAAATTAAAAGAAAATAAATAATTGTAATAAATAAATATGGAATAAATATGGAGAACATGACATGAAGCATCTTTGGAAGTGAGTCATGGGAACAGTTCAGTGATGAACTGCAGTGATGTTGAGTGAAGTTATCCCCTTTGGTTCAGGAGCCTGATGGTTGAGGAGTTCTAACTGTTCCTAAGCCTGGTGGTGTGAGTCCTGAGGCTCCTTTACCCTCTTACAGATGGCAGCAAAGAGAAGAGTGCATGTCCTATGTGGTGGTGCACTTTGATGATGGATGCTGGTTTCCTGTGACAACGCTCCGTGTAGATGTGCTCAGTGGCGGGGAAGGCTTTACCCATGATGAACTGGGCCGTACCCATTACTTGTTGTAGGATTTTCCACTCAAGGGCATTGGTGCTTCTGTACCAGGCTGTAATGCAGCCGATGAATACACTCTCCACTATGCATCTATAGCATCCATTGGTTGCGGGAACAGTTCAGTGATGTGGTGACTGAAGTTATCACACTGGCAGAATTTCATTTACTTGTTCACCAGGGATGTGGTCATCTTATCCCTTATTGCCCAACACTGATTGCTCTAAGATTATTAAAACATGATTTGCTTTATTTAGTGTTGCATAGTTACCATAAATGGCATGCAGTGTGTACTGTAATTTTAGTTAATTACTTCAAGTAATTCTTGTGGTGGGATTTGAATTTATTTCTCCAGTTCAATAGCCCAGCCCTCTGGGGTATTCATCTAGTAACTTAAACCCCATGCTCTACCAATTAGAGACCATTTCAAAGCGGTAGATTTGATGTTAAAAAAGAGTGTAAATCCAATAATTTCCCATCATTGTCCAAAGGTGATTCAGACAGTCAATAAAATGAGATCTCATTTCTTTCAAAAGCCATTTTTTTCGTGAGAGGAAACAAAGTCTCCTCTAAATCATAGCTGGTTGCTTATTCAATAACACTGCAACATTAATGCTTTCTTCCTTAATAAGAAGCTACAAAAAGCTAATGTGATTAATTAGGCCACTTACAACTCGGTCACCAGCTGAGCTCATATTCCACTGGTTTAAATGACTGTGTGGAAGTACACAAGGCAGAAAATGATGCTGGAAGAGCAGGGAAGTGAATAGAGATTTTGAACGGTTGATTTAATTTAATCCAAGTTGGCAAAACAAAATCAGACAATGTGAGTGTCACCTTTTTGTAAATATTTCCCTTTTGCTCATCCTTTCTGAAGTTCAGACCACTTTGATAATTTTGTTCAGTGTCGATCCAATATCTGACTTAATTTCATGCTTGCTTTCCATTATTCTTCATCCACAGGAGTTGTGGAGTCATATGGCATATTCTCAAGCCCTTTGACCTGTTCTCGAGGGTGAACTGTGACGGACATTCACTTTCCAGAGTCAAAGAGGCTTTTTGCTTGGCTCAGCTTACTATAGTTTAAAGTTCAAGGTAAATTATTTATCTCAGTACATATATGTCACTATATACAACCCTGAGATTCACTTCTTTTTATTTAGTTTTTATTTATTGAGATATAGCGTGGAGTAGGCCTTACTAGCCCATCAAGCCATACCCCCCCCCCCCCCCAGCAACTCCTTGAGTTAACCTTAGCCTAATCACAGGACAATTTACAGTGGCCAATTAACCTACCAACCAGTACACCTTTGGACTGTGGGAGGAGGAGCCTGGAGCGCCTGGAGGAAACCCACACAGTCACGGGGAGAACATACAAACTCCTGGCAGACAGCAGTGGGAATTGAACCCAGGTCGCCTGTACGGTAAACCACTATGCTACCCTGCCATTCCTTCTAAAAGGTTCAAAGGTTCATTTTATTATCAAAGTATGTATGCAGAATATAACTCTGAGACTTGTCTTTTCTAGATAGCCATAACATACAGGAAACTATATAAGTAATTGAAAGAAAGACATTAATTCCTTCACCCCACATGAAAAGAAAAGAAACAAAAACTCTCAAATCCCAACCCCTCCCTCGCATAAAAACTAACAGATCTCCCAAACCCATGGCCCACCAATAGGCAACAAGAAAGACTGGTCGAGAACATGAAAAAAAAATAGAACCAAAAGAGACCAATATGAACTACAGTCCTGTCCATAAATCTCAGAATTTCAATAACATCTCTGAATGTATTAGGACACAGTTGCCCGTCCAAGGGAAATGACTCGAACCACTCCAAGGGCAGAGACATGAACCAGTGTCACCTTTGAGGGCAGTGACTTGAACCTGCTGTGGGCATTCATAGTAGGTACTGAGAAATAACAATAGAATCAATGAAAAACCAGACGAACAAACAAAGTGCAAAAGAGAATAAATAATAATGACAATAAATAAAGTAATAAATAATACTGAGAACATGAGTTGCTGAGTCCATGGAAGTGAGTCCATAGGTTGTGGTGAGTGAAGTTATCCACACCGGATCAGGAGCTTCATGTTTTGAAGGGTAACAACTGTTCCTGGCTTGATGCTGTACCTCCTTCCCAATGGCGACAGTGAGAAGAGAGATGGCGTGGCTGGTCAGGGCCCTAGATGACAAAGGCTGCTTTCTTATGGCAGTGCTCCTTGTTGATGTGCTCAATGGTGGGAAGGGCTGTTCGTGTGATGGACTATATCCAACAGAACAGAGAAGAACCTTCACCAAACCCCCTCAGACCACGACAATCCATTGAGGCTGATGTGAGAGCATTCAACAGGAGGGTAAATCCATAGAAAGCATCTAGCCCAGACAGTGTACCTGGCCAAGAACTGAAAACTTGTGCTAATCAACTGGCTGGAGTGTTTACTAATATATTTAACCTCATACTTCAGCATCATAGCAGTGCCCAGGAAGTATGTGGTAACCTACCTCAATGACTATTGTCCAGTAGCATTTACATTCACTGTGGTAAAGTCATATGGCACAGAAACGGGATCTTTCACCTGCTGTCAAGGGTGAACAACAAGCAGCCATTTAATCACAACCTATTTTGTCCTCTCCATGTTCCCACCAACCAGCTTCATATTCTACCATTTGCGAAAGGGGACACAGAACTCACAACCTGCACATCTTTCAGATGTCGGGTACAATCAGCAGGACATTGATGAGGTCACAGGGAGAACGTCAATGGTCTGGTTTGAACAAAGGCCTCTAGAGATGTAAAACAGCATCACAATTACTTTTCTTCTCTGAGGATCGTCATCTTGTCATGGTGGAGAGCCTTGTGAGTTCCTGAGATTCCTAGAGCAATGCCGTCTAGAGCTTAGCTCCTGGTAGGGTCACCCATGGCGATAAGATCAAGGGGAAAGTTGCAGGCAAAGGATGATCCAGCAAGGCCTCGTTGGTAGAGCTGGCAGAAGGTGATAACACATTATAATGGCTATAATGGAGGAAGGCTGCAGCTGTAAAGGGTCCCCAGTCCTCTTGCACTCCATGCAACTGGGCCCTCCCTGACCCCATTCTGCTAAGGAGAGTGCGTCGGCTACCCGTATATCAGCTTTCCATTGTTAAGCAAAGTCACATACAGGCAGGGAAATAACTCTTAGGAGAACGTCATACTCAACCGAAATTATCACACTGCTACTAAGATGTATTTCAGCTTTGAGTATAATGTCAAGCACAGGGATGCAATCACGAAGAAGGCAGACCAGTACCTCAGCTTCAGCTGGTTAGGAAGGTATATGGCTTGTTGGCCTTCACTGGTTGGAGGACTGAGTTCAAGAGGTATGAGGTAATCTTGCAGTTCTATAAAACTCTAGTTAGACCACATTAGGAGAATGGCATTCATTTCTGCTTGCTTCGTTAAGGGAAGGATGTGGCAGCCTTATATAGGGTGCAGAGGAGATATATGAAGATACTGCCTAGATGAGAGAGCATGTCTTATGAGGAAAGGTTGAGCAAACTAGGGCTTTTCTCTTTGGAGACAAGGAAGATGAGAGGTGATTTGACAGAGGTGTATAAGATGATAAGAGAGATTGATGAAGTGGAAGCCAGTGCTATTTTTGCAGGGTGGTAACAGCTAATACAAGGAAACATAATTTAAGGTGATTGGAGGAAAGTATAGGGGAGAAGTTAGACATTTTTTTTTTGACAGAGAGAGTGAAAAGTGCATGAAACACCCTGCCAGGGGTGATGACAAAGGAAGGAACATTAGGGACATTTAAGGGAATCTTAGATAGGCATATGGATGAAGGAAAAATATAGGGCAAAAAGGGAGGGAAGGGATAGATTGATCTTAAAGACATAGAGTGTCATGAAGTTTCTCCTCATGTTCCCCTTAAACTTTTCACCTTTCACCCTTCACCCTTAACCCATGACCTCTGGTTGGAGTCCCACCCAACCTCAGTGGAAAAAGTCTCTTGCAGCTCCCCTATAAGTCATATCCCCCTATGGATAGTCAGAGTCTTTTCCCCAGGGCTAAAATGGTTGCTACAAGAAGACACAGGTTTAAGGTGCTGGGGAGTAGGTACAGAGGAGATGTCAGGGGTAAGTTTTTCACTCAGAGAGTGGTGAGTGTGTGGAATGGGCTGCCAGCAATGGTGGTGGAGGCAGATATGATTGGATCTTTTAAGAGACTTTTGGATAGGTACATGCAGCTTAGAAAAGTAGAGGGCTATGGGTAAGCCTAATAATTTCTAAGGTAGGGACATGTTGAGCACAACTTTGTGGGCCAAAGGGCCTGTATTGAGCTGTAGGTTTTCTATGTTTCTATCTGGTGTAAGTTAAAAGGTTGACACAACATCGTGGGACAATGGGCCTGTACTGTGCTACACTGTTCTATGATAAATGCTTTCTTAATAGCTTCAGGACACTTGGCATGTCGACATATATGTAAGCAGACTTTTACAGATGCACTGTAGAAAGTATCCTGAGTGGTTGCATCAAGGCCTGGTATGGCAATGGCAACACAGATGAACGCAAGGGGCTGGACAGAATAGTCGACACAGCTTGGCCCACCACGGGAACAGCACTCTCCACCATTGCCATCTACAGGAGGTACTCCGGCAAGAAGACAACATCTATCTTCAGGGATCCCTACCATCTGGGCCATGCCCTTTTCTCACTGCTACCATCAGGCAAGAGGTACAGAAGCCTGAAGTCCCAAGTCACCAGGTTCAGGAACAGCTACTTTCTTTCAGCAGTTAGGTTCTTGATCCAACCTGGTTGCATCATAGTCTGCTGCAGCTTCAGAATGTAAGACGGTAGGAGTAGCAGACTCTGACCGATACATTCATTCAATCGCTTCAAAACGACTGGACTATGAAAGCAAGGATGTACTGTTCACTCTTTGTAAGGCATTGTTCAGGCCAAATTTGGGATATTCTGTGGAACTTTGAGTCCCATATCTAAGAAAGAACGTGTTGGTCCTTGAGAAGGTCCAGAGAAGTTTTACAGGGATGATTCCAGGAATTTATATTTTATTTTTATTTACGGATATAGCGTAGAACACATCCTTCTGGCTCATCAGGCTGTACTGCTCATCAACTCATCTATTTAACCCTAACATAATCACAAGTCAATTATCAATGACCAATTAATCTACAAACCAGTACATGTTTGGTCTGTGATAGGAAACTGGGGCACCTGGAGGAAACCCACTTGCTCATAGGAAGGAACGCAGCAGCTTCTTACAGAAGAGGCTAGAATTGAACTCCAAACTCCAACTCCCTGAGCTGTAATAGCATTGTGCTAAACACTATCCTTCTGTGGCACCCTAAAAATGAGGAATATTTTATGGCTCTGTGTCCGTACGCTTCAGAGTTCAGAAAGATAGATGGGGGCTGTAGAACGGGATCTCAGTGAAACATAGTGGATACTGAAAGGCCCAGGTAGAGTGGACACGGAGAGGAAGTTTGCATTCATAGGGTCCAGCACTACAAAGGGATGTCCCATTAAAACTGAGATGTAGAGGAATTTCTTCAGCAGAGGGTAGTGAACCTATCGAACGTGTTGTCACAGAAAGCAATAGAAGACAGGTGATTGGTGTATTTAAGAAAGGGATTGATTAGCTATTATTTGGTAAAGAGTTAAGCTTTCCAAGGATAGGTAAATGTGGTTGAATGAAGAGTAGATCAGGCTTGATGGGCCAAATGGCCTGATCCTGCTTCTATATCTACACCTATAATCTTTTGAGTTGTAAGCTCATAATTCTCTGAAAGTGCTGTCAAAATATATTGTGTGCTAATGAAGGCGTGGGGTTAGGGCATTGATTATAAAAGTTAGCAAGTCATGTTGCACATCTCCAGGGGGTGGAGGATAAAAATTAGTTAGAAAACCATGGAAGTTGTCCCCAATGTTGGGTGTTTCAAGGATCAATACACAAACTTTTAGAATCCTGATCGAAAGGGTACACGGGACATCTGAGGGAACACAAGCTCTCAGAAATGATTTAAAATCTAGAATTCAGAATAAGGTTTAATATCACTGAGATATGTCATGAAATTTGCTATTTTGTGGCAGTAATATAGTACAATACATAAAACAGCTATAAATTAAAATAAGAAAAATATATTTTAATATGTTATAATATAAATCTTAATATTTATAATAGGTTTCAATAGGTACGTTTAATGTCAGAGAAATGTATGCAAGATAAATCCTGATATTATTTTTCTTTGCAACATCCACGAAAACAGAGAAGTGCCCCAAAAGAATGAATGACAGTTAAAACATTAGAACCCCAAAGCCCCCGCCCCCCCGAGTTCCCTCTTGCCACACATAATCAGCAGGAAGGCAACGAAACCCCCACCCCCACCCCCACCAGCAAAAAAAGCATCAACACCCACCACTGAGCACTCAGGCATGCAGCAAAGCATCAGTAAAGACACAGACATGCAGTACCCCAAAGACTACTCGTTCACCCAGTAATTCCACAGGCTCTCTCTACCTAATAAGGGATAAAGAGGAGTCCTCATTTCACAGAGCGAGGGGAGACATAACAAACAACTCACTGATTTACGATGTTCAAGGTCTGTTGGGTCCCAGTTTCCGAGCTCTGTGACCAGAGAGTCGGCCCCAGAAGGGCACAGCTCTCCGGACACACAACCCCTGGCGGCCAACCCACTGCTCCCGATGTTTAGTGTTCTCCCGTGACACTGCAGTCAGGGGCACCGGCCTAGAATCAGCACATCCCCAGAGCCACAAATATCCGGAACCCTGAAGAACAAAGAACAAAGAACAACACAGCACAGTACAGGCCATTCGGCCCACAATGTTGTGCTGACCCTCAAACCCTGCCTCCCATATAACCCCCCCCCCCACCTTAAATTCCTCCATCTACCTGTCTAGTAGTCTCTTAAACTTCACCAGTGTGTCTGCTTCCACCACTGACTCAGGCAGTGCATTCCACGCACCAACCACTCTCTGAGTGAAAAACCTTCCTCTAATATCCCCCTTGAACTTCCCTCCCCTTACCTTAAAGCCATATCCTCTTGTATTGAGCAGTGGTGCCCAGGGGAAGAGGCGCTGGCTGTCCACTCTGTCTATTCCTCTTAATATCTTGTACACCTCTATCATGTCTCCTCTCATCCTCCTTCTCTCCAAAGATCTTATCTTGTATATCAACATTCAGTACTGAACAACGTTCTTCCGGACAGATATATAGCAAGGGTGACTAAGAATTTGCTTAGTACTGCATTTATCAATATGGAGCGGAGAGTGAGTTTGTAAATCTGCTAGGAGCAAAGTGAATGGCAAGGGTGGACCGTCGTGGAACGGGTGTGGGACAGGTAGCAGACAAGGAGTGCTGGGGTGGGAGGTGATGTGGGTGCAGACACACCCAGCCCTGAGACACCAGGCAAGGTCATTTGATTCCAAACAATTGGCTTATTGGTTATCAGAATCAGGTTTATTATCACTGGCATGTGTCATGAAATTTGTTAACTTAGCAGCAGCAGTTCAATGCAATGCATAATATAAAAGGAGAAAATTATAAAATAATAGTAATAATAAATAAGTAAATCAATTACCGTATACCTATACTGAATAGATTTATAATGGTGCAAAAAACAGAAATACTATATACTAAAAAAGTGTGATAGTGTTCAAGGATTCAATGTCCATTTAGGAATTGGATGGCAGAGGGGAAGAAGCTGTTCCTGAATCACTGAGTGTGTGCCTTCAGACTTCTGTACCTCCTTCCTGATGGTAACAGTGAGAAACGGGCATTCCCTGGGTGCTGGGTGAAGAATGTCTCTCTGGTTCTTCCCTCTCCCTCCCCCTTTTCCCAACCATGATTTCCCCTGCAAAAAGAGGGTAAAAAGCTAGTGAAGTGCATGGAAAGAGCTGTGAACTGAGACTGACAGGGATCATGATACATTCAATGGGCTAACTGGTCTCCTTTGCCAAAACAACCAGTTCTCCGGTGAAGATACCTGCCCATTTCCCTTCCCATAACCTGAATGATGTGATAAATAACATGGACGTATATCTTACAGATATGCTAATTAGTGAACAGAACATCTACCTACCTTTGGATGTAAGCTTCCAGGCTACAGAGTATAGGTGCCTGTATGATGTAGTACCATGTTTAGGTGAAGCAGCCCATAAAGTCTCCGCTTTGAACATTAATTGTTAGGTCACATTTAATAGATAAAACGTAAGTCAAATATAATTACTGATGCTACCTTATTAGGTAATTTATCTGAGAAAGTTGTGTGGCCACACTTGACCAACTTAGAACATTACAACTCTGTACGGGTCCTTCAGTCCACAATATTGTGCTGGTATTTTAACCTACTCTAGAATCAATATAAACTTTCCCTCCATTTTTCTGTCATGTTAAATGTCCTGCCTCTACCAATATGCCTGGCAGGGCATTCCATTCACCACTGCTCTCAGTGTAAAGAACTTACCTCTGGCATTTTCCATATACTTACCTCCAATCACATTAACATTATGCCCTATTGTCTTAGCCATTTACAACCTGGGGAAAATATGCCTGACTATCCACTTGATTGATGACTTTTGTCTTCCTGTATACCTCTATAAAATATCCTCTCAAACTCAAAATACAGAGTGCTGATCTATATTGATCAAGGAGAGGCATGAACGTAGAATATGGAAGAGTAGAACGCAGGACAAGACCCTTCAGCCCTCAGTTTTGTACTGAACTAATTGAATTAGTAATCGAATGCCCACTAAACTAAACCCCTTTGCCTGTACAATGTCCATATCCTTTATTTTCAAGCACATTTGTGTGCCTAAGACTCTTTAAACCCTCTATTGTATTTGCATTCACCACACTCCACGCACCCACCAGTCTCTGTGTAAGAGGGTTGCCCTGCGTATCTATCTATCTATCTATTTATTTATTTGGCGATAGAGTGCAGGGTAGACCATTTCAGCCCTTCAACCACACCACTCCAGCACCCCCTGGCAAATCCAATTAGCCCTAACCTCATCAAAGGACAATTTAGAATGACCGACTAACCTACCCAGTACATTTTGGGACTGTGTGAGGAAATCAGGGGACCTGGCAAACCCACACACTCACACACAGGAAGGACATAGAGAGGTTCCTTACAGAATGATGCCAGAATTAGACTCCAAACTCTGGAATTCCCCTCTAGAAATTTTGACCTACCTCTTACTGTAAATGCATGTCTCACTTTGTTAGATATTTCAACCGTGGTTAACAGATACCAGCTGTCTACTCTATGCTTCTGATAATCTTACGAATTTCTACTAGGTTTCCCCTCAGCATAATCATTGCAGAGGAAGTCCTGCCGAAGGGTGTCAGCCCGAAAAGTCAACGATACATTTTTCCTTAGATGCTGTCTGACCTGTCGAGTTCCTCCAGCATTTTGTGTGTGTTCCTTGGATTTCGAGCATCTGCAGGTTTTCTCTTGTTTGAGGCCGAGAAAGTAACTCAGATTTGTCCAACTCTCCTTATAGCATGGGCCCTCGAGTCCAGGTTGCAATATAAGGTCTGCAATATAAAACTGCAATATAAGGAATCAATTTTTGAATTCAGTTCCTCGACTAATAAAGGCAAGCATGCCATATGCCTTCTTTATGACTCTGTTAACGGATGTAGCTTCTTGGTGTACAACCAAACCATATTCAGAGGGTGGTTGAATCTCTGAAGTTGTGGAGGGCAGATCACAAGAATCATTTAAAGTTGCAGCCCATAGAGACACAAAGACACAGAGTCACAGACTCACAGAGACACAGAATGACAGAGACACAGAGACAGAGACACAGACACGGAGACACAGAGACACAGTCAGAGAGACAGAGACAGAGACACAGAGACAAGTCACAGAGTCACACAGATAGAGACACAGTGACACAGACACAGAGTCACAGAGACAAAATGACACAGAAACAGAAACACAGAGAGAGAGAGAGACACACAAATGCATAGAGACAGAGAGTCACAGAGACACGGAGTCAGAGAGACAGAGAGAGAGACAGTGACACAGAGCCAGAGACAGCGAGACACAGTGACAAAGGCACAGAGTCACAGAGACACAGAGTCAGAGAGACAGAGACAGAGAGACAGTGACACAGAGACAGAGGCTGCAAGACACAGTGACAGAGACACAGAAACTCAAAAATTTGAATTTTGAAGTTTCAGAAATTTGCAAAATTTTGGGTATTGATGGTCAGAGGAATCTGATACTGCAAAGAGGATAAGGTGTCCGGCAGATTAGCTTTGATTCTATTGAATGATGGAGTAGACTTCCTAACTACAGGAAAGATGCAAACAAGGTTTAAAGAGTAGAGGGAAAATTTACAAAGATGTTGCCGGGTCTGGAGGACCTGAGCTGTAAAGAAAAATATAATAGGTGAGAAATTTATCCTTGGGTTATGGAAGATTGAGAGGAGATTTGATAGAGGTATACAACATTATGAAGGGTATAGATAGGGTAAATGCATGCAGGCTTTTTCCACTGAGATTGGGTGGGTCTGCAGCCAGAGGTCATGGATTAGGGGAGAAAGGTGAGAATTTCTAGGTTTGAGGGACTGGATGGTCATGTCCTACTCCTATTCTTGTATATTCTTCTGTTCAACCAAAGACCCTGATGGGATACCTTGAATGGACCAATATCCCTTTGCAGAGTGTATTGATGCGGGGGAATGATGGGGAAAGGATTGGGGAATATGGGAAATACACTTTAAATAACAGGTGCAAGGGCTTGAAGAACACCTCGTTCTCACCTCCATCCAGCAGCTCACTCCTGCATTCCACACTCAAGTTTCTCTCTCTGTCTGCCTCCATCTATCATCCACCTGCCACTCTACCAACCCCTCCAATCACCTTGGGCTTCCGCATCAACAGTTCCCCATCTCTTCTTTATGCACACCTGCTCGGCTCTCCATCTTCTATCCTGATGTCGGCCTTTGACCACAAACGCTAACAATTCCTTCCCTTCCAGGGATGCTGCTCGAGCTGTTTGCTCCTGCAAGGAGTGCTCCCACAAAAAAAGCAGCATCTCTCTCTCTCTCTTACTTTGGCCCCTGTCCCAAATCAAGTTTGGTTAGGGGCCAGCCAGTTTGAATGCAAAGTTCAAAACTTCAAAGTAGTTATTGTCAAATTACATATACATCACCATATACAACCCTGAGATTCATTTTCTCAATAAATCCATAATAGAATAATAACTATAATAGAATGAATGGGAGACTGTCCCCAACAGGACGGACAAACAACCAATGTGCGAAAGAGAACAAACTCTGCAAGTATGAAAGTGAAAAAAAAAACAAGCAATAAGTATTGAGAACATGAGATGAAAAGTCCTTGAAAGTGAGTCCATAGGTTATGGGAACATTTCAATGATGGGACAAGTGAAGTTTAGGGAAGTTATCCCCTTTGGTTTAAGAGCCTGATGGTTGAGGGGTAATAACTGTTCCTGAACCTGGTGGTGTGAGTCCTGAGGCTCCTGTACCTTCTTTCTGATGGTAGCAGAGAGTAAAGAGCATGTTCTGTGTGGTGGGGTTAGGGGGGTGGTTCCCTGGTGATGAAAGCTGCTTTCCTGCATTAATGCTTCATGTGGATGCGCTCAGTGATGGTGAGGGCTTTACTCGTGATGACTAGACCATCGCTACCACCTTTTGTAGGATTTTCCTTTCAAGGGCATTGGCTGTGATGCAGCCAGTCCATATACTCTCCACTACACTTGTACAGAAACTGTGACACAAAGAAAGGTTTACATTTTTATCTGGCATCACATGGCTGCTTAACCTGGTTTAAGACCAATTAAGAACATATCCTATGAGGGTTGCAATGACAACTGCCAATTTGTACCCTCCCAGTTGATGTCACCTGGTTAATCACCACTAATGATGCTTTCTGAGGCGTAAATAATGGGAAACATGATTGCTTTTCTTCAAGTGGTACCAGCATTATTTACATCCTATTGAAGGATCAAACTGTGTGGCTACACAGTGTTCGAATTCAAAATAATGGGCGATATACAAAAAAAAAACTGGTGCACCCTAGGAGACTCGAGGCAAGTGATCTATATGAGCATGAATTTGTCACAGTCTTTTTTTTAGTACACGATACTATTACAGCTCGAGGTGTCAAAGTTCAGAGTTTAAATCCAGCACCCCTTGTCAGAATGTTTGCATATCGTTCTTCCCGTGAGCGCGTGGGTTTCCTCAAGGTGTTCTGGTTTCCTCCCATAGTCCAAAGGCATACCCGTTAGTAGGTTAATTGGTCATTGTGAATTGCTAGGGTTAAATTAGTGTGTTTCTGGATAGCACTACTCAGTGCGCTGGAGGTACCTGTTCTGTGCTGTATCTCTAAATAATAAAAAAGAAAAGGAATGTTAACCACAGAAAAACTTAATTAAGTAACAAGCTAGTTTCTGATTGCAGGAATAGAATGATTATCCACAGGTCTAACAGTAAATGTAATTTTCTATCACAACAATAGAATGCACGTCATCATATAATTAGTGATGTTCCTGAAACTTGGGTGTTGTCACTGCTGTATTCTGTGTTTCTACTCTACACAAGCAGAACACTGGAGGAAATCAGCAGTTCAGGCACTTTCTATTGAAAAGTGGACATTTCAAACTGATATTCTACTTCTAGGCTTTATCTGGGGTTCTGTTACCACATTAGCACAATCCAAATCTCAAATGTCCCGTCATTAGCTATTTTTGCCCTAAAACACGCATTAAGAGAGGATGCTGATGAACTGGGACTATCAGTCACTGTGCCAGGCAGCAGAGAATCCAGCCTTTCGGCCCTCAGGCACACATTTACACCAATCCAGGACGCTGCTTGAGCCAGTCCACATTGGAGGATCAGAGTTGCAGCAGATTAGCAAATTTCAGTGCCAAGTTGTTACTATTTCAGAGGACTTGTCCTGGGCCCAGCGCATGAATGATGTTGCAAAGAAAGCATATCAGTGCCTTTCCTGCCTTGGGAGTTTGTGGAGATCAGAATCAGACTGGAAACCATAGAAAGGGTGCAAGGATGTTACCTGGATTGGGGAGCATGCCCTCTGAGAATAAGTTGAGTGAACTCGGCTTTTTTTCCTTGGAGCGATGGAGGATGAGAAGTGACCTGATAGAGGTGTACAAGATAATGAGAGGCATTGATCATGTGGATAGTTAGAGGCTTTTCCCCAGGGCTGAATTGGCTAGCACGTGAGGGCATAGTTTTAAGGTGTTTGGAAGCAGGAGGTACAGAGGAGATGACAGGGGTATGTTTTTTACACAGAGAGTGGTGAGAGCATGGAAAAGGCTGCCAGCGGTGGTGGTGGAGGCAGAAACGATAGGGACTTTTAAGAGACTCCTGGATGGCTACATGGAGCTTAGAAAAATAGAGAGCTATGGGTAAAGCCTAGGTAGGTCTAAGGTAGGAACATGTTAGGCAGAGCTTTATGGGCCAAAGGGCCTGTATTGTGCTGTATGTTTTCTATGTAATCAGAATCAGGTTTATTATCATTGGCATGTGATGTGAAATTTGTTAACTTAGTAGCAGCAGTTCAATACAATATGTAATCTAGCAGAGAAAAAAAAGTGAATAGAATAAAAAATAATAATCATCATAACAAATAAACAAGTAAATTACATATATTGAATAGATTTTTTAAAATATGCAAAGACAGAAAAAAAAGTGAGGTAGTGTCCAAAGATTCAATGTCCATTTAGGAATCAGGTAGCAGAGGGGAAGAAGCTGTTCCTGAATCGTTGTGTGTGTGTTTTCAGGCTTCTGTACCTCCTACCTGATGGTAACAGTGAGAAAAGGGCATGCCCTGGGTGCTGGAGGTCCTTAATAATGGATACTGCCTTTCTGAGACACTGCTCCCTAAAGATATATCCAAAAAGGAGCTGACTAGATTTACAACCTTCTGCAGCTTCTTTCAGTCCTGTGCAGTAGCCCCTCCATACCAGACACTGATGCAGCCTGTCAAAATGCTCTCCACGGTACAACTATAGAAGTTATTGAATGTATTTGTTGACAGGCCAAATCTCTTCAAACTCCTAATGAAGTATAGCTGCTGCCTTGTCTTCTTTATAACTACACGTTTGTACATTGATATGTTGGGACCAGGTTAGATCCTCAGAGATCTTGACACCCAGGACCTTGAAGCTGCTCACTCTCTCCACTTCAGATCCCTCTATGAGGATTGGTATGTGTTCCTTCATCCTACCCTTCCTGAAGTCCATAACCAGCTCTTTTGTCTTACTGACGTTGAGTGCCAAGTTGTTGCTGCAGCATCACTCCACTAGTTAGCATATCTCACTCCTGTACACCTTCTCATCACCACCTGAGATTCTACCAACAATGGTTGTATTGTCAGCAAATTTGTAGATGGTATTTGAGTTATGCTTGGCCACACAGTCATGTGTATACAGAGAGTAGAGCAGTGGGCTAAGCACACACCCTGGAGGTGCACCAGTGTTGATTGTCAGCGAGGAGGATATGTTATCACCAGTCCACACAGATTGTGGTCTTCCGGTTAGGAATTAGAGGATCCAATTGCAGAGGCAGGTACAGAGGCCCAGGTTCTGCAACTTCTTAATCATGATTGTGGGAATGATGGTGTTAAATGCTGAGCTATAGTTGATGAACAGTATCCTGAGGTAGGTGTTTGTGTTGTCCAGGTGTTGTCCAGATGACATCTAAAATTTTGACAAAATTCAAGAGACATATAGTCGAGAGTATATTGACTGGCTGCATCACAGCCTGGTATGGAAATACCAATGCCCTTGAATGGAAAATCTTACAAAAAGTAGTGGATTTGGCCCAGTATATCAAAGGCAAAGACCTCCCAACCATTGAAAACATACATGATATGATGTTGAAGGAAAGCAGCATCCATCATCAGGGATCCCCACCACCCCGGTCATGCTATCTTCTCACTACTGCCATCAGTCAGAAGGTACAAGAGTCTCAGGACTCGCATCTTCAGGTTCAAGAACAATTACTTCCCCTCAACCATCAGACCCTTGTACCAAAAGGGATACTGTTCAACTTCACTTGCCCCATCATTGAAGTGTTCCCACAACCAATGGGCTCACTTTCAAGATCTCTTCAACTCAGGTTGTCTTTATTTATCACTATTTATTTATCTTTGCATTTGCTCAAGTTTGTTGTCTTCTGCACTCTGGCTGAACATCCTAGTGGGTGGTCTTTTATTGATTCTGTTATAGTTACTATTCTATAGATTTATTGAGTATTCCCCCAAGAAAATTAATCCCAGTGTTGTATTTTGTGATATATATGTACTTTGATAATAAAATTGACTTTGAACTTTGAACATTGTTTATCTCCTTGCCCCCCCCCCCACCATCGCCTCCCTCTAGCACCCCTCCCCCTTATTTCTTCCATGGCCTTCTGTCCTCTCCTATTAGATTATCTCTTCTCTCGCCCTGTATCTCTTTCACCAATCAACTTCCCGACTCTTTACTTCACCCTTCCCTCCCTCCCATTTTCACCTATCACCTTGTTTTTTCTCTTTCTCCTCTCCCCACCCTCTTAATCCAACTCCCCATCTTTTTTTTTCTCCTGTCCTGCTGAAGGGTTGTGGCTTGAAACACTGGCTGTACTTTTTTCCATAGATGCTGCCTGGCCTGCTGAGTTCCACCAGGTTGTGAGAACAATCTCTGCCTGCTTAATATCTCCTGATGCCAAATTTTGAGTATTGTGTACAGTTCTGGTCACATACCTACAAGAAGGTAGCAATAAGATTGAATGAGTTCAAAGCAAATTTCTTATCAAAGCACCTATCCACAACAGCATCCAATCCTGAGATTTGTTTTCTTGCAGGCGTACACAGTAAATCCAAGAAGCACAATGGAATCAATGTAAAACTACACAGAACGGGGCAGACAAATAACCAATGTGCAAAAGGCAATAAATTGGACAAATACAAAAGGAAAAAAATTACAATAAATAAATAATCAATAAAAATGGAGAACATGAGATCCAGAGTCTTTGAAAGTGAGTCCGTAGGTTGTGAGAACATTTAATGATGAGGCAAGTGAAGTTGAGGTAAGGTATCCCTTTTGGTTCAAGAGCCTGATGGTTGAAGGGTAGTAACTATTCCTGAACCATGTGGTGTGAATTCCAAGTCTCTTGTACCTTCTTCCTGATGGCAGCTGTGAGTAGAGTGCATGTCCTTTGTGGTGAGTGTTCCTAATGATGGTTGCTGCTTTCCTGTGATAATGCTTCATGTAAATGTGCTCAATGATGGGGAGAGCATAACCCGTGATGGACTGAGTCATATCCATTACATTTTGCAGGACTTTCTGTTCAAAGGGCATTGGTGTTTCCATACCAGGCTGTGATGCAGCCAGTCAATATACCCTCCACTGTATATCTATAGAAGTAGCAACATAAATAAGGCTCTGTAACTCTATCTGGCTTCACATGACTGCTCAACCTGATTTAAGATCAGTTAAGAACTTGTCTTCTGAGGGTTGCAATGACAACAGCCATTTTGAACCCATGTTGGGGTCCGGTCTGGAGTCTGCCTTCTGGATCTTGCTCCGGTCCGCGGACTCCAGACTCCAGGCCTTGCAGCCAGACCTCCTGTCACCCAGAGCAATTGGATCATCTTGGCTTAAGGAGGTACACCTGTCACCTATTAGGGGGAGGGCAAGTGTTTATAAGGGGCTTGGGGACTGAGCCTAGTTGGGGGTTGTTCTGCTCTGAGGCTGGTTTAAACAGGTTCTGTCAGCTTAGAATCCTGCTCTGTACCTGGTCTGCCGGCTCAGTCGGAATCCTGCTCTGTACCTGGTCTGCCGGCTCAGTCGGGATCCTGCTCTGTACCTGGTCTGCCGGCTCAGTCGGGATCCTGCTCTGTACCTGGTCTGCCGGCTCAGTCGGGATCCTGCTCTGTACCTGGTCTGCCGGCTCAGTCGGGATCCTGCTCTGTACCTGGTCTGCCGGCTCAGTCGGGATCCTGCTCTGTACCTGGTCTGCCGGCTCAGCCGGGATCCTGCTCTGTACCTGGTCTGCCGGCTCAGCCGGGATCCTGCTCTGTACCTGGTCTGCCGGCTCAGCCGGGATCCTGCTCTGTACCTGGTCTGCCGGCTCAGTCGGGATCCTGCTCTGTACCTGGTCTGCCGGCTCAGTCGGGATCCTGCTCTGTACCTGGTCTGCCGGTTCAGCCGGGATCCTGCTCTGTACCTGGTCTGCCGGCTCAGTCGGGATCCTGCTCTGTACCTGGTCTGCCGGCTCAGTCGGGATCCTGCTCTGTACCTGGTCTGCCGGCTCAGTCGGGATCCTGCTCTGTACCTGGTCTGCCGGCTCAGTCGGGATCCTGCTCTGTACCTGGTCTGCCGGCTCAGTCGGGATCCTGCTCTGTACCTGGTCTGCCGGCTCAGCCGGGATCCTGCTCTGTACCTGGTCTGCCGGCTCAGTCGGGATCCTGCTCTGTACCTGGTCTGCCGGCTCAGTCGGGATCCTGCTCTGTACCTGGTCTGCCGGCTCAGTCGGGATCCTGCTCTGTACCTGGTCTGCCGGCTCAGTCGGGATCCTGCTCTGTACCTGGTCTGCCGGCTCAGTCGGGATCCTGCTCTGTACCTGGTCTGCCGGCTCAGTCGGGATCCTGCTCTGTACCTGGTCTGCCGGCTCAGTCGGGATCCTGCTCTGTACCTGGTCTGCCGGCTCAGTCGGGATCCTGCTCTGTACCTGGTCTGCCGGCTCAGTCGGGATCCTGCTCTGTACCTGGTCTGCCGGCTCAGTCGGGATCCTGCTCTGTACCTGGTCTGCCGGCTCAGTCGGGATCCTGCTCTGTACCTGGTCTGCCGGCTCAGTCGGGATCCTGCTCTGTACCTGGTCTGCCGGCTCAGTCGGGATCCTGCTCTGTACCTGGTCTGCCGGCTCAGTCGGAATCTTGCTCTGCCTGGTTGGTCTTGTTCCCCTGTTTCTCTCATGTGAGCTGGTCCTACTGTTCTGCCTTATTTGCTTTGCCTGTACTGTCATACTGTTGGTTGTCTTTCCCAATTTACTGGTGTATCATGGTAGTTCTGCTGCTCACCCTGGACCCAGCTCCCTTCTTATCCCTTGCCTCTGTTGGGTAAGCCAGGCTGTTGCCCTATGGGTAGGTTTTGCCCTTTCCTACCCCTTGCCTTTGTTGGGGAAGCTAGGCTGTTTGTTGTTGCCTGGTGGAGGGACCCTGTTCCCTTCCTACCCCTCACCTCAGATGCGTTGGGCCCTGCACCTGCCCAGGTGTCTGTGCCTTGCCCAGGTCTCCATGTTTCTGCCTGGGATCTGAGTGGCCTGCCCTGAGGACTCTGACCCTTCTCACCCCTTGTTCCCTATGGGTTGTGCCCACACCTGCTCAGTTGTTTGGTGTGTTCCTGCTTGGGAGGTGGCCCTGCCCAGGAGTTATGTGCCTGCCCCAGGGGGCTCTTCTGCCCTGCCTGACCTCTGGAATCCAGCCCTGCCTGCATTACCCCTTGCATGCCATGGCATCCCCATCCTGTCCTACCCCTAGTACTTCAGTGCCTGTGTCCTGCATTTGGGTCCATTCCATGTCTAGCCCTGACAACCCAGCCAGTTGATGATACCTGAATAATCACCACTCATGATGTTTTTTGAGGCATAAATAATGGGAAACAGGTTCTTCAAGTGGTACCAAAGTTATTTACATCTTATTGAAGGAGCAAATTGAATAGCTACATTGTGCTAGAGTTCAAGATGACAGGCAATTTAAAATTTGCTGCATCCAGGAGATAGTTAAAAACTGGTGTAGTCCTGATGGCCCTGTACCTTATTCTTGATGGCAGCAATGAGAAGAGAGTGGTGTTTGGTGGGAGGGGTGGGGGAAATCCTTCATGAGGTATACTGCTTTCCTGAGACAGCACACCATGTAGATGTGTTCAGTGGTGGGGAAAACTTTACCTGTGATGGACTGGGCTATATCCACTACTTTCTGTAGTATTTTCCATTCAAGGGCATTGCTGTTACCATATCAAGCTGTGATGCAACTAGTCATTATACATTCCACTACACACCTATAGAAGTTTGTCAAAGTTTTATGCTGTATCTTTGTGGGCTTCTAGTGATGAGGTGCTGCTGTGCTGCCTTTGTAATTATGTGCTGGGTCCAGACTAGATCCTCTGAAATGATAACACTGAGGAATATAAAGTTGCTGACCCTCTCCACCTCTGATCTCCCAATGACCTCTTGTTTCCTTCTCCTGGACTCAATAATCAGCCTCAGCTGGATCAGCTGGATTCTTTCAGTGGGCTCACCCTTCTGAAGGATGCTCTCACAGAGACTGAAATCCCAGGGCTATCAGGGTTTGTGGGAGTTCGTGAAGGTTCCTGCATGATTTGGCAGTTATAGTGGGTATGGAAGGCATCGAGTTCATCTGGGAGAGAAACCCCTTTGTCAACTGCGTTGTTTGGTTTCACTTTGTAAGAATTGATGGCATTCAAGCCCTGCCAGAGCTGTGGAGCATACTTCTGTGATTCAAGTTTGTTCCCAAATTGCCACTTCACACATGAGGTGGTTTTTCCGGAGATCATACCCGGACCTCCTGTTTCTTGCTTGGTCGCCAGTCCTGAATGTCACCGATCCGGCACTCGGCAAGATTGCAGATCTCACAGTTCACCCAATGCTTCTGTTTGGGGATGACTGAACGATTTTTTACACACTCGTATACAACTGTTTTAATTAAGTCGGTGTCAAGAGTGGTGCCTTCATTCAGGCCCTCTGAGTCTTTGAACACTGATTCAGGGGCGATAAGCTTAAGAGAAGAAGAATTGATTGGGTTAATGCAAGTAGACTTTTTCCACTGATGCTGGGTGAGACTACAATGAGAAGTCATAGGTTTATTGGGTAAGGAACATAAGGAAGAACTTCTTAACTTTATGGGTGCTAAGTGAGGAATATGTTACCAATGAAAATGGTGGATATAGGTTGAATAGTTATATTTAAGAAATGTTTTGATAGTTACAGTACTGTACAAAAGTCTTGGCACCTATATATAGCTAGGGTGCATAAAACTTTTGCACAGTATTTCCTAATGGTTACGCCTCCTGTGTTTAGGGCAACAATGAAGGCCCTCTATCTCTCTGTCCATACTGTCACACACCTATAGAAGGATTCTTCATTGCTGTCTCTGTAACAATTTTTTTTTAACCAGTCATGGTGGTTGGCCCTGAGCTGACTCCTCCCCCAAACCTGGAGGACCAGTGGACCACTCTTAGTCTGGCCTCTACCCTTTGACCTGTTTGTCATGGGTGACCCTGCCAAGAGCCAAAGCACAATGTTCTGACTCCAGCCAACATAGCTCTTCAGGCCTTTGAGGCACACAAGACCAAACCATAACAAGGTTGTGGTCCTCTTAGAGGTTTAACACAGCACTGTAGTAATTTTGTGTATTGCACTCTACTGCTGCAAGAAAACACAAATTTCATGGCATTTGAGTGATGATAAACCTGTCTTTATATAGGTCTCTGTAGTGGATTGAGTGGGCCTGGGGCAGGGAAAGGGGAACCATGGTCAGAAAATGGAAAAGGGAGAGGGGATGGATCGGGAAGCACCAGAAAGACATTCTGTAATGATCAATAGGCCAAGTGTTTGAAGTCAAATGACTGCCTCCTCTCAGAGCTGGGGTGTCTACATCAACAACATCCCTCCCCCCCCACCCCGCCCCTGGCATTCCTTCTCTGCCACCTGTCACACACCCCTCCTGCAGTGCTCCACTCTAGCCTTTCCCAACATCCGTTGCCCCTGCCAGATTTGCAAACTCACTCTCACTCCACATTGATAAATATAGAACTGTGCAGAAGTTGTAGACACCCTAGCTTCAGTGTATAAATGTGCCTAAGATTTTTACACAGGACTATACATTGACAGAAGTCGAATGGAGAATAATGATCCAGGTATGGGCAGACTAACAAATTGACACAGACTAGATGGGCAAACAGGCCTGTTTCTATGCTCTAGTACTCTATGACTATCACTCCTTGTAACTAAAGCCCTTCATTTGAGACGACAGCCTGGTGAATCAATTTTACATTCGTTCTGAAGCTACCACAGCCTTCCTCATACCACCTTCACTACCCATCCATGTCAGCTCAAAAAATGCTGGAGAAACTCTGGCAGCATCTAGGGAGGACAATGAACACTCGATATTTCCAAACTAAATGCTTCAACGGGACTGGAATGAGAGAGGGTAGAGTTCAGAATACCAGAACAGGAGGAGGGAGGAGGAGCAGGAGCTGGCAGGTGATGAGTGAGTCCAAGTGAGGGATGGTGAAGAGACGAGGCTGAGAGAGGGAGTAAAAAGGAGAATAATGTAAGAAGACTAGAGAAAATCTGCACATGTTGGAAATCCAAGCAACAGACACACAATGCTGGAGGAACTCAGCAGGCCAGGTAGCATCTGTGGGAAAACAGCCTGAAATGTCAACTGTAATTTTTTCATTCAATGCTGCCTGGCCTGCTGAATTCCTCCAGCATTGTGGTGAATAATGTGAGAAGGTTGGGAGGGGAAGCAAAGGGATGAAGAAGAGGGAATATGAACATTATTTTCCTTTATTTCCCCTCGTCTACTAGAGTTGTACTGTATCTCAGGGTTTGTATGTGGAACAAACTGCCAGAGGAAGACATTGCAGCAGGTACAGAATCAGGTTCATTATCACTGATAAATGTCATGAAATTTGTTGCTTTGACCATAAGACAAAGGAGCAGAAGTTGGCCATTTGGCCCATCGAGTCTGCTCTGCCATTTTGTCATGAGCTGATCCATTCTCCCATTTAGTCCCACTCCCCTGCCTTCTCACTGCTGTCACTTTGTGGCAGCAGTCGACCGTAAGGCCATAAGACGTAGGAGTAGAATTGGGCCATTTGGCCCATCAAGTCTGCTCTGCCATTCAATCATGACTGATCTTTTCCCCTCCTCAGCCCCACTCCCCAACCTTCTCCCCGTAACCTTTGATGCCATGTCCAATCAAAAAAAACGATCAATCTCTGCCTTACATGTACCCAGCAACCTGGCCTCCACAGCTGCCTGAGGTAATAAATTCCACAAATTCACCAACCTTTGGCTAAAGAAAATTCTTCACATCTCTGTAGATACAAACAAAAGCTAGAAGTTACAATAATAAATAGATTGGTAATTAAACAAGCAAGCATGTGAACAAACACAAACAAGAATACACAGTGCAAAAGAGTGAAATAGAGTTCATGGACCGTTCAGAAATCTGATGGCAGGGGTGAAGAAGCTGTTCCTAAAATATTGATTGTGTCTTCAGGCCCCTGTACCTCCACTCTAAAAGTTGTAATGTGAAGAGGACTTGTCCCAGATGGTATGTGTCCTTAATTTTGGATGCAGACTTCTTGAGGCACCGCCTTTTGGAGATGACCTCGATGGTAGGAAGGGTTGTGCTCGTAATGGAAATTGTTGAGTCTCTGGCCCTCTGCCTTGTTCGATCCTGCACATTAGAACCTCCATACCAGGCTATGATGCAACCAGTCAGAATGTTCTCCACCATACATCTGTAGTAACTTGTGAGAGTCTTTGCTGATATACCAAATCTCCTTAAACTCCTGATGAAGTGTAGTTGCATCAATATGTTCATCCAGGATAGATACTTTGAGATGTTGCTAACCAGAAACTTGAAGATGTTCACCCTTGCCATCACTGAGTCCTCGCTGAGGACTGGTGTATGTTCTCCTGACTTCCCCTTCCAGAAGTCCACAATAAATTCCTTGGTCTTGGTGACGCTGAGTACAAAGCTGTTGAGACACCACTCAACCAACCAATCTGTCTTGCTCCTAGGTGCCTTATCGTAGCCATCTGACATTCTGCCAGCAGCAATGGGGACATCTGTGAATTTATAGATGGCATTTCAGCTGTGCCTAGCCACACCATTATAAGTGCAGAGAGAGGCACAACCATGGACTCTGCAGTGGAGTCTGGATGCCCTCGAAGGCAGGCAGCTGAATGGGGTCAGCAATCACGTTCATGAATTTGAAAGTTCCAGCCAATTAGTATTTTATTGTAGCACACACAAATTGCTGGAGGAATTTCTGCTGAGCTTCTCCAGCATTTTGTGTGTGTTGCTTTGGTTTGCAAGTGCAACTCTCGGTTTGGCTATTGGCTTAACATAGGGGATGATAGCCCTTAGCCTGGCCAAACTATAAAACACCCCTTTGGGTGGATGCTGTGCGATGTGTCCTGTTACAAATCAGCACCACAAAATAACAAACAGTACACAATATGCAATTAAATGATTGAGCTTTATAATTCTTAATTTGACTATATGGTGTGTAAAGAAACAAGAAAGAAAAGGGCCCATTCTCATGAAACAGTCTAATGCGCAATGTTGGAGCTCACTGATAGGCCGTTCGTCCACCATCGACCTCCTCCGATCGTCACTGCCCTTCGGGCCCTCGCTCCAAGTCCGCTCCATCCGGCGATCTACCAACTCTCTCCATTCGCGCCTTTTCTCCCCATCTCTCCCCAGCAAAAGACAGCAAATTCCTGGCTTCCTGACACACAAGAAAGAACAACATCCAGCTCATTGGCTAAGATGCCCTGTTATTCTCTAGTCATAACCCAAACATTGTCATAAACCATTGCCTTAACAGTGAACCATTACAGAGAAGCCATTATATTAGTAGTGAAAGGTGTGTTACATAAGCATATGCAGGTTTTCTCATGTTAGTGTTTCATTGCAGTTGTATTTAACTCCCTTCTCTTCATTTCAGTGCTGCCGAGTCTTGACCGAAGCAGAGTGATGGTAATACTCCTGCTTACCTTTGTCCACGTTCTGGGAAAAAAAAAATGCAATTTAGGAAAGGTATTAGCTTAGCATTAAGTTACAGCTTCTGAGCCATAGTGAAAGTGTTGGATTTTAGTTAGGGATTAAGTTAGCAGCCCTGTTGGCCTAGTGCTTATTATCTTTCCTTTCATTCTGTACAATTCTTGTGTATTAAAAATAAAATCACCAACTGCTAATTCTGCTGCAATGTGTCTCCCTCTGCATTTGGGCCATCACCTCGCACCATATCACGGACAGCAGACACAACTTTTGGAAGATATTTGCACAGGTACCAGCATAGGTAAAGATGAGATGAATAAGGGTTAAAGGTGGGCAAATAGGACAAGAATGGATGGGCTTGGTTGTCATGGAGGAGATGGACCAAAGGGCCTGCTTCTGTGCGGAATGACCCCATGACTCTATTTACACCACTTCTTGTGATAGAGCTTAGAACGGTATCTGTTTTGTGAGACTGGTAATGGGTGTGGAATTGATGTAATCTGTCAAATGGAATTATTGTATTTATCTGAATAGGATTGATGACCTAATTGAGAAAGATAAGTGAAAGCTCAGAAATTCTGTTCGTTTATTTTATTTACAATTTTTTAGATTTTTCTTTATTATGTCTTTTGACCTTATTCATTCTTCAAATCCAATTCATCTGTTTTTAAATGTCTCTGAGTATCAGAATCATTTAGAATGTCAGAATCAGGATTATTATCACTACCATCTGGTGTGAATTTTGTTGTTTTTGTGGCAGCAGTACAGCACAACATGAAAATTTTCTATAAGTTAGAATAAAAGAATAAAATAAATAAATTGAGCAAAAGAGGAATAATGAAGTAGAGATTTATTTATTGAGCTACAGCACAGAATAGGCCTTCCAGCCCTTCAAGGTGTGCTGGCCAGCAATGCCCTGATTTAACTCTAGCCTTATGGGACAATTTACGGTGATCAATGAACCTACCAACCTGGTTGGCTTTGGAAACCAGAGCTCCCAGAGGAAACTCATGCTGTCATGGGGAGATGTACAAACTCCTTACAGGCAGTAGCGAGAATTGAACCCTGGCTGCCTGTACTGTAAAGCGTTGCGCTAACCACTACACTCTCATGTTACCCTAATAATTATGGCTCACGGACCATTGAGAAATCTGATGGTGAAGAGGAAGAGTCATGAGGAGAAGTTGGGAAGTGATACAGCATAAAATCAGGCCCTTCTGCCCAACTTTCTATCCTTTTCACTTCAACTTGCCCTGGTGTTATGTATGTTTTGCCATGTAAGTTATGTATAATTAATGCTAATTTCAGTATATATTAACTTGTGTGTGTCCTCACCTTGTAATGTGCCATGTAGACACTGCAAAAATCTATTTCTTGTCTCATTTGTTCTGTGTATTTATGCCTATAACAACAATGAACTTGAAATTTACTGAGATCATCTATGCCAGCCAAGATGCCCGTCGAGGTTCAGATTCAAGTTCAAGTTTAATTGTCATTCAACATACACATGAAAACAGCCAAAACAAACAGCGTTCCTCCGGGGCCAAGGTGCAAAACACAGTACCAACAGGACACTGCACATATGCTTACCATAGCAGAACATACAGTCACCAAAAAAGAGTAGCCCAAATCCCTGTGTCATCACTCGTAAATTGATGGTGCATCAGTCTCAATTTCCCAACTTCCTGTGTTTGGCTGACACCATCAGGCTTTGCTCTCTTCTCATTGCTTCCATTGGGAAGGTAAATGAGCCTCAGAACTTACACCACCAGGTTCAGGAACAAACCATTGTGCTCTTTAGCAAAAAGGGATAACATCACTCAACATCACTTGCCCCATCATTGAAATGTTCACACAACCTATGGATTCACTTTGAAGTGCTCTTCATCTCACGTTCTCAACATTTATTGCTTATTCAATTATTATTATTATTATTATTATTATTATTATTTATTATTATTATTATTATTATTATTATTATCTTTGTATTTGCACAGTTTGTTGTCTTCTGCACTCTCTGGTTGAACATTCTGGCTGGGCAGTCTTTCATTGATTTTGTTATAGTTACCATTTTATAGATTTCTTGAGTATGCCCACAAGAAGATGAATCTCAGTGTTGCATATGGTGATGTATGTATACTTTAATAATACATTTACATCAAGCTTTGAAATTTGGACTTTGATAACCCTCTAAACTTTGAAAATGGTGTCAGAGGTCATAAAGATAGCCTTGTTTGCCCATTGGACTTCATGAATCAAAGTAGTAAGTGCAGAGGTTGGAATGTTATGTTGGTGAGGCTAAATTTGAAGTACTGTCTGCATTTCTCGTCACTAACCTACAGGAAAGATATCAATATGGTTGGAAAAAGTACAGAGACAATTTGCAAGAATGAAGCTGGGATATGAGGACCTGATTTATTGGGGAAGGATGAATAGATTGTTATTCCCTGGAACGTAGGAGAATGAAGGAAACTTTGACAGAGGTATACAAAAATATGAGGGGTATGGATAAGGTAAGTGCAAGCAGGCTGTTTCCTCTGAGGTTGGGTGAATTTAAAAGTGATATCTGAAACAATAAGGGAAACATTTTCGCTCAGAGGGTGGTGTAAGTGTGCAACAAGCTGCCATTCAAGTGATGGATGTGGTTTCAGTTGCACCATTTAAAAGAAGCCTGAATAAGTACATGGATGCCAGGGGTATGGAGGGCTATGGTCCAAGTGTAGTCAATGAGATAGGCAGATTTACAGTTTGGAACAGACTAGAAGGGCCAAAGGGCCTGTTTCTGTGCTGCAGTGCTCTGTGACTCTTTAGCATGTTGATACTGTATCCGTCTCAATCATTCAGTACTTGGTAAAAGTGCAAAAGGGCTGCAGGAATGGTAGAGAGGTCAATGCATAAGATCTGACCTCTGAGGGCTAAGCCATTCTTCTATATGTTTCCAGCCACTGGAAAATTGATTAATCATGGGGTGGTGTGAAACACTGAGTACAGCTACGTGGGTCCTGCCTTCAGCCAGGACAGGGACAAGGTCAAGAACTGGTTTGATTTGTGCCACTGCCAGAGATCATCATGCACATTATACTCACCAACACAGATATCACCAATCCCTCACCATCAGTGACCTGTCCTTCGGTGCCACAAAGGAATTACAATATGGAGAAAAAAAAAACATCTAACTGGAAAGAGTCAAGGACAGAGGAAGTAGCCAAACCAAATATCTTTGCTCTTGCCATGTGGTAGAAGGAATTGAGGCTGCCATTTTGTTCTGCAACCTCCATTTTCTGAACTGATTTTATTCAGGAATAGCAGGATCAAAGTTCTGAAAAGTGGACACAAAGAAAGTATGCTGAACTACACATCGTCATCATCGTTATGTACCATGTTGTATGACGTGAGCAATTATGATCGACCACAATCATTTTGGCAAATTTTTCTACAGAACTGGTTTGCCATTGCCTTCTAAGTAGTGTCTTTACTAGACAAGTGACTGCAGCCATTATCAATACTCTTCAGAGATTGTCTGCCTAGCGTCATTGGTCATATAACGGGGACTTTTGATGTGCACCAGCTGCTCATACAATCATCCACAACCTGCTCCTGCTCCCATGGCTTCAGGTGACCCACCTTGATTGGGGGGGTGGGGTCACTAAGTAGGTGCAGCACCTTGTCCAAGGCACCTTCCATCTCCTCAACCCTGCTACTTGGCTGAACTAGACACCATTTCCAAACAACAAGTTGTTTCTGAGATGTTCTTTGGTAAGATAGAACACACAGGATTATGAACAAGTCTATCTGGGTTTGTGGCCTGAGGCCTAACAACTTGCTGATCTGGCTGAACTGCCATGATTCATGGAGAACAAAGAAAGAAGCACAAAATACAAGATATTACTTGTGAGAAGTATGTCAAAAGTGATGCTGCCTTGGAACAGACCCAGCAGGAAGTTTGTACACATTATTCAGATATGTCAAAGCCACTGAGACTGAAACACAACAGATTGAACTGATAAGGAAAGGGAATAGTAATAAGGGGCTTGAATCCAAAGCAGTGAGATCCTCAGAGACTAACTATCACAATGAAGACTCCCAATCCAGGGGGAGGGAGAATAAGGATCAATCACTTCACCAATGAAAGATCCTCTACTTCAGTATTAAATTCCAGAGAAGTAGTCAAAGTGAGTATTGGTACAAATGGAAGAATATCATTCATGACTTAAATTTTTGGATTGGGATCAAAATAGTTACCTTGATTTTTGTATAGGGATAACAAAGTGCAAGACTATGACACTTTAAGATATAGGAGCAGAATTGGGTCAACTGGCCCACCAGGTCTGCTCTGCCATTTCATCACTGCTGATTCAGTTTATCTCTCAGCCTCAGCCTCTGGCTTTCTTATCTCTTCATGCCCTGGCCAATCAAGGAACTATCAATCTCTGCCCTAAATATGCATAAGTATACATAAAGCAAGCTTTGAATTAAGTAAGAATTATGTAGTGAATTGTCTAACTTGGGTCAGTTGGCAATGGAGCTTAGAACATAACAGCACATGATGTTCTACCACCTTTTAACCTACTGTAAGATCTACCTAATCCTTCCCTCCTACATAGACCACTAGATCCTTACATGAAAGGTATAAGTAGTTGTGGTCTAATTGAACACAGAACGTAAAACATAGAACATTACAGCACAGTTCTGCTTCTCCAGCCCATGATATTATGCCAACCTTTCAACCTAATCTTCCTTCCATTTCTCGATCATCCATGTGCTTGTTTCTAAAAGTTTCTTAAATGTCCCTAATGTATCTACCTCTAACACTGTTCCTGGCAGGACATTTCACGCACCCACCACTTTCTGTGTTTTTTTAAAAAAAAACAAACTAACAACAACACAACTTTCCTCTGACATTCTCTCTATACTTTCCTCCAATCATCTTAAAATTATGCCTCCTCTAATAGCCATTTACAGCCTGGGGAAAAAGTGTCCAGCTGTCCATTCAATCTATGGCTCCCATGATCCTGTAGACTTCTACCAAATCATCTCTCAATCTCCTTCATTCAAGGAGAAAAGCTCGGGGTTGCTCAATTTATTCTCACAAGACATGCTGTCTTATCTGGACAGCATCCTGGTAGATCTCCTTTGGACCTGCTCTAAAGTTTCCACATCCTTCCTATAACGAGGACCAGAACTGAACACAATACTCCAAGTGTGGCTGTTTTTGCCAGTAATAAAATAACTGACTAGATCCAGAGTGCGTGCACACTTACGACTCAAAGATACTTAATTTTACTAGTGCACAAGGAGAACAGCACGGTCCCAGTCACAACATTGTTCTGAATTCTGAACAGAAAACTTATTTTTATACAGAGTTTATACAAATATGGATATTGACAATTTGGTAAATTGTGTACATTTGAATAAACAATGCAAGTCTCAAGAAGTCCAACCCTATGTATCCATCATTAAAGGTAAGGCTGGCCAAAGAGCTCTGGAGAAGCTGTACAGACCAGTGCCCTGTACAGTGGATACAATGGATTACAGAAACATTGAACTCCAACCACACCATTGGCTTTGGACAATGGAGATGCTAGGTCATCAATGGCCCATGCTCCACTGGGAGCTAAGAGCTCAAGAGGAAGACTTGTAAGATCAATTGCCATTCACAATAGCGGTGTTAAAGTCAACCAATGACAGTTTGAAATTAGTAAAGCAATTGCCCCTTGGTTGTTTGATATGTGTCACATCTTTACATTATTTTTATCTCAGCTGTAATGAGCAGGGATGGTGCTGGGGGTCTCACTTCAAAGGTCTCTCTTGTCTGGACATTGTCCAGAGTTTTACAGAGCCAGCATTACCTCGTGGCTCAGCACTGCTGATAGGTCAATTCTTCACTGCATCTCATCAGCAGAGAAGGCTAAGTATAATATTTCTCCTTTCTTGCCTGGCATATCATTTCAGAAGCAGACTCAACATTAAACAGATGCCTCTGACATGGGAGATTACTATGGCAGGCATTCATCTTGGTTTCCAAGATGGGATACATGCCACATCTGACTAAAGAGCAGTAGCCTATCTATCCTTTGAATTATCATGATACCTTTCTGCATGATGCAATGTTTGACTGAGCATTGCCAGGGGCTGCTGAAATGACTTAAGGTACAAGGGAATGATACACTACGCAGGAGTCGCAGGGATTATTCTCTCAGGCTTGTCAGCAAAGTCAGTGAAAAGGTTTGCATTGACAAAAAATAAACCACCTTTTAATTAATTATGATAAGCATAGATCGGGTGGATAGCCAGAGACTTTTCCCCAGACCGGAAATGGCTAATTTGAGGGGTCAGAATTTTAAGAGGATTAAAGGAAAGTGTAGGGGGGAGATGTCAGAGGTAAGGTCATTACACAGAGGGTGGTGAGTGTATGGGACTCCTGGCCAGGGTAGCTGTAGAGGCAGCTACAATAGGGATATTTAAGAATACAAGAAGGCCTGCAGATGTTGGAAATCCAAAACACACACACACAATTCTGGAGGAACTCAGCAGTTCAGGCAGCATCTATGGAAGGAAACAAACTTTTGACGTATTGGGTCGAGACCCTTTTTTTGGACAGAGAAGATGGGAAGATGCTAGACTAAAACTGTGGTGGGGCGGGGAAGAGGCTAGCTGGAAGGTGGCTGATGAAGCAGGTGGGTGGGAAAGGTCAGGGGCTGGAGAAGGAAGTATCTGAGAGGAGAGGAGAGGGGACCATCAGAGAAAGGGAAGGAGGAGTGGACTTAGGGGAAAGTAATCAGCAGGTGAGAAGAGGTAAGAGTGTGAAATAGAGGAAGGGGGGGGGGGTGGGAATTGTTTATCAGAAGGAGAAATCGATATTCATGCCATCAGGTTGGAGGGTACCCGGACGGAATATAAGGTGTTGCTCCTCCACCCTGAGGATGTCCTCATTTTGGAATTAAGAGAATTTTAATGTGAAGAGTCTCTTTAATGAAGAGACTCTTAAGTAGACATGTAGATGATAGAGAAATGGAGGGGAAGTTTAGATTGATGAAGAGTAGGTTGTAAGATTAGCATAATTTTTGTAGGCTGAAAAACCAGAACTAACTGTGCTGTAATATTCTATGTTCTGTGTTCAATTAGACCACCTGCTACTTCCATATCCCCTGTGAGGATTTGGATTCAGTTTCCTGTTTGTTTATTTATCTCATGTACGTCAAAACAGTGAAATGCTTGTATTAACAACCAACACACCAATGTAATTGCTGAGGGAAGACCAAGTGCGCCGCCTTGCATTCTGGCTCCAACGTAGCATGCCCACAATGCTTGGCAGAACACAGAATACAACAAATCTGAACATGACAAGCCATAAAACCAGCTCCTTTCCTCCCACCCTCCCAGCACACAGACAGTCCTCCAACCCCATGGGATGGAAGTGGGACACAGCAGATAGCTTGTTAATGGGCCCAAGTTTGAGGAGAGTTCCATAAGTGACTCCCACCTGGCTTCGCGTTACTCAGTGAAGAGTGGTGGATGGGTGAGAGGGACAGTGGTAGGTAAAGGGAGTCAGGGGGTAATACAGAAGAGAAATGAGCTCTTCAGCCCATCATGTGCCCAGCTCCACTTACACCATCTGCCCACTTTCAGTGCATACCCTTCCTGTCCTGCCTGTTTAACCGTTCAGTCTAGGTGAAGGGAATCAACGCAAAATATGGACTGCACCTTTCCCTCCACAGATGTTTCCTGACCCACTGAGCTACTCCATCATCATGTGTATTTTTCCACATTCCAGCATCTGCTCTCTCTTGCATCAATATTTAACTGTCTTTCTAAATGTCTTCTAAATGTAGTGATTGTGCCTGATTCTACCACCTCCTCTGGCAGCACGTAGCAGATGTTCACCACTCTCCATGCAGAGAGGTTCTCCTCAGATCCCTTTTAAACTCACCACAATCCAATGCTTTTTAATTTATGATACCCCTACTACTGAAGCAACATTCTGACCACCTATACTATCTACCTGTTTCAGGTAACTCCTCAGCCTCAATCACTCCAGAGGAAATGAGCTCAGCCTATCCAAATTCTCCTCTTAACTAATGTCCCCCAATCCAAGCAACATTCTGGTGAACTTCGATTACTAATCACTTCCTCTCAACTTAAACCTAATACAAAGGGGCATAATTTTAAGGTGATTCGACGAAAGAACAAGGGGAATGTTAGAGGTAAGTTTTTACGCAAAGTTGGCGGCTGTGTCACCAAATAAACATACATTAAGGACAGTTAAGAAACTCTTAGTTAGACACATAAATGAAAAAATATATATTTTATTCATTTATTGAGATACAGCGTGGAAAAGGCCCTTGCAGTGGTTTCAGCCACACTCGCCCAGCAGCTCCTGAATTAACCCTAGCCTAATCCCAGATCAATTCATAATGACCAATTAACCTATCAACCGGTACACCTTTGAAATGAGGGAGGAAACCAGAGCAACAGAGGAATCCTGTATGGTCACAGGGCAAGTGCTCAAATTCCTACAGACAGTGGCAGGAACTGAACCCTTGTCTCTGGTACTATAATTCGTTGTGCTAACCAGTTAGCACAGAAATGGAGGGCTATGTGAGAGGGAAGGGTTAGATCGATTTTGGAATAGGTTTAAAGGTCAGCTCAACATGGTGAGCCAAAGGGCTTGTACTGTGATTTACTGTTTTATGCTCTATGTTAAACCTGAGCTTCCTTATGAAACTTATCTCTTGCTTATCCTCCCCTCCACTTTTCTGAAACAGCAATCTTTATTTCTAGGTTCTCACAAGCCAGGTGAACAAAGATATTTACCAGATTTAGTGCAGTTTTAAAATTTAATTATTCAAGTTGATGATCCTTTCTCTGAACCTGAAATACTGCATTAAGTCTGTTTCTATCTCCTCAAATGCTGCCTGAGCTGTTGAGAAGTTTTTTGTGTTCCATGTTTTTATTTCAGCTTTCTAATATCCACACTGTTGTATATCACAGCAAGAAGTCATTTGACCTGTAAAGTCATTGGTTGACGAGAACATTCACATCACTCCTATTCTCCCACATAATTCCCTATGGAAGCTTTGGAGAGGGCGCAGAAGAGGTTCACCAGAATGTTGTCTGGATTAGAGAGGATCCATTACAAGGAGAGTTTGGACAAACTTGCTGTGCTTTGTCTGGAGTGTCTGAGGCTGAGGGGACACGCAATAGAAGCTTATAAAATTATGCAAGGCTCAGATAGGGTATATAGTCAGAGTTTTTCTTCCCAGATAAGAAATATTAAGCATGAGAGGACTCACACTTTAGGGTGAGAGGCAGAAAATGTTAACAAGATTTGGGAGAAAGGTCTTCTGAAAGGAGAAGAGTTGGGGAGGTAAATGAATGCACTACCTGGAGAGGAGGCAGAAACAGATTTGGAGGAATTGCCCGAGGGGCATTTAGACAGTGACACGAAAAGACGGGATGAAGGAATAAAGACTATGTGCAAGCAGATGAACTTAATTAGATCATCTGTAGATTTGCATAGTGGTTAATGCAGCACCTTACACTACCAGTGACATGGGTTCAATTCCCGCGGATGGCTGTAAAGTGTTTGTATGTTTTCCCTGTGACTGTGTGGGTTTCCTCTGTGTGCTCTGGTTTCCTCCTACAATCCAAGGACATACTGGTTGGTAGGTTAATTGAGCATTATAAGTTTTCCTGTGATTAGGCAAGGATTAAATTAGGGGATTGCTGGGTGGCATTGCTTGAAGGGCCAGAAGGGTCTGGTCTGAACTGTGTCACAATAAATAAATAAATCATGGTTGGCACAGGCACTGTGAGCCAAAGAGCCTGTTCCTATGCTGTACTCCTTTATGCTTTGCCCTTCATGCCAAAATGTTTTCCATTTAATTGGGAGAACAGAAGATGACCTGATCTAACATAATTTCCAGGGTATGGTACCTTCAACTCTGTGGTACTCTTGCATTTTCAAGTCTCTCGAGTGGAGCTTGCCTTAAATACATTGCTAAGTCTGTTGTTCCAATCATCCAGGCCCTAAAGACAAGCCCTGGGAGGACCAGGGAGATAGCATACCTCACTAGACATTATTGTACTCCAGAGGAGCACACACAACATGATGGAGGAACTCAGCAGGTCAGGCAGTGTCTATGGAGGGGAACAAAGAATTGATGTTTCAGACCGAGACCCTTTATCATGGCTAGAAAGGAAGGGGGAAGAAGGCAGAATAAGGAGTACAAGCTGGCAGATGATAAGTGAACCCAGGTGAGGAGGGAGGTAGGTGGGAGAGGGGGGAATGAAGTGAGAGGCTGGGAAGTGATAGGTGAAAACTTAAAGGGCTGAGAAAGAAGAAATCTGATAGAAGAGGGGAGTGAACAGTGGGAGAAAGGGAAGGAGAAGGGGCACCACAGGGAGGTGATGAAAGTACATATGTGCTTTGATAATAAATTTTCTTTGCACTTTATGATAAGCAAGTGAGGAGAAGAGAAGGGGTAAGGTCTGTCTCCAACAAACTGCGAGTTTCTCGGTAAAGTGTAAGTTGTAAAAAAAAATAAAATAAAAAAATCTCTAGATAAGTACATCCACTTCATCGGCCACCTCACAATTCATAGAACTGGAGTGGTTGAACATCATCCTCAGGGAGCCCCTTGGACATGTTGTGCAAAATATTGTGTGATCACTGAGCCAATTTGTTCAATGCCTGACAGAGCTGTTGTACTCACACCAATGTCAGAATCCTTGTCAGGTTGGACACTATTCTTGCCTGGGAATGTACAGCTCTTTCTTCACAGTTTCTAAACCCTGGAACTGCCTCCTGAATGGCACCGTGGGTCTACTTCCGCCAGGAGAACCCCAGCGGACCGAGAAGGTGGTTTACCATCTTCCCAAGGACAGTTAGGAGTCACCTTGTCAACGAAGACCCTCAGCTTTGCTAATGAAGCATGGGTGTGCCACCATAGCAAAGTGGTTAGTGTGACACTATTACAGCTGAAGATATCAGATTTCGGAGTTCAATTCTGGCACCATCTGTAGGAGGCCTTTGTAGGTCCTCCCAGTGGAATATGAGCCTTTTCCCCGCTGTTCCGGTTTCCTCTAGCAGTCCAAAGCCCTACTCGGTCTTGACCTAACTGGCCATTGTAAATTGCCTTATGGTTAGGTTAGAGTGAATTGGAGTTGCTGGGATGGCACAGCTCAAAGGTCCAGAAGGGCCTATGCAGCTCTGTATTGATGAATACACACATAATTGAATTAGTTTAATCTATTTAATTATGTTTCCATTTATCTATTAATCACACCTCACTACATTTGCTCTCTTTTTGCACCACTTATTTATATTTAAGCATACCATTTCTTATTGTTATTTCATAGTATATTTTATGTATTGTACTGTTCTGCAGAGCAATAGATTTCACAATTTATGTCAGTAATATTAAATCTGATTCATTCATTATTGATTTATTCATTCATTGATACACCTATCTGTCTGCCTATCCATCCATCTATCTATTTTTTCTCTAATTTTCACTGTTTACTTTCTATTTTACTGTTTCTATCTCTATTTCTTTTTCTCTCTTTATTTTCTCTCTCCCTTTATCACTCATTCCTTTATTCTGCGCTCTTTTTCATTCTTCTCTCTCTCTCTTTCATTCTTTCAGCGTCGATTCAATCTGATTAAAGTTCAAAGTAAATTTATTATCAAAGGGTGTAGATATTACCATATATGACCTTGAGATTCATTTTCCTCCAGACGTTTACAGGGACAAAAGAAATACAATAGAATTTAAGGAACACTATACATACATGAGACAGACAGACAACCAACATGCAAAGGAAGACAAATTGTGCAAATAACAAAAAGAATACGGAGAAATTAATTTGTGAAGAGTCCTTGAAAGTGAGCTTGCAGGTCCCATAGGAGAATGCCAATGGCAGGGAGGCTAATTGACGTGGTCAAATCTGCCTCACGTCTTTCGCTATTTCCCTACTCGATCAGACTAATGACTTGTCGCTGTGGAACCGTCCCAACCTATAAATAGTTCATTTTTCAATTAAACCTTAATTATTAAATATTTGCAACAGCATTGAGGGAAAACATTATCTTTGACATTAATATTTCAAAAGATTAGTTTATACGAAACAACAGGGGCAATCTTTGTATGATCCTTTCCAATCACAAGTTGATGTTACTGCAAAAGGCTTGTGTTAATATTAATACTTACACATGCATTGAGACTCTAGATTCTCAATAGACTATTAGATTGAACTGTAGGAACCATCATGCCGCAGAAATAGCAGAGCAGCAAGCTGACACTCCGTCAATATGATTCGTTAAAAACTTAAACACAAGAGAAACATGCAGAATACTGGAAATCCTGACAAACATGCACATGCTGGAGGAAATTATCAAGTTAGGCTGCATCATGAGGGGAATAACCACTTGACATATCAGGGTGAATCCCTTCAACAGGACTGGAAGGAAGAGGGCAGAAGTCAGAATAAGAAGGTGGTGGGGGAGGAAGGGGCATAAGCTGGCAGGTAATATTTGGATTAAAAGAGTGAATGTGTAAGGAGTGTTTCATAGCTCTGGGCTTGTACTCACCAGAGTTTAGAAGAATGGGGGTGGGGAATCTCATTGAAGCCTAAATCTTGAAAGACTTTGATAGAGTGGGCATGGAGAGGATGCTTCCTATAGTGAGGGAGTGTAGGACCAGAGGGCACAGCCTCAGGAAGGACATTTCTTTAGAATAGAAATGAGGAGGACTTTCTTTACATGAAGGTGGAGAATCTGTAGAATTCATTGCCACAGATGGCTGTGGGGCCAAAGTCATTGGGTATATGTAAGGCAAAGGTTGGTAGGTTCTTGATTAGTAAGCTGGTGAAAGGTTATAGGGAGAAGGGGTTGAGAGGGATACTAAATTCAGGAATGATTGAATGGCAGAGCAGACTCAAAAGGCCAAATAATTCAATTCTGCTGCTATGTATTCTGGTCTTTGGTGAAACCAGGTGAGGGGGAAGTTGTTATTCTTAAAACTCATCTCCTGGACTAAGTTATGAGATATCTCCATATATACATCTCACTTCTGAGTTAAGTAAAAGTACAAAACACTAGTCTGGAGGTACAGGAAATAACGATGGAGATAATTATGATTTTGTGAGGTGAACTGAACACATTATGCAGATTCTGCTTCATCTATGTGGAGTATGTTGGAGGCCACATTGAACATAGCACAGTGCAGCACAGGAACAGATTTTTCGGCTTACAAAGTTAAATTAAAATGAATTCACTTCAGCTACATGTGATCAGTAGCCGTCCATTCCCTGCATGCTGTACACAGTGAGGTGGTGTGGCAGTGTAACAGTTTTTTAGTGCCAGTTGTAAAGATCAGGGTTCAAATCCTGCCACTCTCTGTAAGAAGTCTGTCCTTTCTCCCCATGATTACAAGATATTCTTCTGAGTGCTTCCAAGGATGTATAGGTTAGTGTTAGTGAGTTGTTGGCACCCTGTGTTGGTGCCGGAAGTGTGGTGACATTTGTGGGTTGCTCAGTATAATCTTCTCTGATTTGATTTGGCACAAACAAGACATTTGGTTTGATGTAGATGTGACATTATCTGCCTCACCCATTTCCCTGACAACCTGTTCCAGACACCCACCACTATGAGTGTTTAAAAAAAAGCCTTGCACAACTCCTTTGAACATTCCCCTGTCGTGTTAATTTTATGTCCGTCCTGAGAAAAAGATTCTGGTCACCTACTTGCACTTTAATGTCTGCTTACTTTCTCTATAACACTTCATTCCGCATTCTGCTATTAATCCCATATGCTGCCTGTCCCACCTGTCTGTGTTTGACCCATCTCTTTCTCTTCTGAACTGCTGTCATCAGGCAGCTGGTGCAGGAGTCTCGGGTACACGTCATCGGGTTTGGGAGTGGTTGCTGCCCTGCAGCTATTGGGCTCCTGGATTCACCACAGGACTGAACTGACTCATGGCCTGTGGCCTTCATTCACCAGACTCCTGGACAGGCTGCACTCACCTCAGTGCCAAAGTGACATCACAGCCCGTGGCCTCCAGCCATTGGGATCCTGGACCATCTGCACTCCCCTGAGGACTGAGCTGACTTCGTAGCCTGTGGCCTGCAGCCATTAGGCTCCTGGACTGCATGCACTTGCCTCAGGACTGAACTGACTTCGCAGCCTGTGACCTGCAGCCATCAATCTCCTGGACAGGCTGCATTCCCCCAAGGACTGAACTTCAACCTCACTCATATTTTCCTCACCGTCAAGTTCACTCTCATTGGTGAATACCGAAGAGAAGTATTCATTGAGGACCTCGCTTGCTTCCACAGCCTACAGGCACATCTTCCCACCTTTATCTCTAATTGGTCCTACCTTCACTCCTGTCATCCTTTTGTTCTTCATATAATTGAAGAATGCCTTGGGGTTTTCCTTTATCCTACCCGCCAAGACCTTCTCATGATCCCTTCATGCTCTCCTCAGCCCCTTCTTAAGCTCCTTTCTTGCTACCCTATATTCCTCAATAGCCCCATCTGATCCTTGCTTCCTAAACCTCATGTATGCTGCCTTCTTCCACCTGACTAGATTTTCCACCTCATTCGTCATCCATGGGTCCTTCACCCTACCATTCTTTATCTTCCTCACCAGGACAAATTTATCTCTAACATCCTTCAAGAAATCACTAAACATCGACCATATGTCCATAGTACATTTCCCTGCAAAAACATCATCCCAATTCACACCCGCAAATTCTAGCCTTATAGCCTCATAATTTGCCCTTCCCCAATTAAAAATTTTCCTATCCTCTCTGATTCTATCCTTTTCCATGATAATGTTAAAGGCCAGGGAGCGGTGATCACTGTCCCCCAGATGCTCACCCACTGAGAGATCTGTGACCTGACCCAGTTAGTTATCTAATACTAGATCTAGTACGGCATTCCCCCTAGTCGGCCTGTCAACATACTGTGACAGGAATCCATCCTGGACGCACTTAACAAACTCTGCCCCATCTAAACCCTTGGAACTAATCAAGTGCCAATCAATATTAGGGAAGTTAAAGTCACCCATGATAACAACCCTGTTGTTTTTGCTTCTTTCCAAGGACACCTTTTTAAGCCTGGACTTACACTTGTTTATTATTTATTTTAATGCCTGCACTGTTTTGTGCACTTTATGCAGTCCTGGGTAGGTCTGTAGTCTAGAGCAGTTTTTTTCTGTGTTGCTTTTTATGTAGTTCAGTGTAGTTTTTGTACTGTTTCATGTAACACCATGGTCCTGAAAAATGTTGTCTCGTTTTTACTGTGTACTATACCAGCAGTTATGGTCGAAATGACAATAAAAAGTGACTTGACTTGAAGGACACCCATCACGCAGGACATACCTTCTTCTCATTGCTCCTATGAAGGAGGAGGTAGAGGAGTCTAATGACATGCTCTGTATGCTTTAGGAGCAGCTTCTTTCCCTCTGCCATCAGATTTTTGAATGGACAATGAACCCTCTCTCACTATTTTTTGCTGCATTTTGCTCCACTTATTTCTTTGTATGTACATTTCTTACTATAACTTATGGAATACTTCAACACTGTCCTGCTGCCACCAAACCACAAATTTTATGACAGATGTCAGTGATATTACACCTGATTCAGATTCCAACGTCAATTGGTCACATGGATGTAATTGGGCCACATAGCCTCATTGGATTGGAATGGCCTGTTACTATGCTGTATCTCAAACAAAATAACTAAAAATTAATAAAAAGCTTGGTGATGATAGTGAGAAGGTGTTGGGCAGAATTGCCGGCCTCGCTTCAAATCACTTCAGTGGCTCTTAACTTTCACAGTAAGCCGATTTCATCAGAACTCAGGGTCTGAGTATCTGTTCCACTGCTTGGGCTGTGTAACCTCAATTAGTGAGGGGGTCTTTAGCCAGGAAATTAACACCCAACAAAGGCAACAAGCCATGCAGACCTCTTAGTCCCCTTACATAAATATAGCATTAACGTAGTGATTTCTTCCAGATCTATTCTCTAAACGCAGCATTTTAATTAAAATGCCAGAAGCAGAATGTCTTGAAAGATTGTACTGCAATTCATATAACAAGTATTACTAAAGCCTGAATCATCACTATGTTTTATAGGCAGCTGAGGTTACATAAATTGGCCCATTGATCATGACCTAGAAAGATTATGATCCTGGAAGCATGCTCGCTATCTCATGAATGTGAAGTACTAATGTTCTGCGTTTATCCATGTGATATATATATATATATGTATGTATGGAGAGTCAATTGCAGTCATTGTAAGACGAGTTACAAAATTAACATGTCTTAATAGCTTTGAATTAGACGCAGGTTATAAGGGAATTGCATTCTCTATTAATTATATTTAATCCTTGAACTTATTAAAATCACTCTGCAAGGCCTTTTCTCCTTGGAGCGACGGAGGATGAGAGGTGACCTGATAGAGGTGTGTAAGGTGACGAGAGCATTGATCGTCTGGATAGTCAGAGGCTTTTTCCTAGGGCTGAGATGGCTGACATGAAGGGGCATAGTTTTAAGGTGCTTGGAAGTAGGTAGAAGGGGCAAGTCAGAAGTAAGCTTTGCACACAGAGAGTGGTGGGTGTGTGGAATGCACTGTTGGCAATGGTGGTAGATCTGGATACAATAGGGTCTTTTAAAAGGCTTTTAGATAGGTACATGGAACTTAGTAAAATAGAGGGCTATGTGCTAGGGAAATGCCAGGCAGTTTCTAGTGTAGGCACAACATTGTTGGCACAACATTGTGGGCTGAAGGGCCTGTAATGTGCTGTAGATTTTTATGTTCTATGTTCATTTGTTATCAAAGTATACAACTCTGAAATGCTTTAATTCTCCAGGTAGCAATGAAACCAAGAAAATAAAGGCAGTACAATCATCAACCTCAAAATCTCACTTCCCTGCAAAAAAAGAATAAAATGGAACAGGTACATCAAACACCGAATCCCCCTCCTGCCAAAAAAAAGAAACAAGAACAAGCAAAAAAAATAAAAAAGTAAAAACTGTGAGACTATAAAAAAAAGAATCTATAGTCCTGAGCAAAACTCTCCAGGCACAGTGGTAGGGTCTCTCCTCTCCGGTACAGAGCAACTGATGAAAAGGTAAGCAGCCAGCCCTCACCCTCTGAACTCACTTCGATGCTTCAACCTCCCTCATCATTTTAACCAGTGAACAATGGAAGCTTTAATCACCGAAATGGAGCCAAATAATGACTTGCGCACTGACCTGTAGCTTGTCCACTGCAGGGTTCGCACATGGTGCCTCAGCCTCCTGGAACCCCCTCAGAGACTGCAGAACACTGGAACACCCAAATGATCTCCAAACTTCCGCACTCACCTTGATGCTTCAAACACCTTCATCGCTTTAATTGACAAAACGGAGCCACTCGATTTTATTCTCATGTTAATCCAACCTGTGACAGATGTCATTCTGAAGTCGTTTCATTGACCCACATCTTTTGGTCTTGCCCTTGCTTGCAAAATTATTGGAAAGATATTTTCAGTACTATTTCAACAGTTCTGAATATCAAATTGCAACTATTACTGCAATTTTCGGTTTACCGATGGTGGATAATAGTTGTTTATCCCCCTCAGCTCAAAGGATGATTGCATTTGTTACACTAATGGCCAGAAGATCTTTCCTATTGAACTGGAAAGAAATTAATCCTCCAACTATATTTCAGTGCCTTTCTCAAACTATCTCTTGTTTGAGCTTTGAAAAAATCAGAAGTGTTGTCTTTGATCCTTCAGTTAAATTTGAAGAAACTTGGAGACCATTTATTCAACGTTTTCATATGAACTAAACCGACTTTTCCTAAACCTTACTTTTATTATCCTTAGTTAGTTGGATGGAGTTATTGACACTAGTGTGTATATTTGACATAATGCAATGGGCCACATCGGTTAGTTTTTTTTTCTTTTTTGGGGGGGGGGATTTTTTTAAAATTTTCTCCTTTTTTGTAATTACCATGAATTTGGGAGGTTATTTTATATATATGGATTATCATATATTTGAATGTATACTTAATCTATTAATTATGTACTCTCAAACTCCCTGTATTCATGTTTCATTTATGTGTGTTTAAAATTAATAAAAAGATTTAAAAAGAAAAAGAACAGAGCCAAACATTGACTCGTGTGCCATCCTGCAGCCATCTTGCCACAAGGTTCGCTCACGCTGTCAGCCCCCTGGAATCCACTTGGAGTCGACACAGCGCTGAAGTAGCCAATCAATCTCCAAACAGCAAAACATAGGCTTTAACAGTTCCAGAATCCCATTCATGATGAGAAGTAAACATAAAAGACAAAAAAGAAGTGAAAAAGTTGGTTTCATGATCTACCCAGAAGATGTCAACCAAAGGTGCACTGTATGTAAATGTCACCTTGACGATCTTCCCAGTATAGATCAGGACCGAAAAGCAATCTGGTGGAGGTACTTAGCACGTTGAGAATCATCTGTGGGTGAAAAGGAATTGTCCATGTTCTGGTTGTAGCCTTGCATCAGGACTGAGAGTGGAGAGGGGAGATGGCTGGTATAAAGAGGAGTGGGGGAGTGTTGAGACAGTGGCCCAATATGATTGGTAGATTGAGGAGGGGAGAAAGATAACAGGCAGGTACACCAGGTAGTAGGGGAGACAGAGAGAGAGAGAGCTCGTTCCACACTCTCGCCACTCTCTGAGTGAAAAAGATTTCCTCATGTTCCCCTGTAGAAAACCTCCTCTAGATCTGTGCCTTTTATCACCTTGTACACAACTATCAAGTTTCCTCTCATCCTCCTTCATTCCAAAGAGAAAAGCCCTAGATCACTCAACCTTTCTTCATTAGACATGTTGTCTAACCCAGGCAGCATCCTGGTAAATCTCCCCTGCACCATCTCTAAAGCTTCTACACCCTTCCTATAATGAAGCAACCAAAACTGAACACAATACTCCAAGTGTCTTCTATCCAGGATTTTATAGAGCTGCAACATTAGCCTGTGGGTCTTAACTTAACTTAACTAAAACTTAAATAAATTTGAATAGGTTTGAAATTTTCTTATTAATGATAACAAAAAGTTTCTCAGTTGCCATTAACAGCCAGCTGTTTATTACACTGGAGTCCATTAGTTTTGACTGCCCACCTGTTCTTCAAATAATGACTGAAGACTATGAATAATTGGAGACACAAGAGAATGCAAATGTTGGGATCCAAAGGAAAAAAAAGACACGGGAGGTAGATCATGAGAGTGTGATCTCCAAGAGGATCACAACCTTTTTGTAGGGTGTGGAGGCTTGCATGCCTCAATAACTCAGAGAGTTATGTTGGCCAGAATCCAACATAACATAGAGTGTTATGCCTTGGCTCTTGACAGGGTCACTCATGATAAACAGGTTAAAGAGTAGAGGCCAGACTAAGAGTGGTTCACCAGTCCTCCAGATTTAAGGGTTCAGCTCAGGATTAATAGACCCCACTGGGCAAAGAACACTTAAAGAAGCAGCAATGAAGAATCCTTCTATATCTGAGTGTGACAGTATTCCTGAGTCACCACCCGAAGCTTACATGACTCACACCAATGGTCACTAAGCTAATGACTCAATGAAGAATGCCCTGAACACTGCTAGAGATGGAGGACCTTCATTGCAGCCCTAAATGCGAGCAGCATAATGGGCAGCAGCTAGGTAGATTGTGAAGTCAAGGTTGGATCTCGTTGTACAAGAGATCTGTTCAAGTTTATTTACTTATTTAACTAGGCCTTTTCAGCCCTTCAAACCACGCCACCCAGCAAATCCCTGATTTAATCTGAGCCTAATCACAGGTCAATTTACAATGACCAATTAACCTACCAATCTTTGGAGTGTGGGTGGAAAGCAGGGCACCTGGAATATGCTCACGTGGTTCTTGGGGAGAATGTGCAAACTCCTTGCAATCAGCCACGGGTATTGAACCCAGGACACCTGTACTGTAAAGCATTGTGTTAACCTCTCTGCCATCATGCCACCAGTGCCTGATAACAGAGGGAAACAAGTTGAACTTGTGTTTGGTGATACCTATTCTTTCAGGCTTTTGTATCTTTTGCCTGATGGGAGAGGGGAGGAAAGAAAATGTCTGAGGAGGGTGGGCTCTTTGATTACACTTGCTGCTTTACTGAGGTAGCTGGAAGTATAGGGAGCCCATGGTGGGGAGGCTGGTTTCCCTGAAGTGCTGAGCTGTGTCCACGACTCTCTGCTGTTATTTTGTGGTCACAGGCAGAACAATTACTGTACTATCCATAAGATAGAGGGGCAGAATGGGGCCATTTGGCCCATCGAATTTGCTCTGCCATTTCATCATGGCTGATCCAAATTTCCTCTCTGCCCTACTTCTTCAGTTTATCCACCATTTCATTGTCCTCCATTACTTCCTCTCCAGCATTATTCTCCAGCAGACCAATATCCTCTCTTGCTTCTCTTTTACACTTCTGGTATCCTCTTTAATATTATTGGCTAGCTTACATTTGTATTCCATCTTTACCATCATAGTGACATTTTAGTTGTCTTCTATTGGTTTTTAAAAGCTTCTCAATCCTCTAACCTTCCACTCCATGATGCAAGATGATTCATGATGTAGTAGTGTAGCATAAGATATGCAAAATTGAATAATTAAATACAGACATTTGCCCATTTACCTGCCTGATCAAGATCTACCCTTAATTCTTTGATAATCTTCTTCACTGTTGACAACTGTCTACTTTTAGTTTCACTGGTATAGGTTTCTTATAGGTACTAAGATAAAGCAAAAAGCTTATCTTGCATATGGTTGAGACAGATCAAATCGTTACACAGTCCTTTGAGGTAGAACCAGGTAAGACAATCATCATCATTATGTACTGTTTCATATGATGTAAGTGATCATAGTCCCAAGACGGTGATTGTTCTTGGTAAATGCTTCTACAGAAGTGGTTTGCAATTGCCTTTTTCTGGGCAGAGTCTACATGGCAGGAGACCCTGGCCATTATCAATACTCTTCAGAGATTGTCTGGTGTCAGTGGTTGCATGACCAGGACTTGTGATAAGCACCAGCTGCACATGCGACCATCTACCACTCTCTCCCATGGCTTCACATGACCATTATCAGGGGATCAGGGGTTGGGGCAGATGCTACACCTTGTCCAAGGGTGACCTGCAGATTAGCAGGGGAAAGGATAGCCTTAAACCAACGTTGGTAGAACATGCAGAGTCTTCACCCTGCCACTCAAAGCTAGCTGCTCTGCTGCTTACGATACCCTGAGCAAATAAAGTGTAACAGGAACAAAGGACGTTCAGTACAGGCAAATAATAAAATCCAAGGTCATAACAAGGTAGATTGTAAGGTCAAGAGCCCAGCTTATTCAAGAGGACTGAGTGTAGATCCTTAAGTGTACCCCCTTATGTAGTCCTGAACTCCACAATGATGAAATGTCCCTTGAAACCCTGGCCTCAGATGGGGGAGACTTGCTACGGAATGCACACTGAATTAGTAAATCGGGTGAATTAGTTTTCTGTTGTCACATGTATTGAGGTTTTGCTGAGATTGTTTCACCCCATCATTCTGTTGAGGAAGTACAAGGGAAATACAATAGTAAAGTGGGGTGGAACACCCAATACGGGATATAGTAGAACACAGAATATGCAGCCTGACCTGCTGAGCTCCTCCAGCATTTTGATTGTGTTGCTCAATTACCAGCATCTACTAAATAAATTTCTTGTGTTTATGAGCCAATGAAATATGGTCATTCTTGCAAGGTAGGAATTTAAACAGTCAATTTGTGTACAAAAATACTCCCACAAAATGCAACAGGATATTAAGTTTTATAAATATTGATTGACAGGGAAATATTGGTTAAGTCTCCAAGGACAACTCGCCCTGCACTTTTCTGAAAAAGTGACATCTTTTATGCATAACTGCACAAAAGTCTTAGGCACATTTGAAAACTTTTAAAAATAATGAAAAAGTTTCAAAATATCAAAAAAATTACTACAAAGAGCAGTAAACAGTAAAAATCAAATCAATAGTTAGTATGATCACCTTTTGCCTTTAATACTTCATTAATTCTCTGTGGTAAACTATGTATATCTGTCTAGACATGCCCCTCTGCTGACTGCTCCTGTGGCTCCTCCCACAGCCCCCACTATAAAGGCGATTGGAGGCACTGCCCCTCCCTCAGTCTCCGAAATGCCGTGCTTTGTTTTGCTGCTAATGAAAGCCTTTCGGTCGCCTGCCGTCTCTGAGAGTTATTGATGGCGTATCATTCTCTTAGGTGCATTGTCATGCAATTTTATAAGAAAATCACCTGGTAGGTTGTTCCAAGCATCTTGGAGAATTGACACAATTCTGCATTGGACTTTGGCTCTCTTGGTTGCTTTTGTCTCTCCAGGTAATCCCAGGCAGCCTCAACGATGCTGAGATCAGAGCTCTTTGGAGGCCATACCATTTCTAGCACCAGCAGAATTGCTCGTGTTATAGAATATACTGAAGTGTTATAGTGACATAGAAGGCAGACCGTAAGGTGCAAGACCACAACCTTACAGTACAAGATTCCAACAGTCCAAACAAGAGTGTACTCCCACATTGCAAAGACATACAAGTGAGTGGGTTAATTGGTCACATGGATGTAATTGGGGATCGTGGAAATGGGACTGTGGGTAAAAGCAGGACGTGAGCCTGGTGGTGCATAATTTCAGGATTTTGTATGTCCTGCCCAATTGGGAAGGGAGGTGGAGAAGAGGGAACATCCAGATTTAGTGTGATCTTTGATATATTGGCTGCTTTACTGAGGCACTGAGAGGTGTAGATGACAGATTTGCCTCAGGAGAGAATTTAAGGAGCAGTGTTATGAAATCCTACATCAGATGTATAAATAGATCAGGAATACATTCTTATCATGTTGGACAAGGAGCATGTTATCTGGTGTAGATTATTTCTTGATAAAGCTAAACTAGGGATGATTACGGCACAGTAACTAATCTTTGTGCAAGAATGTCATTGTTTATCAAGAGTATGGAGCAAACCAAGGGGGATTGCCTGCAATGTTAAATGCAGAGAGTGTTAAAGAGTACCAAAGAAACGACTTGTGTTCTCCACCTCTCCTGTCCCACACATATGCAGAGGAAATTGAGACAGTATATCTAGACAATAATAACAGATGCACCATGAAGCTGTAATATAATCTCCAAGTTCAAATGAAGGTTATAAAGCACACAAAGCATTTCTCCTGTGGTTTATTAATATCACCTGGGCTTCTCGATTAGATTGCAGCCTTGCAGTAACTTGAGGGTACCTATTTTTCTCCGCACACAAAGTGGCAAACAGAGGCTTATTTATACACAACAAGTTTTAATGTTGCAATGGCCTTTGCCATCCCCACGTCGATCAGGTTGAGACGTTTTCATGATAACCTGCGTGTGTCTGAAGGATACACAGCGGGGGAGGGGTGGCTCTTGGTTTAATAAATTGCTCCCCTGCTGATTAAATGCTGACATACTCAATCAAAGTGGAAAATCGGATTGTTATTGCGAGCTGCAATTTACTGTTGTGTCGTGTTCAGAAGTGCGACGTAATTGCCGGCATTTTTAGGAGAGAATAAACCCACTCCTTTACAATTTGTTCTGTTTGCCACACACTCAGAATGTCTGTTGGTTTTGTAACAACTTGATTTTAAAAGTTTTGTTGCTGGATATCTATAATTACGTGCTATATGTGCCTCGCGCTGAGTGTGACTATCGATACTGTGATTTGCACCTTTGCCCCGGAGAAATGCTGTTACATTTGGTTGTATTCATAAGAACATAAGACTGTAAGATATAGGAGTAGAATAAGGCCATTTGGCCCATCAAGTCTGCTCTGATATTTCATCATGGTTGATCCATTTTTCCTCTCAGCTCCAATTTCCTGCCTTTCTCTGCATCCGTTCATGCCCTGAGCAATCAAGAATCAATCAATCTCTTCCTTAAATATACAAACAGACCTGATCTCCACAGCTGCCTGTGGCAATGAATTCCACAGATAAACCACTCTGGTTAAGGAAATTCCTCCTAATCTCGATTCTACAGAGACACCCCTCTCTTCTGAGGCTGTGTACACAAGTCTTAGAATTTCCCACAATAGGAAACATCCCCTCAACATCCACTCAATCAAGTCCTTTCACCATTTGATAGGTTTCAATGAGGTCATCCCTTATTCTTCTGAATTCTAGTGATTACACAACCAGAGCCATCAAATACTCTTCATATGACAAGCCGTTCAATCTGGGAGTAATTTCCATGAATCCTCTCCAGTTTCAGCCTATCATTTCTAAGATCAGGCACCCAAAACTGCTCACAGTACTCCAAGAGAGGCCTCATCCGTGCTTTATAAAGTCTCAACACTTTAGTATTTTCATCCTCTTGAAATGAATTGCATTTCACCACTTCCTCACCACAGACACTACCTGCAAATTAACCTTTAGGGAATCCCACATGAGGACTCCCAAGTCCCCTTGCATTTAAGATTATTGTATTTTCTCTCGATTTATAAAATAGCCTACCCTTTCATTTTTTCTATCAAAGTGCATGACCATACATTTCCCAACACTGTATACCATCTGCCACTTCTCTGTCTATTGTCCTAATCCATCCAAGTCCTTCTGTAGCCTGTCTACTTAGAAACATAGAAATCTACAGCACTTTACAGGCCCTCCAGCCCACAATTTTGTGCCGACCATGTAAACTACTCTAGAGACTGCCCAGAATTTCCCTACTGCATATTCCTAAGTTCCAGGTACCCATAGGTAATGGGTAGTGGCTCCATTTGTCACTACTACAGGGTGTGACGACCCTGCCTTACGCGAGTCCCGGGCTCAGCGGGCTCTGGCTTACAGTACCCAGTAAGGGCTCGTATCCAGGGTTACGGACCCCACTGCCTTGTGGGTATCTTCGGGAGAAGAGAAGGCTAATGAGCAAACCCTTCACAAATCCTGAGTGAAGCCCCTAAAGTGGTTGAACGATCTCTCACGTCACCTCCCAGCAGCTCCAGATGCCAAATGTACTGCTTTGCATTCCTTTGGACCACGGTGAGGGGGATCTTGATATCTGGGCAGCCCATGATCTCCATATTCATCACCCTGGTCTGCATTCCAGAGAGGTCACTCACACCCAATTGAGTCCTAAACCGCACACATCCATTGTCTACTTAGACAGACGGAGCCATTAATTAATAATGTACCTGTCTAAGAGTCTCTTAAAAGACCCTTAAATGTCTCTTAAAAGACATCCAACTCACTGACCTCCGTTGATACCCCTGCCCCCCACCCTTACCCCCATCCCTATCTATTATTTTAGACTGGTTCTCTTTCTCTCTCTTTTTTCCCCCCAGCCCTACCTTTCTTTCTCTTTTATTTCCCATAATTCTCCACCTTCCCCCAGCCCATTTCCCTCCAGCCTATCACTTCCCAGCTCTCCACTTCATCCCTCCCCTAACTTCTTATCCCCCCTCAACCATCCCATGTTACTTCACTCGTGATGAAGGGTTCTGGTCCGAAATGTCGTTATTACCTCCTCCCATAGATGCTGTCTGGCCTGCTGAGTTCCGCCAGCATTTTGTGTTTTTTATTTATTTCCAGCATCTGCAGATTCACTCGTGTTGTCTTAAAAGACCCTATTGTATCTGCCTCTACCACCTTCACTGGCAGAGCATTCCATGCACCCATCACTCCGTGTGTGAAAAACTTACATCTCACATCCCCCTTGAACCAACTTCCAAGCACCTTAAAACTATGCCCCCTAATGTTAGCCATTTCAGCCCTGGGAAAAAGCCTCTGGTTATCCACACGACCAGTGCATCTCATCTTATGCACCTCTATTAGGTCACCTCTCATCCTTTGTTGCTCCAAGGAGAAAAGGCCGAGTTCACTCAACCTATTCCCAACGCTTTCCAATCCAGGCAACAGTTTTGTAAATCTCCTCTGTACTCTCCCTATAGTGTCCCCATCCTTCCTGTAATGAAGTGACCAGAATTGAACGCAGTACTCCAAGTGGGGTTGAACTAAGGTCTTTATTAGCTGTAATATTACCTCACAGCTCTTGAATTCAATCCCACGGTTGATGAAGGCCAACATACCATATGCCTTCTTAACAACATTGTCAACCTATGCAGCAGCTTTGAGTACCCTATGAACATGGACCCCAAGATCTCACTGATCCTCCACACCGCCAGTAGTCTTACCATTAATATTATATTCTGCCTTCAAATTTGACCTACTTCACACTTATCTGGCTTGAACTCTATCTGCCACTTCACAGCCCAGTTCTGCATCCTATCGATGTCGCACTGTAACCTCCGACAACTCTCCAGACTATCCACTATCCACTAACCCGCCCTTCTACTTGCTCATCCAGGTCATTTATAAAAATCACAAATAGGAGGGGTCCCAGAACTGATCCCTGTGGAATAAACCACTGGTCCCTGCCCGCCATGCAGAATGCAAACCGTCTACAACCACCCTTTGCCTTCTGTGGAAAAGCTAATTCTGGATCCACAAAACAAAGTCTCCTGGGATCCCATGTCTCATTACTTTCTGAATGAGCCCTGCAAGGGCAACCTTATCAAATGCCTTACTGAAATCCATATACACTACATCCACAGCTCTTCCTTCATCAATGTGTTTTGTTACATCCTCAAAAAATTCAGTCAGGCTCATAAGGCAACGGCTGTTCTTGGAAAAACTATGCTGACTATCACTAATCAGATTGGTGTGGTGGCATCCATCGGCCTTGAGAGACCATGGATCTGTGCCTGGAATTTCCAAGGCGCAGGCCTGGGCAGAGTTGTATGAGAGACCGGCAGTTGCCCAAGCTGCAGGCCTTCCCCTCTCCACACCACCGATGTTGTCCAAGGGAAGGGCACTAGGACCCAAGCAGCTTGGCACCGGTGACGTCGCAGAGCAATGTGTTGTTAAGTGCCTTGCTCAAGGACACAAACACGCTGCCTCAGCTGAGGCTCGAACCAGTGACCTTCAGGTTAGTAGTCTGATGCCTTGCCCACTAGGCCACGCGCCAACACACTAATCAGATTATGTCTTTGTAAATGCTCATAAATCCTGCCTCTCAGGGATCTTCTCCAACAACTTGCCCACCACTGAAGTAAGACCCACTGGTCTATAATTTCCTGGGTTATCTCTACTCCCTTTTTTGAATAAGGGAATGACATTTGCAACTTTCTAATCCTCTGCTACTTCTCCTGACCTTATAGATGATGAAAAGCTTAATGCCAAATGCTCAGCAAACTCCTACCTCACTTCGCACAGTAGCCTGTGGTATACTTCCTCAAAACTGCCTGCCCGTCTACCTATCGTCATATTGTCTGCAAACTTTGCAACAAAGCCATCAATTCCATCATCCAAATCAGCGACCATATAACGTAAAAATAATTGGTCCCAATATAAACCCCTGTAGAACACTACTAGACACTGGTAGTGAAACAAAAAAAGCTCCCTTTATAACCATTCTTTGCCTCATACCAATAAGCCACTGTTTTATCTATGCTAGAATCTTTCCTGTATAACTATGGGCTCATAGCTTGATAAGCAGTCTCATGTTTGGCACCTTGTCAAAGGCCTTCTGAAAATCCAAATTGCACAACATCAACAATGCAATACATAAAATTACTACAGTACTGTGCAAAAGAGTTAGGCACCATAGCTGTATAAATATTTGCTTAAGACTTTTGCATGGTACTGTATTTACCAATTCACGGACAGGCTTTGCAAATTATCAAGACTTGATCTCTCAGTAGATACATGCATAGAGATATTTGCTATGAAACACGACTGGGAAAATCCAGCCTTTACGACATTATTTAACTCTTGCGTTACACAGCACCACCACCACCTTTTTAATTAATTCTCTCCTGACTCCACTCCATCACAAAACTTTCCTTTATTCTCTGTTTTCCTTTGCAACCTAAAGTTTTTAAAATTTTTGATATTTTTTCTAGCTTCTTCTACTTGTAAAGTTTAATCATTAGCACAAAACCGCATTGAATTCCCACCAGTGCCTGTAAGGAGTTTGTACTTCTGTGACTATCTAGGTTTCCTCTGAGTGCTCCAGTTTTCCCTTCCGCAGTCTAAAGATGTACTGGTTGGACATGGTTCAACCTGGTTTGTAGGTTAATCGGTCATTGCAAATTGTCCTATGATTATGCTAGGCAACGTGGCTTGAAATGTCTGAAGGGCGTATTCTGAGCTGTATCTTAATAAAAAAAAAAGTAAATAAACAAGGTGTATTACTGCCAACTACTGTGGTGGAGTGTGGAGCAAAGAGACAGAAAGTATACCCACTAAATTACCCCCTCCTCAAACAAAACTCAGAAAATATCAAAAATAATAATGCTTTTCAGAAAGTCAAATCCGGTGTATACATTACAGTGGCGGTGATATCCTAACAAACTATCGATATTAAGTTGTGTCCCAAAAATCTCAGTTTAGCAATTAGATCTCTGCTTTGCACCTTGTAGAATCTACATTCAAACAATAGAGGTATAGAACATAAGAGCAGGGATGTGATGTTGAGGCTCTATAAGGCACTCGTGAGACCACACTTGGAGTATTATGTGCAGTTCTGGGCTCCTTATTTTAGAAAGGATATACTGACATTGGAGAGAGTTCAGAGAATATTCATAGGAATGATTCCAGGAATTAAAGGGTTACTATTTGAGGAAGGTCTGGCAGCTCTTGGGCTGTATTCCCTGGGGTTCCGGAGAATGAGAGGGGACCTCATAGAAACATTCTGAATGTTAAAAGGCCCGTACAGATTAGATATGGCAAAGTTATTTTCCATGGTAGGGGATTCTAGGACAAAAGGGCACGACTTCAGGATTGAAGGACATCTATTTAGAACTGAGACGTAGAGAAATTACTTTAGTCATAGGGTGGTAAATCTGTGGAATTTGTTGCCATGTGCAGCTGTGGAGGCATTGAGTGTACTTAAGGCAGCGATAGATAGGTTTTTCATTAGCCAGGGCATCAAAGGGTATGGGGTGAAAGCAGGGGAGTGGGAATGACTGGAAGAATTGGATCAGCTCATGATTGAATGGTGGAGCAGACTCGATGGGCTGAATGGTCTGCTTCTGCTCCTATATCTTGTGGTCTTATGGTCTTAATATATGCTGCACCATTTCATAACAAGTGCACTACCATCAAATGGCCTTGTATCAGTCATATTTATTATTCACAAGAAATTATTCTCCCTAGTTTGTCCAATATGTCTAACTTCTCTCCTCTTATACACATCTCTCAGTTGAGTTCCCACCATCCTCTGAATTTTATATAAATGTTGTCTTTTGCCAATTTTGTTGCCACAGTGATCGAATAGAATTTTTAAGTATGGAGTTCACCTCCTCCTTTATGCAAAGGCACCACTACATTTACATTCTTAATTTTAAATGATTGCTTGGCCAGAGTGTCTGCCAGCATGTTTCCTTCAACTCCGACATGGGCTGGGATGCATATGAAAGCATATGCATATGTACTGCCTCTACAGCTGTTGCCCAATCTTAAGAAGAATGTTTGGCCTAGAATTTGAAATACAGTACCAATATTAATAGATGTCAAAACTGAGAACCACAGGACCAGAAGACCATAAGATGTAGGAGCAGAACTGGGTCATTTGGCCCATTGAGTCTACTCTACCATTTCATCTCGGCTGATCCATTTCCCTCAGCCCCAATTTCCTGCCTTCTCCCCTTAACCCTTCATGCCCTGACTAATCAAGAGTCTATCAACCTCTGTCTTAAATATATCCAATGACTTGGCCTCCACAGCTGCCTGTGGCAACGAATTTCACAGATTCACCACTCTCTGACTAAAGAGGATCCTCATTTTCCTTGTTCTAAATGGATGTTCCTTTATTCTGAGGCTATATCCTCCAGTCTGAGACTCCCCCACTATATGAAACATCCTCCCCACATCCACACTGTCAAGGTCTTTCAATATTCAAAAGGTTTCAATGTGGTTCATTCTTCTGAACTCTAGTGAATACAGGTCTAAAGCCAACAAACACTCCTCATATGACAAACCGTTCAATCCTGGAATCATTTTTGTGAACCTCCTTTGAACCATCTCCAATGTCAGCACACCCCTTCTTGGATAAGGGGCCCAAACCTGCTCATAATACAAGTGAGGCCTCACCAGTGCTTTACAGAGCCTCAGAATTATATCCTTGCTTTTATCATCCTCGAGAACAGATCAAAGCCCAGAAGTACTTCTTTGATCCATTCCCAGACTAAAATAATAGCAACCCCCTCTCAGACATGAATGCTGATAACTTATCTGATAATTTTTCCTTAGTGGTCATCAGAAACTTTGGAACATAGCTTTGGCTGAATATTACCCTTTATTTCTCCCTCCATAGATGCTCCCTTACCTCTTGGTAATCAACAAGGCAGCTTGCCATTTTCACTCCTCGTGCAGGGTCTTGATCCAAAACATCAATGATTCCTTCCTCATTGCAGGTGGCCCTGAATTCCTCCAGCAGATCAGGGCTACAAGACATTGCAGATCCTGGAATATAGAGAAATGCACAGAATGTTAAAGGAATTCAGTGGGGAAGGCATCATCCATGGAAGGTAAAAGGATCGTCAACATTTCAGTTTGGGACCCTTCATCTCCTCTTCTATAGATGTCATCTGTCTTACTGATTTACTCGAGCAGATTGTCTTTTTGTTCCTTGGGACATTCCTCTGGACCTCATCAGTGCATGGAATGTCTCATTGAGAAAATGTCATTGACGACAGGGAGGAGACTGTTGAATATGACTTGATCAATGATTCATCAGAAACAACCAGAAATTAGTAGGATTGATGATAAGAACATACAATAAAATGTGGGAGGAAAGATGAGAGATTCTGCAGATTCTGGAATCCAGAGCAACACGCGCAAAGTGTGGGAGGAACTCAGCAAGTCAGGCAATATCTATGGCAATTAATAAAGAGTTGACTGCTAGTTGGAAGATGCTTGTTGGGTGAGAAAACTCAAGGGCTGGAGAAGATTGAATCTGATAGGAGAAGAAAGTGAACCATAAAAGAAAGGGAAGGAGGAAGGGACCCAGGAAGAAGTAATAGGCAGGTGAGAAGAGGTAAAAATTAGAGTGGGGATTGAGGAAGGGGTGGGTCATAGCATTGCTTGTGAGAGGTCGATTCAAGAGACAATGGACAAAAGCTGTCCTTGAGTCTGGTGGAGAAACTTTTTCTCATGGTTTTGTAATTCTGCCTGATGGGCAGGGGAAGAAGAGAGAAAAACAAGGTGTGAGCGGTCTTAATAAAGTAAAATACCCGTGGATGTTAGAAATAGGAAATAAATTGAGGACTCATTGGAAATGCTCAGTCAGTTAGACAGCATCTGAGGAGAGAGAAACAGTTCAGTGACCATCAGAACTGGAGCCATGCATAGCTAAAACAAAGAAGGGAAGCTGCAGAGAGAATAAAAGGTAAGGAGTGGAGAGCCAGAGTGATCAAATAATGCCAGTTCTATTGAAGGCTGATGAATAACAAAGGGGGAGTTTCAGGGAAGGTACAGTATGAACCGGCTTGGGTACTTTCTTTTTCAGCCTGCCACCATTTTGAACATAGAACATACTGTAGAACATTATAGTACAGTACCGGCCTTTCAGCCCACAATTACAAGAAAATCTGCAGATGTTAGAAACCCAAGGCAACACACACAAGATGCTAAAGGAACTCAGCACGCATGGCAGCATCTGTGGAAAAGAGAACAGTCAACGTTTCAGGCAGAGACCCTTCATCAGGCCACGACGTTCTGCCATCCCCTTAACCTACTCCAGGATCAGTGTACCTCTCCCCTCCCACGTAGCCATCTATTTCTCTCTCATCCATGCGCCTATCTAACAGTCTCTTAAATATACTCTGTCACCAGCTCTGACAGGGCATTCCATGGACCTACCACTGGGTAAAGAAAGAACTTGCCTCTGACACACTCCCCCAATAACTTCCTCCCAACACTTTAAATTTATGCCCCCTTATATTCACCATTTCTGCCCTGGGAAAATAGGTGCCTCCTGTCCGCTTGATCTATTCCTCTTGTTATCTTATACACCTTTATTAAATCACCTTGCAATTTTGGCTTTCAACTTCAACATAAAATTTGTCTTGCACGGTGTTGCATTAACACAACTTGATTGTAGATATGTCACAATTTGAAGAGAATTGGTGACAGAATATTCAATTCTTTAAGGAAATCCTATCGAATATTGAAAAGCCTAGGTAGGGTCGATATGGAGAGGTTGTTTCCTATAGTGAGAGAGTCTAGGACTAGAGGGCACAGCCTCAGAATAAAGGGGCTTCCATTTAGAACGGTGGTGAAGAGGATGCTCTTTAGTCAGAGGGTTGTGAATCTGTGGAACTCTTTGGCACAGATGACCGTGGAGGACAAGTCATTTTAACCAAGATTGGCCAAGATGGCCTGTTTCTGTGCTGTAATTGTTATATGGTTATATGATATATGTTTAGGGCAGAGGTTGAGAAGTTCCTGATTAGGAAGGGTGCAAAGCTTACGAGGAGAATGCAGAAGAATGGAGTTGAGAGGAATAGTAAATCACTCATGTTAGAATGTTGGAGCAGACTCAATGGGCCAAATGGCCTTATTCTGTTGCTATTTCTTATGGTCTAAGAGAATTACTGCAAGAATATTTGAACCCTTAAGGATTCCATACGTTCCACCCACCTAATATTAGGCTTTGAAAGTGTCCCAGGTCCTGTCAGAAGCAAAGAGTGGAGGAGTCATCAAGAGTGCCGAAAGTGCATCCTTGCTCTTCAATAAGCTGATCTGAGGTGAAAGCATGGACTCTCAGGAGGAAATTCATTATGAAGAGACAAAAGTGAAGAATGCAAATAGTTTGCAAAAAAAAAACAACAGTTGAAAAATGAATTCACCACAAGCATTTCTTGGCAAGACAGGGCTGTGGGTTTGCATTAAGTTGAATTGCTGCTATATACAGCTGGTAATTAGATATTGATTTCATCTCTCAATGGATATGCCAGCTAGTGTTCTTCCTGTGTCAGTGTAGGTGTCCAGACTCTGGAGTAATCACTGAATGGCTTAGAAATATTAACATTTTATTCCAACAATACCTCATGTAGGGAAATGTGTGAAAATAATTACTAAGCACAGAGTCTGATCCATCAATGTCTGAAATAAATATATCCTGTTCAAAATTTGGCTGAATTAATTCAAAGAATTATAGTTCTAAAAAGCAGTCACTTTTTGCTTATAAAGCAGATATTAAGACAGAATTATCAACTTTTTAAAATATTTATTCCTAGACTGCTGGCAAGGTAGCAACCCTCACCATTTTTAGAGGTTCACTCATAGAAAGCATTGTATCCTGATGGCAACTGCTCTGCCAGAGACCAAAAGAAACCACAGAGTTGTAGACGCAGCTTAGCGCATCAGTGAAACTAGCCTTCCTGCCCCTCCCCCACCCCCAGACTCAGTATACACTTTTCACTGTCAGCATAATCAAAATTCCTAGCCTCCCCTGGCCTTCTTTCTTCATGTCCTCTTCCCATCAAGCAGAAGATTGCAAGGACTGAAAGCATGTACCACCAATCACGAGGACCGCTTCCATCCCACTGTTATAAGACCACTGAGGGTCTTTCGTTGTCCTCAGTGTCCGTGGAGGCTTGAGTGCCTCACTGATAAGGAGACTTATGTTGGCTGGAGTCAGAGCTTTATGCTTTGCTGCTTGGTAGGTTCACCCATGACAAACAGGTCAAAGGGTAGGGGCCAGGCTAAGAGTTGCCCACCGATCCTCCGGGTTCTGGAGATTGAGCTCAGGGCTAACAACCCTGACTGGTAAAACAAAATTGTCATGGAAACAGCACTGGAGAATCCCTCTACATCTGAGTGCAATGTAATACCTGAGTCTCCACCCTGGACTTGCAAGACTGACAGTAGTGAAAACTGAGAGGAAGCTACTGACACAATGAAGGAAGCCCTGAACACCACCAGAGATTGAAGATCTTCATTGCTGCCCAAAACACCAGTGGTGTAATGGGCAGTAGGTAGAAGAAGAGTGGTCTTCTACTACGATAAGATGTACTTTTGACCTCAGAACCTATCTCAAATGGCCTCAGACATTTTTGTACACTTTCTCTGTAGCTGCAATGATTTAACATTCCGATATGGCTTTTCCCTTGTACTACCTCAACATACCAGTATGATGGAGTGATCTGTGTGGACCTCATGCAAAGCAAGCTCTTTACTGTATCATAGTGCAAAAGACAATGATAAACTAATTTACTAAGTTAACGTCAATAAGTATTGATTGTCCTGTGCTTTGAAAAATTGATCTGCCAGAAACAGTATCCAAGAAATTATTGATTTGAACACCAGCGTTTGGACTTTTGAATAAATAGTGGATTAGGTTGCCTTAGTAGAACAGTTGGTAGAGGTACTGTCTCCCAGTGCCAGAGACCTTGGCTCAAACCTATGGAATTTGCTTGGGGTTTGCATTTTTTTTCTGTGACTTACGTAGGCTTCCTCCCCATGACCTGGTTTCCTCTCATATCCCAAAAACATGTAGGTTAACTAGCCATTGTAAGTTGTCCATAGTGAGTACATGATAATGCCTGGTTAGACCACACTTGAAATATTGTGTTCAGTTCTAGTTGCCACATTATTGGAAATATGTATGAGATTTAGAGAGGGTGCAGAGATTTGCCAGGATACTCCCTGGGGGTAGAGAGCATGTCTTATGAGGAAAAGTTTAACGAGATAGGAGTTTTCATTTTGGAGAGAAGGAGGATAAGAGGTACCAAAAGACATCGATCAAGTGGATAGCCAGACACATTTTCCCTGGTGGAAATGGCTAATACAAGGGGGTAACATTTTATGGTAATTATCGGAAAGTATATGGGTACGTCACAGGTAAGTGTTTTACATGAGACATTTGGGGGGTGAGGTCATGGAGACAGGTACATTATGGGAATTTACAAAATTCTTGGATAGGCACATGGGTGACAGAATAATAGAGGGCTATGTAGGAGGGAGGGGTTAGATTGATCTTCAAGGAAGTTAAAAGGTTGGCTCTACATCATAGCTGAAGGACCTGTCTTGTGCTGTAACATTCTATGTTCTACGTCATTGTCATGTGATCATTCGAATTGAGTGTGATGTTCTCCAAAGTGGATGCCCAGTAGTGTGTCCTCAGGTTGCTGTAGAGACTGATCTGGGACCCATGTACCATGATGTTAGGATAGATTCCAGTATGAAGAATACCTGTGGGTGACTTTGTTTAGCATGAGGAGGCTGATGCACGGACAGGTCTGGATCAGGGTCCAGTGGCATGGAATGTAAGACAACTGGGGACCCTTCTCTACTTCCTCCACCTTCACTGCTGTAGTAGTGTGTCAGCATTTTCCACTAGCTCCACTGACGAGCTCTTGGTGGGATCATACTTCATCTGGAACCTTCTCCTTGATCATGGATGATCCTACCAGGACCTAAACTCACTAAACGCCCTCCGGATCTCAGGAACTCCGGCCTCTCCACCACGACAAGGTGACAGACCTTAGAGAAGACAATGTTATAAAATGGGGGGAGCTGATGAGAACACAAGAAAATAACATGAAATAAGTGTAGGATTGAATAGCAGGAGCGGGTTAAGGAGCCCACCCACCCTGCTCATGCACTGTTTGTCCCACTCCCTCCAAGTATCATCCTATGTATCTTGTATCATCCACAACAAGACCACCAGGCTCAAAAACAGTTTTGTTCCTCGAGCAGTAAGGCTGATCAACACCTCCAACCACAAAGCCAGCCCTCTACACTGACACTTCCCCCACCACCCCTATTTTACCCTGTCAATCACTTAATGTACAGATACTCCTGAGCCTAGTGTTACTTTATGGACATACAATCAATGTACATAAAGCTATCTTATGTATTAACATATATTTATTATCTTATTTTTATCTTTATCATCAGATCCAGTATATCAGTTATTTCATTCTCCTCTAGGGGCACAGCTAAAAATGGAGGAACATCCATTTAGAACAGTAAAGAGTAGGTATTTCTTTAGCCAGAGGGTGGTAAAGCTGTGGAATTTGTTGCCACAGTTGGCTGTGGAGACCAGGTCACAGCTAGAGGTTGATGGGTTCCTGATTAGGCAGGGTGTAAAAAGTTATGGGGAGAAGGCAGGAAATTGGGATTGAGAGTTAAATAGATCGGCAATATTGAGATCATATAGCATGCTCAATGGGCCAAGTGGCCTAATTCAGCTCATATACCTCATGGTATGATTCTTTGATAATTCTTCATTACACCATTTCTACATTAATCCCTTCTGATATTCTCCCCACATTCTCATTTACTACCCCTAGATTCAGATTCAGTTTCAGATTAAAATTCAGATTCAAATTCAGATTCAGTTTTAAATTCACATTCATATTCCAATTCCAATTCAGTTTCCGATTCAGATTCAGTTTCAGATTAAAATTCAGATTCAAATTCAGATTCAGTTTTAAATTCACATTCATATTCCAATTCCAATTCAGTTTCCGATTCAGATTCATCTATCACATGGCATTTAAACATACAGTGAAAGAGTTTGTTTGCATTAACAACCAACACCACCTATGGATGTGCTGAGACAATTTGGTTGACTTAAATTAATATTTCCATGTGTTTTATTGTGTTTAATATACCGAGATTCAAAGTACATTTATTATCAAAGTATGTATCCAGTATACAAGCCTGAGACTTGACTTCCCACAGACAGCCATGAATCAAAGGAACACCACAGAACCCATTCAATGCAAACATCAAACACACAACATACAAAGAATTAGAACAAATCATGCAAATGGCAAAAAAATGAGTGAAAAATGAGAATATAAAACATCAAGCAACAGAGTCCTTGAAACAGTTTAGGAATGTTCAGTTTAGTTCAGGTGGGCATATTAAAGCCACTCTTCAAACAAACTAAAACAAAGCTTTATATATTAAACAGTGATTCTTTTAGTTGTCTTACAATACTTGACTGGGGTAATAATAATATAATTGTGAGCTGTCATACTGCTTGATTCCTAGTTGATATTGATTGGTTTCTAAATCAGTGTGGAACTTCAAGCATGAAACAGCAGTTGGATGGAAAATGGTTTGAGAAGGTCTGCTGTAGAAAGTCTTCAAATTAAATTTTTGGTTATTGCTGTGGAGATTTGATGATAGAATGTGATTGATTCAATTGAAAAAATTCATCTGTTAGAGATGATTATGATACAATTTAATGGAGGCCATTGACGGTGGAACTAATGGTTCTGTCAGAACGATAATTTACTTTGTTTATACATTTGAGCAGATAAATAGCTAAATACAGAGTTATGAGCAAATAAAATATATTTTCTAAAATTGCTGAGATCAGCATCTGTGGAGAGAGAAAACCATTAGAGTTTCAGGTTCAATTACCCTTCTGAGGAAAATTCTTTGTAAATGTCAACTTAAGGCTTATGATCTAGTTATGAAGGCTCAGTTGACATTGATATGATGAAGGAAATGTTGATTATTTATTCCCCTTCATAGATGTTGCCCAACCTGCTGATTTCCTCCTGCATTTTGTGTGCGACTTCCTCTGGATTTCCAGCATCTGCAGACTGCCTTGTCTTTTGGATGTGAAGTATCCCCTTTTTCTGTGTACACTTCTATGATTGAAGAAACCAAGGATCTATTAAGATGAAGGTTAGAACTGGGCTTAAGAAACAGTGCTATCATGTTTTCTGTTGTGCGCTGGGGCAGCAGGCTGAGGGTAGCAGATGCCAACAGAACCAACAAACTCATTTGTAAGGCCAGTGATGTTGTGGGGGTGGAACTGGACTCTCTGACGATGGTGTCTGAAAAGAGGATGCTGTCCAAGTTGCATGCCATCTTGGACAATAACTCCCATCCTCTCCATAATGTACTGGTTAGGCACAGGAGTACATTCAGCCAGAGATTCATTCCACCGAGATGTAACACTGGGCGTCATAGGAAGTCATTCCTACCTGTGGCAATCAAGTTTTACAACTCCTCCCTCGGAGTGTCAGACACCCTGAACCGGTAGGCTGGTCCTGGACTTATTTCCACTTGGCATGATTAACTTATTATTATTTAATTATTTATGGTTTTATATTGTTATATTTCTTCACTGTTCTTGGTTGGTGCAGCTGTAACGAAACCCAATTTCCCTCGGGATCAGTAAAGTACGTCTGTCTGTCTGTCTGTCTGTATAGAAGCTGATAACTCATGAGCCTCAGGTCCCGCACCAGCAGGTTTAGGAACAATTAGTCAACCAGAGGAGACCACTTCATTCAACTTCACCCACCCAACACTGAATGATTCCACTACATATGGACTCACCTTCAAGGACCCATGCTCTTGATATTAATTGTTTGTTTGTGTGCTGGATTATTTATTTGTTTGTTACTGTTGGTATTGACACAGTTTGTTCTTTTGCACATTGGTGGTTGTTCTCTCTTTGTTGTGTACAGTTTTTCACTGATTCTATTGTGTTTCTTTGTATTTACTGTGAAAATGAATGTCAGGGTTTTATATATATATATATATATATAGATATAGTAACATGTGTACTTTGATAGTAAATTTACTTTGAACTTTGAACGCATGAGATGGCAGTCACTTACTGATTGTCGCTGAATATTCCCTAGTTCTTTATCTCTCTGAGTTGATTTTATGACTCACAGCAAACTAGGGAATGTGGAACATTTCATTTTGGAAGTTAACACATCATGTGACTTACTCAAAGAGCAGGAGAGCCCTTGGGGAGCTTTATTATATATATCAGAAGGATCTAGAAGAACAAGTAAATAGTTTCCTGCAAGTGTTGAAGAAGGCTTTTGACATGCTGGCCTTCATCAGTCAGAGCAATGACTGGGATATTATGTTACTATTGTTGAAGAGAAAGGTGAGAACGCACTTGGAGTATTGTGTTCAGTTTTGGTCACCCTCCTATAGGAAAATCAACACTAAGATGGAAAATGTATAGAAAAGGTGTTGCAGGTCTCGATGGACAGGAATATAGGCACAGGTTGTGCAGGATAGGATTTCATTCTTTGGAGCGTAGGTGAATAAAATATTGAGTTGTACAGATAGGGTAATGTACACAATATTTTTTGCCAACATTGAGGATTCAAGAACTAGAAGGCATAGGTTTTAAGGTGAGCGGGGGTAAGACTGTGGGAATCTGAGGGGGTACTCAGATGTGGCATGTCATCTAATACAAACTTACTTAGATACGAAGTGAAGGTTATCCTGACTGGATGCATCACAGCCTGGTATAGAAACACCAAAGCCCTATGAATGGAAAAGTCTTCAAACAGGGAAAGCCTTCTCCACTATTGAGTACATCTACAAGAGCACTACCATTGTGAATGAGATACAATAATTTTAGGACCCATACTACCAGGATCAAAAAACATTTATCACCCTTCGACCATCAAGCTCCTGAACCTGTGTGGAGAACTTCACACACCTCATCCAGGTTGTGTCCATAGGCTGTGATTCCACAACCTGTGGACTCACTTTCCAGGACTCTACAACTCATACTCTCAGTATTATTTAATTTTTATTTATTATCTTTTTTTTATATGTGCAGTTTGTCTTTTGCATAGTTTGTCAGGCTTTGTGTGTAGTTTTTCATTGATTCTGGTGTATTTCTTCATTCTATTGTGAATGCCTGCAAGAAAATGAATCTCAGCAGGGTTTTTGGTGACAAAAATACATACTTGGATAATAAATTTATTTGAACTTTAAGAGCTAGGTTTTTCCAGACCGAGAGTGGTACATATGGTATGTGGAACAAACTTTCAGAGGAAGTGTTGGAGGCAAGTACAAAATTTAAAAGACATTTGGACAGTAAATGGGTATGAAAGGGTAAGAGAGCTATGGATCGAACAAAGGCAAGTGGGACTAGTGTGGTTGGGCATCTTGGTCACCATGGAGAAGATGGCTGAATAGCCTATTTCTGTACAGCATCACTCTATGACTCTCCCTGCTAACCGTAGCAGGAATAACAATATCCATTGGCATACTTGTCCATGCCAGTTCCTCCGTTGTGTGAGAAGAAGATGTTAAAAACTCTCACTGACAGTGCCAAGTGGAATTCTAACGGGAAAAAAAAACAAGAGATATTTATACAATTTGAGGTGAAGTTAATAAGCATGGTTTATAAATTACCAAACTGTTTGGAATTCATTTTGTGAAACTGCAGATTGATTGCTTCTCTGTCAGTGAGGGGCAGTCATGCTGCCTTCTGAAACAGACCCAAACAAAACAAGGAGAAAATGAAAGCCTTTTATTTTAAATTATGAACCAAGGGAAAAAGAATTGAACTAAGATTGTAGTGACACAGATTCTAGAGGCTGGTGAAATTGACTCCGTAAATAAGAAAAAGCAGAACACGAATGGAAACAAAGCAAAAAGCCTCAAAGAGGATAAAGAACCTGGATCAAGGAAAGGAAATATTTAAGTACCTCCAAGCCAGAAGCTTTGGATGTGTCAGAAGAAAATTGGAAGGTTGAACAGTGGAGGGTAATTACAAAGATTTAGAGAGTTATGCACAGCTGCGTTGCTATGTCCTCATGTATCTTGGAAGCAGAGAGGTTGATAGAATTATAGGAGGTCAGAGTACAGCTAAGGTGAAAGGGTTTTATCTCACATCTCTGTGCAGTCGCTGTGCAACACCTGTAATATTACCTGTGCACAATAATTGCTGCTTTGGGATCATCTTCGCTTAAGGTTTGAATCTGAAAAAAAAACAGACTGCTTTCCAAAGAGGCAATGAATAAACAAGCACTTATTCTTTGAATTCACTGCAATTCATTGCATTTTATTTGTTATCTCCATTGTATTTTCCGATAATTTTTTCCCATCCATTGCCCTCCCTCCCCCTTCTCCCTTCTTCCAAGCTCTTAACTGTATCTTGGTAATGGGGATTGAGAGGGATAATAAATCAGCCAATATAAGAGCAGAATTGATGGGCTGAATGGCCTAATTCTGCTCCAATGTCTCATGGTCCAAAATGCAACAACAATAAACCTATTCCGATACCAATAAGTTGGTTCCACGTGTATTAGTCTGCACACTTGCTGTAAAGACAATATGGAGAAAATTTCTAAATTCATGATTTAAGATTCAAGACTGTTGTCACTTTTCAGTACGAGTGTAAAAGAGAACAAAATGACTGTTACTCCAGATCCGATGCAACAAAAAAGCACAATAAATAATAAATAATAATAAATATACACATAGTGGCCTCTTTATCAGGTTGACCTTAGCACCCAGTGTTATCTTCTGCCGCTTTAGCCCATTCAATTTGAGGTTCAAAGGGTCAAAGGTAATTTATTATCAAAGTATACAACTCTGAAATTCTTCTCCAGATAGCCAACACCACAAAACTGATAAAGAATGGCAGCACGATCATCAACCACCAAAATCCCTCTTTCCCACGCATAAAAAAACTAATGGAATAAACATCTTGACCCCCAAATCCTCCTTCCCCAGCACACAAAAAATACGAGAAAGATCATGCAAAAAACACAGAATTTAACAAACTATAAGACTGAATGAAGTCCATAGTCCAAGTCTATGTCAGGATCGCAGAACACCTGGGTAACATTCTCCAGGCACAGTAGCAGACCATTCCCTCTTTATTAGCAGAGCAATCCCCTAGTGATCAAAAGACAGTCTTCCCTATCTGATAGCAGAGCAATTACCCAGCAACCAAAAAGCAGTTCTCCCTGTCTGCTAGCAGGGTGATCCTCTAGCAATCAAAAATATGGTCTCCTGACTCTGGTAGCAGAACGACCCACCGGCGATCAAAAGACAGGCAGTCAGCTCTCACCTTCCACATTTGCCTCAATGTTTCAATCTCCCTCATCACTTTAATAGTGAACGGTGGAAGCTTTAATCACTGAAGCGGAGTCGAACACTTGGATCGCACCCTCTCCTGTGGCCTTTTTGTCACGAGTTTCAGGCACGTCACCTCTGCATGGACACTAGAGACTGCAGAGTGCTGAAACAACCTAATGATCTCCAAACTGCAAATCACAGGCTCCAACACTTCCAGAATCACATTCAAGACAAAACAGAAACCAACATAAAAACATTAAATAAGTGAAATATATGATTTCATGATCTATCCAGAAGACATTGACCAAAGGAGAGTTATGTGCAAATGCCATCTTGACTGGAAAGTCAGGATCAACATATTGTTTGAGAGATGCTCTTTTGCACACAACTGTTGTAACGTGTAGTTATTTGAGTTATTGTTGCTTTCTTGTAAGCATGAACCAGTCGTCCCATTCTCTTCTCGTCTTTCTTGTTAACAAGATGTTCTCACCCACATTACTGCCACTCACTAGATACTTACTTTATGTTTCTTGCACCATTCTCTGCAAACTTTAGAACCTGCTGTGCATGGAAGTCCCAGATGGTCAACAGTGCTTAAACAGGCCTGTTTGGGATCAACAATCATTCCAAGGTCACAAAACAAGAGAAGATCTGCAGATTCTGGAAGTAAAAGTAATGATCTATCCAGAAGTGCTCTGGAGTCCTGTTAAAGGGTCTTGGCCAAAACGTCAACTATTTATTCTTTTTCATAAATGCTTCCTGGCCTGCTGAGTTAACCATATAACCATATAACAATCACAGCACGGAAACAGGCCATCTTGGCCCTCCTAGTCCGTGCCAAACCCTTAATCTCACCTAGTCCCACCTACCCACACTCAGCCCATAACCCTCCACTCCTTTCCTGTCCATATACCCATCCAATTTTACCTTAAATGACACAACTGAACTGGCCTCTACTACTTCTACAGGAAGCTCATTCCACACAGCTATCACTCTCTGAGTAAAGAAATACCCCCTCGTGTTTCCCTTAAACTTCTGCCCCCTAACTCTCAAATCATGTCCTCTAGTTTGAATCTCCCCTACTCTCAATGGAAACAGCCTGTTCACGTCAACTCTATCTATCCCTCTCAAAATTTTGCATACCTCGATCAAATCCCCCCTCAACCTTCTACGCTCCAATGAATAGAGACCTAACTTGTTCAACCTTTCTCTGTAACTTAATTGCTGAAACCCAGGTAACATCCTAGTAAATCGTCTCTGCACTCTCTCTAATTTATTGATATCTTTCCTATAATTCGGTGACCAGAACTGCACACAATATTCCAAATTTGGCCTTACCAATGCCTTGTACAACTTTAGCATTACATCCCAACTTCTGTACTCAATGCTTTGATTTATAAAGGCCAGCGTTCCAAAAGCCCTCTTCACCACCCTATCTACATGAGACTCCACTTTCAGGGAACTATGCACAGTTATTCCTAGATCTCTCTGTTCCTCTGCATTCCTCAATGCCCTACCATTTACTCTGTATGTTCTATTTGGATTAATTCTGCCAAAATGTAGAACCTCACACTTCTCAGCATTAAACTCCATCTGCCAACGTTCAGCCCATTCTTCTAACCGGCATAAATCTCCCTGCAAGCTTTGAAAATCCACCTCATTATCCACAACACCTCCTACCTTAGTATCATCGGCATACTTACTAATCCAATTTACCACCCCATCATCCAGATCATTTATGTATATTACAAACAACATTGGGCCCAAAACAGATCCCTGAGGCACCCCGCTAGTCACCGGCCTCCATCCCGATAAACAATTATCCACCACTACTCTCTGGCATCTCCCATCTAGCTACTGTTGAATCCATTTTATTACTCCAGCATTAATACCTAACGACTGAACCTTCTTAACTAACCTTCCATGTGGAACTTTGTCAAAGGCTTTGCTGAAGTCCATATAGACTACATCCACTGCCTTACCCTCGTCAACATTCCTCGTAACTTCTTCAAAGAATTCAATAAGGTTTGTCAAACATGACCTTCCATGCACAAATCCATGCTGGCTACTTCTAATCAGATCCCGTCTCTCCAGATAATTATAAATACTATCTCTAAGAATACTTTCCATTAATTTACCCACCACTGATGTCAAACTGACAGGTCTATAATTGCTAAGCTTCCTTCTAGAACCCTTTTTAAACAATGGAACCACATGAGCAATACGCCAATCCTCCGGCACAATCCCCGTTTCTAATGACGTATTAAAGATCTCCATCAGAGCTCCTGCTATTTCTACACAAACTTCCCTCAAGGTCCTGGGGAATATCCTGTCAGGACCTGGAGATTTATCCACTTTTAAATTTCTTAAAAGCGCCAGTACCTCCACCTCTTTAATTGTCATAGGTTCCATAACTTCTTTACTTGTTTCCCACACCTTAGACAATTCAATATCCTTCTCCTTAGTGAATACCGAAGAGAAGAAATCATTCAAAATCTCTCCCATCTCCTTCGGTTCCACACATAGCTGACCACTCTGATTCTCTAAGGGGCCAATTTTATCCCTCACTATCCTCTTGCTTTTAATATATCTGTAGAAACCTTTCGGATTTACTTTCACCTTATTTGCCAAACCAACCTCGTATCTTCTTTTAGCTTTTCTAATCTCTTTCTTAAGATTCCTTTTACATTCTTTATATTCCTCGAGCAATTCCTTTACTCCATGCTGCCTATATCTATTGTAGACATCCCTCTTTTTCTGAACCAAATTTCTAATTTTCCAAGTTCCTCAAGCATTTTGTGTGTATTCAAAATGATAACATTTTATCCCCATTTAGATGTTTGGTCTGAACAACAACTGAACGTCTTGACCATGTCTGCATGCTTTTATGCAGTGAGTTACTGCCACATGATTGGATGATTTTATATTTCCATTTATGTACAGATGTACCAGTGTACCTAATAATGTGACCATGGTGTGTCTACAGCATATAAAGGTAATCCTATAAAGTACAATGTACAAGTAACTCATATATACATAGACTGATTGTATGTACATAAAGTGATGTAAGGTAATGTGTGTGTAGTGGTTGGATTAGTGTGAATAGTTGATTTGATGGTCAGCACAAGCTTGGTGAATTGAAGAACTTGTTTCTGTGATTTATCTCAGCTACTCAGTGAATCTGTCAGTAAGACTCATTGTGGGTCTCAAAATAGGGGCTCAACGCCTCTGCTTTCTAAGGAGGCAGAAGGACCGAATGTGCGCATCTAATATTATTCTCCAATCGCTCTGCAGGGAGTATCCTAACAAGACACATCACTGCATGGTATTGAAACTGCACTGTGGCAGACAGAGAGGCTCTACAACGGGTAGATATATCTGCCCAGTTCATCACCAGCACTACCCTACCGGCCATCAAAGACAGAAAGGGCAGGTAAAATCATGAAGAATCCCACCCACCCTGCTCGTGGACTGTTCGTCCTACTCCCATCAGAGAGGAAATTATGTTGTATCCACACCAGACTGAAAGACAGATAATTCCCCAAAGCAGTAAGGCTGATCAACACCTCCACCTACTAGACCATCCCTCCTACCACCACTACTTTATCATTTCTTGTCAGTCACCTTATGTACAAACATTCCTGTTCCTAGCATTACTTTATAAGCACATAATCAATATATGTATACAGGGTATCTGAAGTATTTACAGAGTATATCTATTGAGTTTTAATTATTATGATGATGATGATTGTGTCCTTTATCTTATTATATCTGATTGTGTTTTTCTTTCTACTGCATTAGAGTCAGAGTGTAATTATTTCATTCTCTTTTCCACTGGAAGTGACATTAAACAATCTTGAATCTTGGTTAAGACTCTCTTCTCTAAGGATCATTACCTTGTTTTGGTGAAGAGACTTATGAGTTCTTGAGAACCGAGGGTGATGTTATCTGGCAGGGTCACCCACCGTGGTAATGTCAAGAGGGAGATTAACCAAATCACGCAAGATGACAACGGTGGAGCTGGTGGGTGTTGATGACTCATCACAACTGAAGTAAATAGACCCCAGTCATCTAGCATTCCAAGGCACTGACCCCAATGTGTCATGGACCATGTGCTGACTGCTCATGCAATTTCCAATGTTAAACCAAGTCACACGCAGTTGATTTTCATTAAAGGAATAATCCCTTAGGAGAACATCATACTTGACTTGAGTGATTGCACTCCAACAAGATTAAGACTCAATGGATTGTGAACCTATTGAGAAAGCATCCTACAACTCAAAAATGCTTCTCTTTCCATAATTTTTCAAAAGTTCCCATTCAGTCTGTTTCTATTGTCCTTTCATGCAGTGAATTCCAGATTTTCAAATTTTAGCTTCCTTCTGTAGACAACATGCATGGCCAAGAAGAAGAATATGGACATTAGCAATGTTTTTGCTTGAGATGAAGGACCTCCACCCAAAACATCAATTCCAACAGCAGCTCATTTTTTTTTTTGCGCCACGGTCCAACTTCACGTATTTGGGCTTTGGGAAGACCTCGGGCAAAAGATAATCATCCTTGGTGAGGATTATCATGAAAAGTTTCTTGTGAATGTGCAAGGGGAGAAATGAAATGTTCCGAAGAAATATGAGGAAGAAAAGATAGTTCCTCATGTCTCCTTGTGATAATTGACCTAGTTTGCCACCCTTCACAGGACCTCCTTTCCTTTTTGACACCTGAAGATCATACATGACAACTTACACATGACTATTGAAGTGATTCTTTAAGCCATGCATGAGTTATGAATCAGACTATAAGACTCTGGACTCTCTACAATGCCAGCATGCTCCTTCTTAGACAAGGTGCCCAAAACTGCACTCAATACTTGACATTTGACCCACCAAGCCTGCTCCACCATTTCATCATGACTGATTTATTATCCCTCTCAAATCCAAACTCCTGTAACCTCTGACATCCTTACTAATCAAGAACCTAGGAACCTCTGTTTAGTATGTACCCAATGATTTGACCTCCACCGCCATCAGTGACAATGAATTCCACAGATTCACCACCCTCTGGCTGAAGAAATTCCTCCTTGTCTCTATCCTAAAGGAACCTCCTTCTAATTTGAGGCTGTGACTCTTCCTTTATTGGTAACATCTTTTCCACACCTATGCTGTCTAGGCCTTTCAGCATTCAGTAGATTTTAATGAAATAGACTCTCCTTTTCCCAAACTCCACCAAGTACAGGCCCCGAACCATCAAACACTCCTCATATGTTTCCTGGAGTCATTATTGCAAACCGCCTCTGGACCCTCTCCAATGTCAGTGCACTCTTCTTTAAATAGGTATCATAGTCCTGACTGAACTGCAGCAGGCAACCAAGTTTCAGTTCTCTAGTTCCCTGGGATATGGTTAGCTGCCACTGTCCCTTTAAGACTTAGACTGACAATTATTGTCTGCTACAATCCTTCATGGAAAGTCTGTATTTAAAGGTCATGCGCTGAGCATATGAGGTCATAGGAGTTCCAGTTCTACTGCTACTGTTGGTGATTTTGCCTTTGGATTTTGTTTGAATCATCTTATTTATTTTGTGTCTGAGTCAGTTCTAGACCTTCTTTTGCACTTGGATTCACCACCATCCATTGATCTCTCATTATATATGGGGCCCAAAACTGCAGACAATACTTCAAATGTGGTCAGACCAATGCCTAATAAAGCCTCAACAACCTAAACCTTCCAACTTCTCATATTTATTTCTCCATCCATTGTCTCATTGGAACAATTGTTGGTCTATCACCTGATTTATTAGACTTCTCTGCAGAAAAAGTCAGTCTGCTTTATGTTCAGTTTCTTAATTATAATAAAATTAAGAATAAATTAATCTGCAGTGATGGATACCGACTACTAGTAAGGCAGACTTCTGCCCAGGCAATGATCCATTTCTCAAACATGAATTATGAAACTGCTCCATTATGTTCCTGAGAAGGTTTCTTCCTGTACGTGTACAATTGTGCAAAATGAAACAGTTACACCCTTGCTCGTCTAACTGGGGGTTGGAGGTTGGAGGCTGTCAAGTGGTATTATTTGTAGTTTGTTGCTTGGATTAGATGAACAGCTGGAATTGGTGTGTGGGAAAGTACAATCAGGATGGGGCTTTCCTTTCCAGGGCATCACAGATGTTATCCTTTTTCAAAGAATGAGGTTTCCCTTCTTTGACCATCGATGATGCCCTCAACTACATCTCCTCCATTTCCCAAACTTCTGTGCTCACCCCATCTTCCTGCTGCCTTAACAGTGATAGAGTTCCTCTTGTCCTTACCGAGCGCCCCATGAGCCTCTGCTTCCAACCTGATGGCATGAATATCGACTTCTCCTTCCTCTACCCTCTTCTTCTATTCCCCACTCTGGCCTCTTACCTCTTCTCACCTGCCTATCACCCCCATCTGGGGCCATAACCTTCTTCCCTTTCTCTCACAGTCTCCTATCGGATTCCTTACTCTCCAGCCCTTTATCTTCCTCACCTACCTGGCTTCAATTATCACCTTATAGTTTGTCCTCCTTCCCCTCCCCCCAACCTTTTTATTCTGGAATCTTCCCCCTTCCATTCTAGTCCTGAAGAAGGGTCTTGGCCCGAAACGTTGACTATTCATTCCTTTCCATTGATGCTGCCTGTCCTTCTGAGTTCCTCCAGTATTGGTGTGTTTCTTTGGACATCCAACATCAATAGGTTTCAATAGGTACATTTAATGTCAGAGAAATGTATACAATATACACCCTGAAATTATTTTTCTTCACAAACATCCATGAAAACAGAGGAATGCCCCAAAGAATGAATGTCAGTTAAACATTGGAACCCCAAGCATCCCGTGGCTCCCCCTCCCATGTACAATCACCAGCAAGGCAACGACCCTCCCCCACTTCTCCAACCCCCACCAGCAAAAAACATCAGCGCCCTCCACCGATTACTCAAGCATGCAGACTTGCAGCACCCCAAAAACTACTCGTTCACCCGGTAATTGGACATACCACAGGCTCTCTCTCAGAATTTCAGCAGAATATCTCATGATTAAAATACACCAAATGTATAACTGGTTTGGTAAACTGGTTTATTTTTGTCACGTGTACCAAGGTCCAATCAGAAGAATTGTTTTGCACTCCATCCATACAGATCATTACATCATATAAATGCTGCAGGAAATCAGAACGTCAGGCAGCAGCAATGGAGGGGAATGAACGGCTGATGTTTCAGGCTGAACCCATCATCAGGATAGTATGGTGTGGAGGCCAAGTATTTGAGTATTATTTAAGTGGAGGCAGATGGGTTCTTGAATATTAAGGGCATCAAAGGTTATGAGGAGAAGGCATAAGAATGGGATTGAGAGGGACAATAAATCAGCCACAATGGAAGGGCAGAGCAGACTCGATGGGCCAAATAGCCTAATTTTAATCCTATGTCTTATGGTTTTATGAATGTTGACCAGTTATTCATCTCCTTAGTTGCTGCCTGTCCTCCTCAGTGCCTCCAACACTTTGTATGCGTTGCTCAAGATATCCAGTAACTACAGAAACTCTGATGTTTATCACATCAGTGCTTTGAGGCAGTACAAAGGAAAAGTAATAACTGAATGCAGAATAAAGTGTTACAGGTACAGGGAAACTGTAGTGCAGGTAGACAATAAGGCACAATGGCATAATGAGGAAGATTAGTGGTCACCAACCTTTTTAAGCCCAAGATCCCCTACCTCGGCCTTTAGCAAAAGGGAAAATCGAACACACATCAATTAATTACACGCATGCGCACCTGGGCAGAAACCCGGAAGTAGAAATAATGTATAAACACGAGGGATACCCACCCTTTTTTCTCACCGCGGACCGGTTTAATATTGACAATATTCGTGCGGACTGGCCGACAGTGGGGGGGGGGGGTTGTTAAACACAATGGGAATACAGCGATACAGGTCCCTTAAGTCCAGTCTCTTCTGTAATTTAGCCTTCACGGCTCTCGGCTTCTGTCCCGCTTGGTCACGTTTTTTCCGCTGAAAAATCTCAGCGGGTATGTCTTTAAGTGCGGGGTGCCTGGACTCAGGATGGCGAAGCAGTTTTGCAGGCTTCGTTGCCTCATTAGACAGCCCAAACTCCCAGCCTCCTGCCCGCTCGCCGCCAGATGCCCTGGCCAGGTGCGACTGGTCGTAGATGGGGTGAGAGGACAAGGTCAGGGCAGGAGGTTCACATACCGGGGCTGCGACGCTCGCAGTCCGGAGAGAGCAGCTGACTGAGCAGGGAGTACGACAGGGAGCGGGCACGTCCCCCCTTGTAGAATCTATCAGCTGACAAAAGTTTGTTTCAGTAGATCGCAGTGCGGTAGTTGCTCTGATACTTACGAAACGTTGAGTCCGAAATAGGTCGTGTGGTAAACTATGTATACCTGTCTGGACATGCCCCCCCCCCGCCCCCGCTGACTGCTCCTGTGGCTCCTCCCACAGACCCCTGTATAAAGACGATTGGGGTCTTCTCCTCCCTCTGTCTCGACATGGTCGTGGTCCCTTTTGCTGTTAATAAAAGCCTATCGTTCTCTTCTAGCCTCCTAGAGTTGTTGATGGTGCATCAGGTTGTCTGCGAATATTTTAGCACTGGGTTCCCCACGAACATCCGGTCTGCTAAACAGGTTTAGAGGTGGCGCCCACCTGCCTGCGTTCCGGGCCAGTAGCAACGGCACTTCCCGCCGGCCGGTTACCCGAGGCCAACCAGTGACCCCTGATGCGAGGGTATTGCTGCGTTTAGGCGACTGATGATCTCGCGTGTATTCAAGTTCAACAGTGGGCATGACAGGGAATGAGGAAAGGTGCAGCTGACTCATATCATTTCCTGGTGGCCCGGTGCTTGGGGACAACTGAAGTAGATTGTGAATCTACTAATAGTAGAACTGAAGTAGCGGTGGGGTAGTGGAACATTGAAAGCATCTTTGCAGCAGCTTCACAATCACAAAGAGAGAGAGAGAAATTCTACAGAGAACACAGATTAGCCTAGGGTAGGCTAGGCTACATATAGGGGCAGATGTAACATTTGTCTTTTCTCTTATAGAAAAAAGTTCTTCCTAAATGAGGCTAAAATTTCAACTAGTCCAGCACTATGTTAATTTCATATTTCTTCTCCTGCCTTGGCAACAGTACCTGTACAACATATGGCTTCTGTATCTTGGCTTCAGGGCAGGTCAGATTATCTGCTGGGCAAATGCAACACGTTAGCATATTTGCTAGAACTGACATTAAGTTGTAGGCAGTAGTCCAATAAGCTACAGTCACACTTCTAATTCCATTGTTTTTTTTTAGCAATAATTGGAAGGTAATTGCACTTAAAAGATTCTTCCAATTTAATTACCCGATTCCCATAATAAATCAATGCAATCCAGATAACAATTTGACAGTAAAGACATAGGATGTGACTAATTATATGCAGCAAAAATTAATCTGTTTTATCATCCTAGAAAGTAGAAGATTAGTTTTAATTTTAACCCAGCACTGTATCTGGAAGTGAAATAGTGTTTCGGTCAGGAGACCAGTAATCATTTATCCCACCAGGCTTCAAAACCCATTTTATACACATTCTCATAGAAGACAAGGCCAGGATTCATTGCCCATCCCTAACCACCCTTGATCAGGTGTTGGTGGTTTGAAGCGCCGTAATGACAAACACAAGAGCTTCTGCAGATGCTGCAAGCAGGTAATTAAATTGGAAATGCCGGAGGAACAGGCTGCTGCCGAGGAGGGGGAAAGAGTTGACATTTCAGGCCGAGACCTTTCATCAGGACTGGAAAGGAAAAGGGTGGAAGTCAGAATAAGACCCTGGGGGCACAGAAGAAATACAGTACTCTGCAAAACTGAGGCACATATTTATTGCTAGGCTGCCTAAGACTTTCTCACAGTATTGTAGTCATTTTATGTACTGCTGCCACAAATAAAAAACTACAGATTTCATGACATATGTGAGTGATGATAAACCTGATTCTGATATGGGTCTCTATTGTGGACTGAGAGTAGGAAGTGGACAGGGAGAGGGGAATCATGTTTGGGAGAGGGAAGATAGAGAAGTGGGGAGTGGGGGCAGATAAATACCTGGAAGTTAGAAAACTCAATGTTCATGCCGTGAGATTGGAACCTATCCAGATGGAATATGAGCTGCTATTCCTCCAACCTGAGAACATCTTCCTCTTGGCAGTAGAGGAGGCCATGGACTGATATGTTGGAATGGGAATGGGGAGTGGAATTAAAATAGATGGTCACAAGGAAATCCCACCTTTTGTGGTGGAGGAAGTGAAGGTTTTTGATGGAGCAGTACCCAGATCTCACCAATTGTTGGGTCTCACCAATATAGGGAGCAGGAGGCAGCACAAGGAAAACCAGACACAGAACTCCACAGACTCACAAGTGAATTTTCACCTCACCTGGTGCACTGTTTACAGCCCTGAATGATGACCAGGAAGGGGGTATAGGGGTGTGGTGAACTATGTATACCTGTCTGGACATGCCCCTCTGCTGACTGCTCCTGTGGCTCCTCCCACAGACCCCTGTATAAAGGCAATTGGAGGCACTGCTCCTCCCTCAGTGTCCGAGATGCCGTGTTCCCTTTTGCTGCTAATAAAAGCCTATTGTTCAACTCCCGTCTCCGAGAGTTATTGATGGTGCATCAAGAGGCAGATGTAACATTTGTCCTGTTGACAAGGAAAGATGTGGAGACCAAGTCATTGGATATACTTAAAGCAGAGATTGATTAGTAATGGCATCAGAAGTTACAGGAGAATGGGATGAAAGGAAAAATAAACCAGGTAAGCAGTAGAAATATGTCTCTGTCAAAAGAGGTGTAAAACACACCTTCCTTCTGCTAGCTTGCAAGGTCACCCTTGGACATGGTATGGCACCTGCAGAATGCCCCCAACCCCACAACCAGTCAGGGTCACATGAAGCCACGGGAGCAGATGGTGGATGGTCATGTGAGCAGCTGATGCACATCACAAGTCCTGGTTATGACACGAGGCAGACCATCTCCAAAAAGTATTGGTAACAGCTGGGGTCACCCATCGTGTGAAGACTCCGTCCAAACCACTTCTGTAGAAAAATTTGCCAAGAATAATCATGGTCATGGAAAGACCATGATCGACCACATTTTGCAACATGGCACATGAAGAACAAAGACTGAATGGCGAAGAAGACTCAATAACCCAATAGCCTAATTCTCCTCCAATGCCTGAATTTTGAGGTGGTTGCTGGACAAGTTACCAATCAAGTGAGCTGTTTGGTGTTGAGTTACCTGAGAGCTATAGGAGCCATGTTCACAAAGGCAAGCAGTGTAGCCCTGTGCATTGCAGATGGTGGAAAAGACTTTGCCAAATCCATCGCCTGTGAGAACAGGACTTGAAAGACCAGAAACCAGATGCTAACAACTGAGAAGTACAGAAGAAGCCAAATGAAACTTAACATTTTTTTGGAATAACTGAACACAGAAAGCAATATTGGTTGATTTAAGAGACAATTAGACAAACCCACAGAGAAAGAAGGCTTGAGGGATATACTGGCTGGCTCAAAATGATCCATCAAAATAAATGGGATTTTCAGGCCTTATTACTGTTATCTGTTTTGTCAATGCTGCTCATAATTTTGAACACCTCTATAAAATGTCTCAATAACATGCTCTGCTGTAAAAATGTTAAGTATATTATTTCTAGAAAAACCTAAATTAATACTGTACCCATGTGGGAAAATATCATTAATAAACACAAGAGAATCAGCAGATGCTGGAAATTCTGAAGAACACATATAATGTGCTGGAGGAATTCAGCAGGTTAGGCAGCATCTATGGAAGGGAATAAAGAATCAATGATTTCACCCAAGGACTGGAAAAGAAAGGGGGAAGAGGCCAGATTAAAAAATGGGAGAGGGAACACTGGTGAGGCCTCATTTGGAGTATTGTGAGCAGTTTTGGGCCCCATATCTAAGAAAGGACATGCTGACACTGGGGAAGTTGCAAAGGAGGTTCACAAAAATTGATTGGTCAGGGCATGAAGGGATCCAGGGAGAAGGCAGGAGACTGGGACTGAGAGGGAAAATGAATTAGTGATGATGAAATAGCTGAGCCGACTCAATGGGCCAAATGGCCTAATTCTGCTCTTATATCTGCTCCTATATATGGTTGTGGAAAGGATGTTTCCAATGATGGGGGACTCTAGGACAAGAGGGTGCAGCCTCAGGATAGAGGGGCATCCATTTGCTCTCCAATCCAGGCAACATCCTTATAAATCTCCTCTGCATCCTTTCTGTAGCTTCCACGTCCTTCCTGTAGTGAGGCGACCAGAACAAGCACAGTACTCCAAGTGGGATCGGACCAAGGTCCTATATAGCTGCAAAATTACCTCTTGGCTCCCAAATTCAGTTCCACAAGTGATGAAGGCCAATACACCATATGCCTTCTTAACCACAGAGTCAACCTGCGCAGCTGCTTTGAGCGTCCTATGGACTCGGACCCCAAGATCCCCCCTGATCCTCCACCCAAGAATCTTACCATTAACACTATACTCTAAAAATCATATTTGACCTACCAAAATGAACCACTTCACACTTACCTAGGTTGAACTCCATCTGCCACTTCTCAGCCCAGTTTTACATTCTATCAATGTCCCACTGTAACCTCTGACAGCCCTCCACACTATCCACAACACCTCCAACCTTTGTGTCATCAGCAAATTTACTAACCCATTGCTTCACTTCCTCATCCAGGTCATTTATAAAAATAACAAAGAGCCAGTGTCCCAGAACAGATCCCTGAGGCACTCCACTGGTGACCAACCTCCATGCAGAATATGACCCGTCTACAACCACTCTTTGCCTTCTGTGGGCAAGCCAGTTCTGGATCCACAAAGCAATGTCCCCTTGGATCCCATGCCTCCTTACTTTCTCAATAAGCCTTGCATGGGATACCTTATCAAATGCCTTGCTGAAATCCATATACACCACATCTAGTACACTTCCTTCATCAATATGTTTAGTCACATCCTCAAAAAATTAAATCAGGTTCTTAAGGCACAACCTGCCCTTGACAAAGCAATGCTGATGACCCTAACCATATTATATCTCTCCAAATATACATGAATCCTGCCTCTCAGGATCTTCTCCATCAACATCCCAACCACTGAGATAAGACTCACTGGTCTATAATTTCCTGGGCTATCTCTACTCCCTTTCTTGAATACAGGAACAATATCCGCAACCCTCCAATCCTCCAGAACCTTGCCTGTCCCCACTGATGATGCAAAGGTCATCATCAGAGGCTCAGCAGTCCCCTCCCTCGCCTCTCACAGCAGCCTGGGGTACATTTCATCAGGTCCTAGAGACTTATCCAACTTGATGCTTTCCAAAAGCTCCAGCACATCCTCTTTCTTAATATCTACATGCCCAAGCTTTTCAGTATGCTGCAAGTCATCACTACAGTCACCAAGATCCTTTTCCATAGTGAATACTGAAGTAAAGTATTCATTAAGTACCTCTGCTATTTCCTCCAGTTCCATACACACTTTCCCACTGTCACACTTGATAGGCCCTATTCTTTAACAAATGTTAGTGAAATTGATAACCATACCATCACATTGGAGGCTACCCAGATGGAATATGAGGTGTTGCTCCTCCAACCTGAGAGTGGCCTTGTGGTGGCAGTAGAGGAGGCCGTGGACTAACATGTTGGAATGGGAATCAGAGGTCAAGTTGAAATGCATAGGCTGGAAGTCACTTCCAGGAAACCAATGTTTTTTTGTGTGTCTCATAAGATTTTTTTTCTGCAGGTAAAAGGTTGCTTTTCCTCAATGTCCAATGATGGCAGAGTGGTAGCGTTATGCTACAAGCAACTCATGTTCAATTCCTACCGCTGCCTATAAGGAGTTTGTATGTTCTCCCTGTGACTATGTGGGTTTCCTCCGGATGCACCATTTTCCTCCCACAGTCCAAAGATGAGCCATTTGTAGATTAATTGGTCATTGTAAACTGGGGGATTGCTGGGTGATAAGGCTTGTAGGTCTGGAAGCACCTACTCCTCACTGTATCGCAGTAAAAAAGTAGAACTGAGGCATAATTCCACATGGCATGCCCTGGCATGGAGACTGGAGGATGTGTACCAGTGGAATGTATTGACTTGTATTGCATTGTTGACGTGACTGCTGTAACATCTTGACATGAATAAGCGCATTAGAAATGGCATGAACATTCATCAGGGAATGTAATAAGAGCTTGTCCCAGGCCATTACAGCTCTTTTTCAGCTACTGTCAAGTGTATTACAACGTTCCAAGTCCACAAAGCAGATCAATGTCAATGTCAAGGATTAGCTTTTACTTGCAACTTGCGCATTGAAATATCAAAACAGCGCAACGTGTCGTTTTTATATTAACGGCCAACACATTTCGAGGATGCGCTGGGGGTGAAGCTCGCAAGTGTTGCCTCACTTCCAGCGCCAAAATAACGTGTCCACAACTCACAAACTCTAACCCATACTTCTTTCGAATGCTGGAGGAAACCAGAGCACCCAGAAGAAACCCACATGGTCACAAGAGAGAACATTCAATGTTTGAGAGAAGTTCGGATACGTACGTGGTTGAGAGGGGTATGGAGGCCTATAGTTCAGTACAGGTTGATGTGACTGGGCACTTTAAATGGTTTAGAATCAGAATTATTATCACCGGCATGTGTCGTGAAATTTGTTAACTTAGCAGCAGCAGTTCAATGCAATACATAACATATGAGAAAAATAATAATATTAATAATAATAATAATAATAATAAATAAGTAAATCAATTACAGTTTGTGTATATTGAATAGATTAACAATCATGTAAAGAACCAGAAATAATATATATTAAAAAAGTGAGGTAGTGTTCAAGGGTTCAATGTCCATTTAGGAATCAGATGGCAGAGGGGAAGAAGCTGTTTCTGAATTGCAGAAGGTTCGTACGAATGTAACTTTGGTGTTGTATTAATTTGTAGCTTTAGAGGAAATCGTCAAGAGGCAGAGTCTCCAGAAAGCAGCATACATCATTAAAGATCCCCACTATCCGAAACATACCCTCTTCTCCTTACTACCACAGGGGCAGAGGTAGACAGTCATGAAGACAACCAATCAATGTTTTAAGAGCAACTTCTGCCATCAGATTTCTGAGCAGACAGTGAACCCATGAACTCTGCCTTGTTATTTGTCTTTTACACTACTGCACTTTACACCAATTTGTATGTTTCGCGCTGAGCTGCTGCCGCAAAACACACTTCATGACATATGTCAGTAATAATAAACCTGATTCCGGTTCTGTTTCTGATTTCCGATTTTCATATTGTACCTTTCCCTTTCATGGTCTGAGTTAGATAACCTTCTCACTTCCAGTTGCTGTATTTGGACAGCAGTACTGCATTGAAAATTATTGTTTTTACTTCTCTTATTTTGTCCTGTGGTAAAAGGCAAAACAGCAATGAAAGATGATTAATAAGACAGGTTCCTGTTTTTTTTAAGAATAAATTTTATCTGCAAGTTCTTTTGGCCTTGGCTACATGTTTACAAAGGGTGCTGATTAGATTGGGCTCAATATTCTTTCTGTCATTCACAATTACAGGCTTAGAGTGATTGATTCAATATGGTCTTCTCCTCAGATCCTCGCTTTGCTCTGCTGACGTCAAACTGTCAAACAAGAATCTGTAAATCCTTTATTGCCAAAACTAAGTTGATTTGCTCATGGTTTCTGGTGCTTTGAATATACTCAGCAGAGAAAGGCAAAGTTTCTTCTGAAGTTCTGGTTAATCCAGGCTCTTGGAATCAGTCAAAACTCAGAAGAAGATTAGGTGGGGAATTTACCCTCAATGGCCACTTCATTAGGTACCTCCTATACCTAATAATATGGCCGCTGAGTGTTTGTTTGTGGTGTTCCGCTGCTGTAGCCCATCCTCTTCAAGGTTTGATGTGTTGTACATTCAGAGATGCTTGTCTCACACCACTGTTGTAACGTGTGGTTATTTCAGTGACAGTTGCCTTCCAGACAGCTTGAGCCAGCCTGGACATTCCCCTCTGGCCTCATTCTAGGCATTTTCACTCACAGAACTGTTGCTCACTGGATGTTTTTTTTTTGCACCATTCTCTGTAAATTCTAGAGCAGGGGTTCCCAACCTGGGGTTCACAGTTCCTCAGTTAATATTAGGGGGTCAATGGCATAAAAAAAAGTTGGGAACCTCTACTCTAGAGACTGTTGTGCATTGAATTCCCAGGAGATCAGCAGTTTCTGAGACACTCAAACCACCCCATCTGGCACCAACAATTATTCATAGAACATAGAACAATACAGCACAGTACAGACCCTTCGGCCCACAATGTTGTGCTGACCCTTAAACCCTGCCTCCCATATAACCCCCCACATTTAATTCCTCCATATAACTGCCTAGTAGTCTCTTAAACTTCACTAGTGTATCTGCCTCCACCACTGACTCAGGCAGTGCATTCCACGCACCAACCACTCTCTGAGTGAAAAACCTTCCTCTAATATGCCCCTTGAACTTTCCTCCCCTTACTTTAAAGCCATGTCCTCTTGTATTGAGCAGTGGTGCCCTGGGGAAGAGGTGCTGGCTGTCCACTCTATCTATTCCTCTTAATATCTTGTACACCTCTGTCATGTCTCCTCTCAAACTCCTTCTCTCCAGAGAGTAAAGCCCTAGCTCCCTTAATCTCTGATCATAATCCATACTCTCTAAACCAGGCAGCATCCTGGTAAATCTCCTCTGTACCCTTTCCAATGCAAAGTGTGGCATTCCATGGTCAAAGACACTTAGATCACATTTCTTCCACATGTTTGATCTGAGCAACTGAACCGCTTGACAATGTCTGCATGATTTTATGTATTGAGTGGTTGCCACGTGATTAGCTGATTACCTATTTACATTAAGGAGCAGGTGTACGGGTGTACCTAATAAAGTGTCCTCTGAGTGTATAAGAAATGCTTTAATGTTTCGAGCAGTCATTTGCAAATTTAAGCGAAGAGCCAGGTACTCAGCGATGTGGACCCTCAATGATAACTATCAGTACAGACCAGCTTGTGGAACAGGGAGCCAAGTTCAATCCTGACCTTTGGTGCTGTCAGTGTGGGCTTCACACATTTTCTCCATGACCATGAGGAATTTCCCCTAGATGCTCCAGTTTCTTCCCACATCCTGAAGATGCGTGTGTTGGTAGATTGATTGGACTCTATAAATTGCTGCAAGTATATAGTTGAGTTAAAGAATATTGTAGAAAACTCACAAATTAGTTAACTATTGTCACATGTTTAACGAAGAACTTTGCTTTGCTCGTCATCCATACAAATCCTTTCATCATATCAGTGCATTGAGGTAGCACAAGGTTAAATTACAACCGAATGCCTTTACCCTCTGTATACCCATGACTGTGTCGCCACCCTCTTGATTATTGGGAGAATGCACAGACTTCTTACAGGCAGTGACGGGAATTGAACCTGGGTCTCTGCTAAATAAATTTGCGGATGACACAACACTAATTGGCCTAATCTCAAATAATAATGAGGCAGCCCACAGAGAAGTCATCACCTTGACACAGTGGTGTCAAGAAAACAATCTCTCCCTCAATGTCACAAAAACAGAGGAGCTGGTTGTGGACTAGAGGAGGAATGGAGACAGATTAACCTCTATAGACATCAATGGATGCAGGGTTGAGAGGATGAACAACTTTAAGTTCCTTGGCAAGAACGTCACCTAGGATCCTATGTGGTCCATACATACTGGCTGTGTGGTGTAAAAATACACAACAGCATCTCTTTCACCTCAGACGGTTGAAGAAGTTTGGTATGGCCCCCCAGGTTCTAAAAACTTTCTATAGGGGCAATATTGAGAGCATCCTGCCTGTCTGTATCACTGCCTAGTATGGCAATTGTACTTCCCTCAATTGAAGGTCACTACAGAGAGTGGTGTGGACAGCCCACCTTACCTGTGGATGCGAACTTCCCACTATTCAGGGTATCGAAAAAGACAGGTGTGTAAAAAGGGCCCGAAGGATCATTGGAAACCCGAGTCACCCCAACCACAAACTGTTCCAGTTGCTGCCATCCAGGAAATGGTACCGCAGCGTAAAAGCCAGGACCAACAGGTCCAGGGACAGCTTCTTCCACCAGGCCACCAGACTGCTTAATTCATGCTGATGCAACAGTATTTCAATGTTATATTGACTATTCTGTTGTACAAAATATTTATTATTACTTACTATAATTGTACATTGCACATTTAGACAGAGACGTGTATATGAAGGATGTAAGTAATAAAGTCAATTCAATTCAATAAAGAGAACAGTTAAAGAGCAATTGCAATGCAGGCAGACAACAAGGTGCAAGGTCGTAACAAATTAGAGACTGTTTTGTTATATATTTATTTATTGAGACACAGCTCAGAACAGCCCTTCCAGTCTTTCGAGCCGTGGCACCTGGCAAATCCCCAATTTAACACTACCCTAATCATGGGTCAATTTAGCATGACCAACTAATCTAACTGCCAATACATCTTTGGACTGTGGGATCAAACCAGAGCATCTGGAGGAAACCCACTTGATTATGGGGAGAACGCACAGACTCCTTACAGGCAGTGACGTGAATTGAACCTGGGTCTCTGGTACTGTAAAGCGTTGTGCTAACCACTACGCTGCCGTGCTGCCCTTTGATCTTTTTGTACCAAGGTCCATTCAGAAGTCTTATAACAACAGGATAGAAGCTGTCCTGAAACCTTGGTTGGGGGAGTTGAAGGGAATATTGGAATAATTTAAAAATAAAAGGGATTAAAGCTAATGCGTGTCTGATGTTTGGTACAGGCTTGGTGGATCATAGGGGCTAATTTTGTAGTTGATGACCTTCATAACTGTCCTAGGAATCCCTATGGCTTTTACCTTCCTGATAAAGCTTCTGAGTGAGTCTTTGCCTGATCCCTTACTAAAATACAATAATGACCAATACATCACTTGTCTCCTGAACTAAATTGTACTGTTTATCCGTGCTGTGTACTAAATGTATTTTTAATTATATTTTATTTTAGTAACTTATTTGTGATAATATGCTTTTCCTGTGATGTGTGTGATAGGTTTTGTGTCTGCACCGTAGTCTGGAGGAACATTGTTTCATTTGGTTGCAAATATGTTCAGTCAGATGATAATGAACTTGAACTTGAACTTCATCCAGCAAGATGACAAGATCTTTCTATATTCCACTTATTTAGTTAATAACCTCTCTTCTTCTGTCAAGATTCCTTTCTCTCTAGCCCTTTATCTTTTCATCCCGCTTTGCTTCACCTATCACCTTCTAGCTATCTCTACCTTTAGCTTCTCTATCACCCATCTTTTTTTCCTGCCATCTTCCCCCTTCCTTTTCAGTCATGATGAAGGGTCTCATCCCGAAATGTTGACTGTTTGTTCCTCTCCATAGATCCTGCCTGACCTGCTGAGTTCCTCCGGCATTTTGAATATGTTGCTTTAGTTAATCGTCTGCCTTTTGATTCCTCTTACCAAAGTTCAAGACTTGACATATTCAGTATGGGCATATTTAATATTTCATAAAGTCATAGAGTTATACTGTACAGAAACAGGTCCTTTGGCCCAACTTGTCTCTGCTGACTCATCAATTCAAGCTAGTAAAATGTAGCTATGTTTGATCTGTATCCCTCTGAATCATTTTTATACATATACTTTTAAACACATGGTTATACCTAAACAGAAGAGATTCTACAGATGCAAGGAATCTTGAGCAATGCTCACAAAAAAAGTACTGGAGGAACTCAGCAAGTCAGGTGACATCTGCATAGGGAGATAAACAAGTTGACCTTTTGAGTTCAGACCCTCCAGTCAGACCGGAAATTAAGGGAAAGAGAAGCCAGAATCTTTCCAGTCGTGGTGAATGCACTTGGCCCAACACATTGACTGTTTATTTCCCTCTATAGATACTGCCTGACTTGTTGAGTTCCTTCAGTAGTTTGTGTGTCTGTTATGATTATACCTGTTTCTATTACTGACTCGCTTGGTATTCCAACACCACCCTCTCTGTGAAAATCTTTCTTCTCAGGTCCCTTTCAGATCTTTCTCTCTCAGCTTAAATCCGTGTCCTTTTGTTTTAGAGTTCACTAACTTGGGAGAAGAAATGTGACCATCCATCATATATTCTCTCCTCTAGATTCTACATACCCCAGCCATCCTTAAAGCTCAGGTTCAAGTAACATATTACAGGAAAGCAGTATCAATCATCAGGGACCCCCCCCCCCCCCCACCACCACCACACAGGTGCACTCTTCTAATTGCTACCATCAGGAAGAAGGTACAAGAGCCTCAGGACTTGCACCACCAGGTTCAGGAAGTTATTACCCCTCAACTATCAGACTCTTGAACCAGAGGAGATAACTTCACTTGCCCCATCACTGAAATCTATGGACTCACTTTCAAGGACTCTTTATCTCATGTTCTCAATGTGTCAGATCTCTCTCTCAATGGGAGAGCATTTTGGAGATAGTGATCACAATTCTATCTCCTTTAACATTGCATTGGAGGTGGATAGAAACAGACAAGTTAGCAAAGTGTTTAATTGGAGTAAGAGGAAATATGAGGCTATCAGGCAGGAACTTGGAAGCAAAAGTTGGGAACGGATGTTCTCAGGGAAATGTATAGAAGAAATGTGGCATATGTTCAGGGGATATTTGCGTGGAATTCTGCATAGGTATGTTCCAATGAGACAGGGAAAGGGTGGTAGGGTCGAGGAACAAAGGTGTACAAAGGCTGTTATAAACCTAGTCAAGAAGAAAGGAAAAACTTATGAAAGGTTCAATAAATTAGATAATCATAGAGATCTAAAAGATTATAAGGCTAGCAGGAAGGAGCTTAAGAATGAAATTAGGAGAGCCAGAAGGGGCCATGAGAAGGTCTTGGTGGACAGGATTAAGGAAAACACCAAGGCATTCTTCAAGTGTGGTACAGAGCAAGAAGATAAGACATGAATGAATAGGACCTATCAAGTGTGACAGTGGAAAGGTGTGTATGGAACTGGAGGAAATAACAGAGGGACTTAATGAATACTTTGTTTCAGTATTCACTAAGAAAAAGGATCTTGGCGATTGTAGGGATGACTTACAGTGGGCTGAAAAGCTTGAGCATGTAGATATTAAGAAAGAGGATATGCCGGAGTTTTTAGAAGCATTAGGTTACCGGGACTGGATGAGATGTACCCCAGTCTACTGTGGGAGACAAGGAAGGAGATTGTTGAGACTCTGGCAATGATCTTTGCATCATCAATGGGGACAAGAGAGGTTCCGGAGGATTGGAGGGTTGCGAATGCTGTTCCCTTATTCAAAAAGTGAGTAGAGATAGCCCAGGAAATTACAGCCCAGTAAGTCTTATCTCAGTGGTTGGTAAGTTGATGGAGAAGATCCTGAAAGGCAGGATTTTTGAACATTTGGATAGGTATAATATGATTGAGAATAGTCAGCTTGGCTTTGTCAAGGGCAGGTTGTGTCTTATGAGCCTGAATGAATTTTTTGAGGATGTGACTGAAGGCTTTGATGAAGGAAGAACAGTAGATGTAGTGTATATGGATTTCAGCAAGGCATTTGATGAGGTACTCCATGCAAGGCTTATTGGAAAAAGTAAGGAGGCATGGGATTCAAAGGGACGTTACTATGTGGATCCAGTACTGGCTTGTCCACAGAAGGCAAAGAGTGGTTGTAGAGGGTCGTATTCTGCATGGAAGTTGGTGACCAGTGGTGTGCCTCAGGGATCTGTTCTGGGACCCCTATCCTTTGTGATTTTTATAAATGACCTGGATGAGGAAGTGGGGAGATGGGTTAGTAAATTTGCTGATGACACAAAGGTTGGAGGAGTTGTGGATAGTGTGGAGTGCTGTCAGAGGTTACAGCAGGACATTGATAGGATGCAAATCTGGGCTGAGAAGTGACAGATGGAGTTCAACCTAGGTAAGTGTGAAGTGGTTCACTTTGGTAGGTCAAATATGATGGCACAATATAGTATTAATGGTAAGTCTTGGCAGTGTGGAGGATCAGAAGGATCTTGGGATCCGAGTCCATAGGACACTCAAAGCTGCTGTGCAGGTTGACTGTGTGGTTCAGAAGGCGTACAGTGCGTTGGCCTTCATCAATCATGGGATTGAGTTGAGGAGCCGAGAGGTAATGTTGCAGCTGTGTAGGACCCTGGTCAGACCCCACTTGGAGTACTGTGCTCAGTTCCGGTTGCCTCACTGCAGGAAGGATGTGGAAACCATAGAAAGGGTGCAGAGTAGATTTACAAGGATGTTGCCTGGATTGAGGAACATGCCTTCTGAGAATAGGTTAAATGAACTCAGCCTTTTCTCCTTGGAGTGACGGAGGATGAGAGGTGACCTGATACAGGTGTTTAAGATGATGAGAGGCATTAATTGTGTGGCTAGTCGGGCTTTTTCCCAGGACTGAAATAGCTACATGAGAGGGCACAGTTTTAAGGTGCATGGATGTAGGTACAGAGGAGATGAAGGGGGTAAGTTTTTTATGCAGAGTGGTGAGTGCATGGAATGGGCTGCCGGTGATGGTGGCAGAGGCAGATATGATAGGCTGTTTTAAGAAACTCCTGGATAGGTGCATGGAGCTTAGAAAAATAGAGGGCTATGGTAGCCCTAGGTAATTTCTAAGGTAAGGACGTGTTCGGCACAGTTTTGCGAGCCGAAAGGCCTGTATTGTGCTGTAGGTTTTCTATGTTTTCTGTGTTCTATGTTCAATTTTTATTGCTTCCTAACCAGAAGACCACAATCTGTGCGGATTGGTAATATCATCTTCACCTCACTGATGATTAGTAATAGCACACCTCTAGACAGTGAGCTTACCCACTGCTTTAGTCTGTCTACACCCATGCCTGTGTGGCTAGGGCACAGCTCAAAGGCCAACATGCCCTGTTCTCATTGCTACCATCAGGAAGGAGGTACAGCAGCCTGAAGGTGCACACTCAGTGATCCAAGAACAGCTTCTTCCCCTTTGCTATAACATGGACATTGAACCCATGAACACTAACTCACTACGTTCTTATTTCTGTTTCCGCACTACCTATTTAATTTAACTATTTGATATACATACTTATTGTAGTTCATATTTTTTCTATAATCACGTATTACATTGTACTGCTGTCGCAAATTTAACAAGTTTCATGACATATGCCTGTGATATTAAAAATATGTGTTTGCGCCATGCGAGGTGGGAGGACCTTACAGTAGCTCTGTGTTAGTTTACTGTAACATTATTTAATGTGCTTCTTTCATTTGTTTTTACTGTGAAATAACAATGGACATTAATCTTTATAAACTATATGAGTGAACCTATAGCCAGGGAAGTGATGACTCCTTCCTGTCAGGCTGTTTGTGGTAACTTATTTTTTATTCTTTCTACTTCTCTTCTAATATATATATCTGTTAACTTGTAATGCTATTGTGACACTGTAATTTCCTTTGGGATCTATAAAGTATCTATCCATCTAAACCTGATTCTGATTCTGATTATTATCATTTTTCTTTCGTATTTGCACAGTTTTTTGATTTTTGCACACAGATAGTTTGGTGCAGTCTTTCATGGATCAGCACATAGAACATAGAACTGCACAGCACAGGAAAAGACCCTTCAGCCCACAAGTTTGTACTGAAGCAGCGAAAAAGCAAATCAAAAGCACCCGAGCACTAATCCCTCCTACCTACACCGGGTCCATATCCCTCCATCTTCCTCACATTCATTTGCCTATCTATACATCCCTTAAAAGCCTCTAATCTATTTGCCTCTACCATCACACCAAGCAGCCAATTCCAAGCATCCACCACTCTCTGAGTGAAAAACTTCCCTCTCATATCCTCTTGGAAATGAAGCCCTCTCACCTTCAATGCATGGCCTCTGGTATTAGACATTTCAACCCTGGAAAACAGATACTCTTTGTCTGCTCTATTGTGTCTTTTTGTATTTCCTGTGGAGCCCTGCAAGAAAATGAATCCCGGGGTGACATATGGTGACATATCTGTGCTTTGATAATAAACTTACTTTGTACTTTTTTATATGCACATGATTCCTTTCTGTGGCCTTTCTAGTTTAATAACGACCTTGTTAATGACGGGAAATCAGAACTGTGTGTGATTCTCCAATTGTGGGCTCTCCAAGTACTTGCACAGTTGGAAAATGGCATGGCAACTTTTGTACACAGTGCCCTGAGTGTTGAATGCCAGCATGCCGAATGTCTTCTTCACCACCATGTTTAATTGTGTTGCCACTTTCAGGGAAGTAGAGACTTAGAGGTGATAGAATTAGATTAAGTTTATTCACAAATCACACCGAAACATACAGTGAAATGTGTTGTTTGCGTTAACAACCAACACAATCTGTAGATGTGCTGGGGGCAATGTCATCCATTCCAGCACCAAAACAACATGCCCACAATCTTCAGTAGAATGACAAACAGCCAACATACAATCAACAACAGCAAAATAAACCCTTTTTGCAACCCCTTCCACTCATAAACTCAGATGGACCTCCAACCCCTGCGCAGCTGCCTCTGGGCTTCCAACCCCCAGACCATGACTCCAGACTAGCAGCTAATCGGCCTACGACTTCCAGCCTCATTAATTTCAACCTCTGGATACGCCATCCTCTGGCTTCGATCTCCAGACTTGACGACCTCTAGTCTTCAACCCCTGGTCTTGTCGATCACAGGCCTCTGACATAATGACCGGCCTAGCAATCTCGAGCTTCCACTTCTGGAACTTGTTGACCTCGGGAATCACCAGCACTTGTTCTTACATTAACAGACCTCTGATTACAGACTTCCATTCTTGGAGGTTGTTAGCCTCCGACTTCAGAATGCTCCAACCTGAACTCTGACCTCCATCTCCTTCCCCTAACTCATCATTTACTGCCCCTGACTTCTCACTCCCCTCATCCCTGCCCCTATCCCTAACCTGCTCTCTTAACTTGCCACATAACCATATAGCAATTACAGCACGGAAACAGGCCACCTTGGCCCTTCTAGTCCGTGCCAAACGCTTACTCTCACCTAGTCGCACCGACCTGCACTCAGCCCATAACCCTCCATTCCTTTCTTATCCATATGCCTATCCAACTTTACTTTAAATAACAATTATCAAACCTGCCTCTACCACTTCTACTGGCAGCTCGTTCCACACAGCTACCACTCTCTGAGTAAAGAAATTCCCCCTCGTGTTACCCCTAAACTTTTGCCCTTTAACCCTCAACTCATGTCCTCTTGTTTGAATCTCCCCTACTCTCAATGGAAAAAGCCTATCCACATCAACTCTATCGACCCCCCTCATAATTTTAAATATCTCTATCAAGTCCCCCTCAACCTTCTATGCTCCAAAGAATAAAGACCTAACTTGTTCAACCTTTCTCTGTAACTTAGGTGCTGAAACCCAGGTAACATTCTAGTAAATCTTCTCTGTACTCTCTCTATTTTGTTGATATATTTCCTATACTTCAGTGACCAGAACTGTACACAATACTCCAAATTTGGCCTCACCAATGCCTTGTACAATTTTAACATAACATCCCAACTTAATGCTCTGATTTATAAAGGCCAACATACCAAAAGCTTTCAACACCACCTATCTTAGTATCATCTGCATACTTACTAATCCAATTTACCACCTCATCATCCAGATCATTAATGTATATGACAAATGACATTGGACCCAGTACAGATCCCTGAAGCACACCACTAGTCACCAGTCTCCATCCTGACAAACAGTTATCCACCACTACTCTCTGGCATCTCCCATCCAGCCACTGTTGAATCCATTTTACTACTTCAATATTAATACCTAACAATTGAATCCTCCTAACTAACCTTCCATGTGAAACCTTGTCAAAAGCCTTACTGAAGTCCATATAGACAACATCCACTGCTTTACCCTCGTCAACTTTCCTAGTAACCTCTTCAAAAAATTCAATAAGATTTGTCAAACATGACGTTCCACGCACAAATCCATGTTCACGGTTCCTAATTAGACCCTGTCTATCCAGATAATTATATATACCATCTCTAAGAATACTTTTCATTAATTTACCCACCACTGACATCAAACTTACAGGACGATAATTGCTAGATTTACTCTTAGAACTCTTTTTAAACAATGGAACCACATGAGCAATACACCAATCTTCTGGCACCATCCCTGTTTCTAATGACATTTGAAATATTTCTGTCAGAGCCCCTGCTATTTCTACACTAACTTCCCTCAAGGTCCTAGGGAACATCCTGTCAAGATCTGGAGATTTATCCACTTTTATATTCCTTAAAAGCACCAGTGCATCCTCTTCTTTAATCATCATAGTTCCCATAACTATCCTATTTGTTTCCCTTACCTTACACAACTCAATATCCTTCTCCTTAGTGGATACCGAAGAAAGAAATTGTTCAAAATCTCCCCCATCTCTTTTGGCTCCACACTTAGCTGTCCACTCTGATTCTCTAAGGGACCAATTTTATCCCTCATTATCATTTTGCTATTAATATAACTCTAGAAACCCTTTGGATTTATTTTCACCTTACTTGCCAAAGCAACCTTTTATCTTCTTCTAGCTTTTCTAATTTCTTTCTTAAGATTCTTTTTACATTCTTTATATTCCTCGAGCACCTCATTTACTCCAAGCTGCCTACATTTATTGTAGATCTCTCTCTTTTTCCGAACCAAGTTTCCAACACCCCTTGAAAACCATGGCTCTCTCAAACTTTTAACCTTTCCTTTCAACCTAACAGGAACATAAAGATTCCGTACCCTCAAAATTTCACCTTTAAATGACCTCCATTTCTCTATTGCATCCTTCCCATAGAACAAATTGTCCCAATTCACTCCTTCTAAATCCTTTTGCATCTCCTCGGAGTTAGCCTTTCCCCAATCAAAAATCTCAACCCTGGGTCCAGTCCTATCCTTCTCCATAATTATATTGAAACTAATGGTATTGTGATCACTGGACCTGAAGTGCTCCCCAACACATACATCTGTCACCTGACCTATCTCATTCCCTAACAGGAGATCCAACACTGCCCCTTCTCTAGTTGGTACCTCTATGTATTGCCACAAAAAACTATCCTTATGCACACATTTTACAAACTCCAAAGCATCTCAAACTAAATCCCTAAGAACCCACAAACTAAGACTGAGCCACTTGACAGACTTCAAAGCCAGACTTGCTAACTGTACTCCCTGGTCTCTCTGTTTTACAACACTCTCCAAGCTCCTACCATTTACTGAATTAGTCCTGCCCTGGTTTAACTTATCAAAATTAAATATCTCCCAATTGTTTGAATTTAATTTCATCTGTTAGTATCATCTAAATGACAGTACCAACCACAACACAGCACTGAGAAACCATCTTACCATTGTTTGCGCTCAGACTTCTGAGGGACCCAGCTCTTTCAGTTCAGACATATCCCCTGATGTTTACCCACTGCCTCACAAATCCTAACCAAATCCATGGCAGATGAGATAGCACCGAAAGAAAATGTAGTGGCCCCTTTCACTGACACATATTGACAAGGAGATAATGCATGAGTTCTATTTAAATATGATTTATGAATCATTTCTGCTTCCTTGTCCCAACAGGGCACTCAAAACTGGAACACTCAGCCTAAATTGCGTTAATAAATATTTGGATTGCACGAGTACCTTGACGCTAATTTTTCTTGGCAGTAGAATTTGAAGATAAGAGGAGCACATTGTGTATTTTGTTTGGCTCCAGCTGCTCTTCAATACGTCAGGCGTGAAATGAGAAATTAGGGAATTTTCCAAGAATAAAACAAAATGTCTCTGATTTCCCGCTGTCAATCCTTCGAAGCCCCATTATTTTAATGAAGTTATGTGTCTGTTTGAAATTACATTTTCTGTTATCGCTTATCTTGACTAGTTCTAAGAACAAGCGGAAGTAAGAAATGGTGGATGCTCCCAGACTCCAGTGTCATTTTCCTTTGGTCGGGCGTTTCAGTGGGGAAACATTGAAGCGCTCATTCTTGCTCTGAGCACTTTGCTGTTATCTGATGCCCATTGAGAGGCTGTGGTGGAACCTTCACACTATCCTAATCATTTCATTCCCCAGACAGTTAATCTGATCAACCACTCTAGTTGATGAAGGGATACAGGGAGAGGTCAGGAGACGTCAAGAAGATCAATAAGCTCATCAGGAAGGCTGGTTCTGTTCAGGGGGTGTAACTGGAGTCCCTGGTGATTGTGTCTGTGAGGAGGATGCTACAGAAGCTACAGAGCATTATGGATAATCTCTCTCACCCCCTCGTGACATACTGGACAAACAGGAGCACCCTTAGTAACAGACTGATTACTCTGAGGTGCACCACTGAACCTCATAGGAGATCCTTTCTCCCTGTGGCTATTTAAAACTCTACAACTCCTCTTCCTTGCGTATACAAGAATATGGTTTCATTGCACATCTGTATTTTGCACTATTGCATTTTTATGCATATTTTGTATTTTTTGTACCTCAATGCTTACATTTTGTATTTTAAAGTATATATTTCTGACTGAGCAACCTTCAAACAATAATTTCCTTTGGGATAAATAAAGTTTTTTCTTATCTTATTCATTCCATTATCTTGATGGCTCATAGAAAGCATTGTATCTGGATGTCACGAGCTCTGCAGTTTGGCATAGAGCATTGAGCTTCTAGGATTTCTGAGCACCTGTATTTATTAACTGTTATCTTAATGAGACCTGTTAAGCCTTTGTGCTTTCAGTTTAATTTTGTCAAGTTAGCTCTGACTGGCATTTCCTGCATTATTTAAGAGGACTTTTGTTTAGGGCCTCAGCGGAGTTATTGTGTTGGAGAGAATGAATTGTCTAGCAGTGTTGCTCAGTCTGTCCTCTGAGGCTCTGTTGGCATTCCAATGTCTAACCTCTTATTTCCATCTCTTCATGGGGAACCTGTCACCCTGCGCTCCTGGGTGCAGTCGTGTGTCTGCCGTCCTCCGCTCTTGGGCACAAGTCATTGCCAGAACCTCCCATAACTGAGAGCCTGCCACTCCTGTGCATTTGGGAAAAATGACATTGGATTGAAAAATGAAAAAAATTCTCTGACATTAAATTGGACCTTTAAACCTTTGACCTTTGAACCTTGTCTTCCGCGAGCACAGCTGGTCACTGGATGCATAACGTTGTGGTCTGGCTATTGCTCTGCAGGTGACCACAAGAAACTGGAGAATTATGAACACAGCTCAGCACATCACAGAAACCAACATCCCCTCCATGGACTTCCTACTGCCTCAGCAAAGCAGCCAACATAATCAAAGACCCTACTCACACCACACATTCTCTCTTCTCCCCTCTCCCACTGGGCAGAGGATACAAGTATCTGAAATCATGTACCTCAGACTTAAAGATAGTTTATAACCCAATGTTATAAGTCTACTAAACTGTACCCCAGTACAATAAGTTGTACTGTTGACCTTACAATCTACCTCATTATGACCTTGCATCTTATTGTTTCCCTGCACTGTACTTTCTCTGTAGCTGTTATACTTAATTCCGCATAGCTATTGTTTTACCTTGTTCTGCATCATGATCTGATCTGTATGAACATTATGCAAGAAACACTTTTCGCTGTATCTCAGTAGATGAGACAATAATAAGCCAATTCCAATTCCAATCCCCATGAAATGCTAATTGATTTGTCCATCTTCCCTGCCCTTTCCCCCACAGCCTGGTCAACATATCCCAAATATTGCTTACTCCTGGTAAGAACACTTTGTATGATTATGAAAAAGAAATTCTCCTCATCTCCCATTTTGGAGTTATCCTGTTAAAGCTTAAAGTTTAAATTCCAGTGCACTGTCATGTGGACAAGTACAAACGTTTGTAGGTGTACGCACAGGTTCTGTGAAAAGAAAGCTTGCTTGTAATGTCATCACTGGTACAGAGCAAAATACAAGCAGCATCCACACTAAAAATAAATTAAATGTTAATTCTGCACAGATTTTACATGAAAGAACAATATTAGAACAACAAATAAACAAACACCATCTTACCATAAGACAGACAGACACAGATACTTTATTGATGCCGAGGGAAATTGAGGTTTGTTACTGCTGCTCCAACCAAGAATAGTGAAGAAATATAGCAACATAAAACCATAAATAATTAAATAATAATAAGTTAATCATGCCAAGTGGAATAAGTCCAAGACCAGCCTATTGGCTCAGGGTGTCTGACACTTCGAGGGAGGAGTTGTGAAGTTTGATGGCCACAGGTAGGAATGACTTCCTATGACGCTCAGTGTTACATCTCAGTGGAATGAGTCTCTGGCTGAATGTACTCCTGTGCCTAACCAGTGGAGTGGATGGGAGTCATTGTCCAAGATGGCATGCAACTTGGAGAGCATCCTCTTTTCAGACACCACCGTCAGAGAGTCCAGTTCCATCCCCACAACATCACTGGTCTTACGAATGAGTTTGTGGACTCTGTTGGTGTCTGCTACCCTCAGCCTGCTGCCCCAGCAAACAACAGCAAACATGAAAGCACTGGCCACCACAGACTCGTAGAACATCCTCAGCATCATCTGGCAGATGTTAAAGGACCTCAGTCTCCTCAGGAAATAGAGACGGTTCTGACACTTCTTGTAGACCGCCTCAGTGTTCTTTGACCAGTCCAGTATATTGTCCATTCGTATCCCCAGATATTTGTATTCCACTACCATGTCCACACTGACCCCTTGGATGGAAACAGGGGTCACCGGTGACTTAGCCCTCCTCAGGTCCACCATCAGCTCCTTAGTTTTTTTCACATTAAGCTGCAGATGATTCTGCTCCCACCGTATCCCTGTACTCAGCCTAATCTCCCTTGCTGATGCATCCAACTATGGCAGAGTCATCAGAAATCTTCTGAAGATGGCAAGTGATCAAAGTGGCCATAGTGTTGTTAACCTGTAGTGACTACCAACAACACCAACTCCGATAAATAGGTCATCTGGATATCTAACTCACTTCATCCCTCCCCAAACAGATCCTTTACTCCCAGTTGAAGGAAGGTCAGCGAGACCTGGTGGGCAAAAAAAACATTTTAAGGACATCATCAAAATTGGCTTGAAGAAGTTCAACACTACATCTAAAAACTCAATGAAATTCAAGACTTTGATACACCTGGAGGAAATTGATTCAAGAGGGAGCTGCACTACATGAAAATGACCTCAGCTGTGCCGCAGAGAACAAGCAGCAGCTGTGAAAGGAGAGACCGAACAACCAAAATATTCAACCACTAACCAGAACCACTCCTGCACACACTGCACCAGAATGTGTAGATCTTGGACTAGACTCTTCAGCCACCTGAGGACCCACCAATAGACAGCCACTGAGGTAAGCATCGTACTCGACTCAAGTGGCTGACTACTTCTCGTGATTAGAGTTGTGCAAGTTTGTTCAAGAACCAGATAGTTAAAGAGAATAAGCTATTTGTGGACCTGAGGTTATGGTCTTCAGTCTGCTGTACCTCATGCCCGAATATTGCTGTGAGAAGGTGGCCATCTTAGAAAAGATGTGCCGGCAATGGAGAGGTTCACAAGGATGATTCCAGGAATGAAAAGGTTATCATATGAGGGATGTTTGATGGCTCTGGGTCTGTAATTGCTGATACTCAGAACCTTTTGAACGTTGAAAGGACTAGACAGAGTAGATGTGGAAAGGATGTTTCCTATGGTTACAGGGAGAAGGCTGGGAACTGGGATCAAGGGGGAGATTTAAAAAAAAGGATCAGCCATGATTGAATTGTGGAGCAGACTTGATGGGCCAGATGGCCTAACTCTGCCCCTATGCCCTTTATGGTCTTATGTCTTATGGTCTTAATTATGGCAGATCCATTTCCCTCTTAGCCCCAAACTCCTGCCTTCTGCCTGTAACAATTCATGCCTTGACTAGTCAACAATCTATCAACCTCTGTCTTAAAGATACCCAATGTCTTGGCCTCCACAGCTGCCTGTGGCAACGAATTCCACAGATTTGCCACTCTCTGGCTAAAGAAATTCCCCTTCATTTCCATTCTAAATGGACATCCCTTTCTTCTGAGGTTGTATCCTCTGGTCCTAGACTCCCCTACCATAAGAAACATTCTCTCCATAGTTACTTATCCAGGCCCATAACTATTTGATAAGTTTCTTTCTTCTTTTTCAATATTTTTATTAATTTTCACATAGAAGAATGCAGAGTACATGAGGATGTATATTATGAATCAAAAAAAGATAGAATAGTACCGAATACATTATATTTAAATCACACTTACAATCACAGTACCCTATATTCATAAGCAAACACGCACATTAATTAAATTGTAATTTGAACTGTAATAATTTTTTATTATAAAAAAGTATCTAAACACACTACTAAAGTCAAAGCTGTATGATAAAGAAAGAAAGATGGGAAAAAATCCTTATCACATATTGATTTATGTTATTAACCAACATCTGTACTTTAACACCAAATCAAAGTTTTGAAAGTAGTTCAAAAACGGTCCCCAAAATGTTTGAACGTTTTGGCTAGAATCAGAAATTGAACAATGAATCTTCTCTAAATTTAAGCAGGACATAACATCTTGTAACTATTAAGCGTGGGTAGGCGGAGCAACATCCTTCCATTTAAGCAACACAGCCCTCCTAGCTATAAGAGAAATAAAAGTCAATATATACAAATCAGATGTCTTCAAAGTTATGCCTTTCATCACTTCATCACTATGTATCTGGATATATCTCCCCATTGTGATAGATGTAACAATGGAGGGGCTTCACTAATCCATATGTTTTGGACATGTCTGGGTCTTGAAAAATACTGGAAGGAAGTATACCAAACTTTTTCTGTACTTATTAAAGTAAATTTTAAGTCTAACTCTTTGACTGCCTTGTTTGGTATTTGATAAGTTTCAAAGAGATCAACCATGGGATTGAGTTGAAGAGCTGAGAGGTAATGTTACAGCTATATAGGACCCTGGTCAGACCCCACTTGGAGTACTGTGCTCAGTTCTGTTCACCTCACTACAGGAAGGATGTGGAAACTATAGAAAGGATGCAGAGAAGATCTACAGGGATGTTGCTTGGATTAAGGAGCATGCCTTATGAGAATAGTTTGAGTGAACTTGACTTTTTCTCCTTGGAGAGATGGAGGATGAGAGTTGACCTGATAGAGGTGTACAAGATGTTGAGAGACATTGATTGAGTGGGTAGTCAGAGGCTTTTTCCCACGGCTGAAATTGCTAACATGAGAGAGCACAGTTTTAAGGTGCTTGGAAGTAGGTACAGAGGGGGGAGTTTCAAGATGGCGACGTAAACATCTGCCTTTTAGGCGCTCTTCATTTTTTAAACTATAATCACCCTTTAATCAAATCTTTTCATCTTTATTACATGGGTTGATACTTACGATTTATTTCTTTTCTAAAATAATACTTGATTTAATCTTTCCAAACTTAAAATGTCTGCACCTAAGAAATCGTCTAAAGAGCCTCTATCTATTGAGGCAATTTCTAATCTTCTGGATACTAAACTGGATACTAAACTTGCAAGTTTGGAAAGTAAAATGACAAGTCTGGAAAATAAGCTTACTGCGAAAATGTCTGGGCTCGAAGAAGCCGTTAGATCGTTTGATACCAAGTTACAATCGCAGGCAGCAGATATTGAACGACATGAAGAAAAGTTCGCAACTCTTGATAAGTTAATTTGTGAAAAAATACGTACAATCGAAACACTGGAGAAGAAGGTACTGTTGACTGCTAAAACAGTAGAGCATTATAAGTTTAAAATCACCGATCTTGAAAACCGATCTCGCAGACAGAATTTGCGAATCATCGGGCTTCCCAAAAATGTTGAATCTGGTAACTTAACTGAATTTTTCTCTAACTTATTATGGGAAGTTTTTGGCGCTGATGTTTTGAAAGCTAAACCTACTATTGATCGTGCCCACAGAGTTTCGAGATTTTCGATCTTGAGAGACAAGCCACGAGCTGTGATTATTCATCTCCATTATCCTCGGGAGAAAGAACTTTTAATCCAACTAGCTCGTCAGAAAGGTATGATTTCTTACAGAAGCAACACGTTTCGTATTGTTGAAGATTATTCATTTGAAGTAATGAAAGCAAGAATCGCTTTTAAACCAGTGATGGCAGAGATTCATTCGGTTGGATTTAAACAAGCTTTAAGATACCCAGCGAATCTCAGAGTTACGTTGAGTGACGACACTCAGCGCTTTTTTAATACTCCGGACGATGCGAAGAAATTCGTCGAAGAACATCGATCTTCCAGCATAAACTGAACTATGTGTTATGTTGAAGAATTTTTGGAGAGAAGATGCCATTTTGTTTTGGGCTTTAACTTATGAAGCTGCGTTATAGCTTTTTACTTTGGTCTGTAGACCCGGTTTTTTTTTACTATCATGGTCTATAGATGCTCTTTTAATTTTACTATAATGTCTTTTTTCTTATTTTTTTTCTGAATTGAATATACATGTTTATATTTTGTAATAATGATTTCTTTTTTTAAGATGTCGTTTCTTCTTCCCATAAGACTTTGCTTTTCATAAGCATTCATTTATTTGCTTGTATTTGAGAATGGGACGAATGTTTTGGATTTTTGGACCTTTTTTTATATTGTAGTGATTATTGAATCTTTTTTTAATTCTATTTTGATAACCTTTTTTTAAAAACTTTTTTTAATAGATTGGTGAATTTACATTCATATTTTGTAATATGGCTTTTTCAAAATGTTGTTTCTTCTTCCCATAAGTCTTTGCTTTTGAAACGTCATTTTTTTGTATTTGAATATGGAATCTTTTTTTAAAGGCATATTACACTGTTTCAAACTTTAACGTTTATCCTTTTTTAATTAATGATCTTTTACTTTATTATATTACTTTTTTTTCATTTTGATTGACATATATTCTTTTTTTTTTGCAACCCTGTACTTAAATCTGGGTGTTTTATAATCTCTTTTTATCTTTTCATGGAGTTGCCATCTTGAAATGGGGGTAATATTAGTATTAGTTTGTGCGCCTGCCGCTTGGCTTTTTTTCGAGGGGTTGGGGGAGGGGGGAGGGATCTTTTTTCACGCTTTTGCTTTTTATTTTTTTTGCTTTTAGTTTATGGGCCAACTTTAAATTATTAATATTGTTGAGGTGTCATTTTCTCCGGTTGCTCCTGAATCATTTTTTCTTCTTCCTGAATTATGGGTTATGTGTCTTTTTAACCTTTTATGATATGTACAATTAATATTGGCATGATGGACAAGTCTATTAATTTTATCTCTTGGAATACTAATGGTTTAAATCATCCGATTAAATGTAAAAAAATATTTAAAGTATTCCATAGACTGAATGCTAATATTATCTTTGCACAGGAGACCCATATTAGGAGGGAGGATAATCAACGCTTTTTTTGGTTCTGGCAGGGTCAACAATTTCACTCGAATTGTACCGCCAAAATTAGCGGTGTGTCTATTTTTATAGACCCCCTCAATTTCGTTTACACATCATGAAATTATTTCTGACCCACAGGGCAGATTTTTGTTGATTACTGGTTCACTTTTTAATCGAAAAGTGATTCTAGTTAATATTTATGCTCCAAACTTTGACTGCCCTGAATTTTTTAAAAGTTTATTTACTTCCCTTACTAATCTAAATGAATATATGTTGATAATGGGTGGAGATTTTAATTGTTGTTTGAATCCTTTGATGGATAGATCTAAACCTATTCGAACTCTTCCGAATAGATCAGCCTTACTTATTAATTCTTTTATGGTTGATTCGGGAATTACTGGAATATGGTGGTTTTTGAACCCTAAAGATAAAGAATTTTCATTTTTTTCACTTGTATATCATAGTTATTCTAGTATTGATTATTTTCTTATTGATCATCATTTATTAACAGATGTTACTGATTGTAAATATGATTCTATTGCCATTTCGGATCATGCACCTTTGAAGTTATCTATCAAGATTTCAGACTCTTCCATTAATACTAGATCTTGGAGACTCAACACTACTTTGCTTCAAGATTCAGAATTTATTACCTTCATAAAACAACAAATTGACTTATTTTTTTCAACAAACTATACTGAAGAGATTGACAGAGGAATACTTTGGGACTCTTTCAAGGCTTTTATCTGTGGACAAATGATCTCGTATTCCGTTGGTAAAAGAAAACAAAGATATTTAGATATAGCTTTATTGGTGGATAAAATTAAAGAAATTGATAAGATTTATTCCGTTACTCCTACCAAAGAACTTTATAAGAAGAGAGTTGAGCTTCAAATGGAACATAGCTTATTATTTTCTTCTTCAATTGAGAATCAATTAATTAAGACCAGGGCTCAATTTTATATTCATAGTGATCGAACTGGTAAATTGTTAGCTAACCAATTAAAAGCTATTTCGACTAGGCGACAAATTATTAAAATTCGTAAACAAGACGGTAATCTGACTACTGATCATAAAGAAATTAATAATACTTTTCAAGATTTTTATAAATCTTTATATCAATCAGAATTTGATGGCGATCTGTCCATGATGGATAATTTTTTTAACAATTTAAATATTCCCAAACTGACAGATGAAGATCGAAGTGTGTTTGATGCTCCTATTTCTATGGCCGAAGTAGGAGAGGCTATCTCATCAATGAATTCAGGGAAAGCTCCTGGTCCTGATGGTTATATTATAGAATTTTTTAAAACTTTTTCTTCTTTGCTTTCCCCTTGGTTATGTGAAATCTTTAATGATGCATTTACTAAGAAGAGATTACCTCAGTCTTTTTATGAAGCTACTATCTCTCTAATTCTTAAAAAAGATAAAGATCCTACTTTATGTGCATCTTAGCGCCCTATTTCGCTATTAAATGTAGACTCTAAGATTCTTACAAAAATTTTAGTTATTAGGTTAGAAAAAGTATTATCACAGATTATTTCAGAAGACCAAACTGGTTTTATTAGGAATCGGTATTCCTTTTTTAATGTTAGAAAATTGATTAATATAATTTATACTTCTTCACCCACAACCTCAGAATGTGTTATCTCATTAGATGCTGAAAAAGCTTTTGATAGAGTTGAATGGACATACTTATTTAATGCCTTGAAAAATTTTAATTTTAGTTCTAATTTTATATCATGGATTAAATTAATATATTATAAACCTGTTGCTTCTGTTCTTACAAATAATTATAGATCCTCTTTTTTTCAATTATCTCGTGATACGAGACAAAGTTGTCCCTTAAGTCCTTTATTATTTAATATCGCATTAGAACCTCTAGCCATTGCTATCCGTGAATCTTCTAATATTTTTGGTATTACTCGTAATGAAAAGTTATACAAGTTATCACTTTATGCTGATGGCTTGTTGTTATATATTTCTGATCCTGACAGGTCTATTCCTGCTATACTATCTTTGTTGGTTCAATTTGGTAGTTTTTCTGGTTATAAATTAAATTTGGATAAGAGTGAAATATTTCCTTTAAATGAGCAAACTTTATTGAATGACAGGACACCATTTAAAGTTGTTACTGATAACTTTATTTATTTAGGTATAAAAATCACTAAGAAGTATAAAGATTTATTCAGATTGAATTTTTTACCCATGCTTCATCAAATTCAACAACTTACTACTAGATGGTCTCCTTTATCCTTATCATTAGTTGGTCAGATTAATGCTATTAAAATGATGATTTTACCGAAATTTTTATACTTATTTCAAGCCTTACCAACTTTTATTCCTAAATCTTTCTTCGATAACATTGATTCAAAAATTTCCTCATTTGTGCGGCAAAATAAAAATCCCAGGTTAAGTAAAAGACAGTTACAGAAATCTAAAAAAGATGGTGGTTTAGCTTTACCTAACTTTAGATTTTATTATTGGGCGAATAATATTCGAAACTTAATATATTGGAAACTAGATTTGGATTCACCATTGTGCCCACAGTGGGTAAATTTAGAATGTAATGTTGCACAAGGATATTCTTTATTCTCCATTCTTGGTTCTTCTCTTCCAGTTGATTTAGTTAAACTCAATAAACAGATATCCAATCCTATTGTCAAACACACAATACGAATTTGGTTTCAGTTTCTTAAGTTTTTTACTCTGAAAAACTTTGTTCTTGATAGCCCTATCTTACTTAACTTCTTTTTTAAACCTTCTTTAACAGATCAAGCTTTTAGCATATGGAAAAGGAAAGGTATAATATGTTTTCGTGATCTCTTTTTTGAAGGTAGTTTGATGTCTTTTGACCAACTTTCCAACAAATTTAATTTACCTAAATCTAATTTTTTTAGATATTTACAAATTAGAAATTTTTATATAAAGTTTTACCATCCTTTCCCAATTCAACTTTGACAGATTTTTCAGACATGATTTTTACCCTGAATCCTTGTCAGAAAGGATTAGTGGCTCTTATTTATAATATGATTATGAAGATACAACCAGAAATATCAGGTAGAATTAAACAAGAGTGGGAAAAAGAAATTCAATATAATATATCAACAGAAAAATGGGAAAAAATTTTTACAAATGGTTAATTCTTCTTCTATATGTGCTAAACATGCTTTAATACAATTTAAGGTCGTTCATAGAGCTCATATGTCTAAAGATAAGCTTGCTCGATTCTATTCTCATATTAACCCTCAATGTGACAGATGTCATTCAGATGTGGCCTCATTGACCCATATGTTTTGGTCATGTCCCACTTTACATAACTATTGGAAGGACATATTTGCTACCATTTCCTCAATTTGGAATATTGATTTACAACCTCATTTTATTACTGCAATTTTTGGTATACCAAATGAGGATGGTAGTCGACTTTCCCCTTCAATTAGACGAATGATTGCTTTTGTAACATTAATGGCCAGAAGGTCTATATTACAAAAATGGAAAGAAGTAAACCCTCCTACCACATTTCAGTAGTTTTCTCAAACTATCTCTTGTCTGAGTTTAGAAAAAATTAGAAGTACTATTTTCGATTCATCTATTAAATTTGAAGAAACTTGGGGACCGTTCATTCGACACTTTCATATGAATTAATTTGGCCTCTTCCAGACCTTTTCTCTTTTTATTCTTGTTCTGGTATGGAGTTCCGGAGTTTTTGACACTACCATACTCATATAAACTGGTATTATTGCCCATGTTAGTTTAGGTTTATTTTTTTTAATATACATTTTTTCGTGCATTTTTACATTTTTTTTCTTTTGATGACTATTTTTATTTTTTTATCATGTTCAATCAAAATAGGTTTGCTTGTTTATTATAAGTGTTTTTTGGCTGATACTTAATAAGATATCGTTATCCTATTATAAATTTAACTTCAAATCTAGTGCACTTATAACCTACTTATGTTATGTTTCTCTTTATATATGAAATTCAATAAAAAGATTGAAAAAGAAAAAAGGAAGTAGGTACAGAGGGGATGTCAGAGTTAAGTTTTTTATGCAGAGAGTAGTGAGTGTGTGGAATGGGTTGATGGCGATGGTGGTGGAGGCAGATACAATAGGGTCTTTTAAGAGACTCCTGGATAGGTACATGGAGCTTAGAAAAATAGAGGGCTATGGGTAACCCTAGGTAATTTCTCAGGTAAGGATATGTTCGGCATAGCATTGTGGGCCAAAGGGCCTGTATTGTGCTGTAGGTTTTCTATGTTTCTAGATCTCCCCTCATTCTTCTAAACTCCAGAGATTACAGGCCCAGAGCTTTCAAACGTTCCTCATATACATTGTATGTTCTTGGATAAAAAATTTCCCTGCCACAGAAAGAAATAAAATTTTCCTTTTGCTTTTCTCTATCAGATTCCTATCACATATCTCTCCAGCTCTATTAACTCTCCATATGACCATCTCTGCTTTAAGAGGAACAACATAATCTTCTCTCATCTCCCCAACTAGTGGTCATTGATATTCACTATTCCTATTGTCACAGAGTCATTGAAACTAGACCATTATGCTATCAAGTACCTTCTTAAGTTCATATGTTTGACACCAATTTGAAAAGAAAAGAACAGCAGACTTATTTAACAAGTGTAAGAGTGGGAAGTATTGATGTTTTGATGATTTTAGTATCTGTGTGTGTTACAGTGTGATATTGAAACCCCTAGTGCAGTGGAAAGACAGAGTCTGATGCAGAGACGGTGATCAGAATTTATTAGTAATAATTCCAAAAGGGCATCAGTGACTCAGCGAAGTGACATCACAATAAATACTACTCTCAAAAATAGGACCCCTTGATTAGCACTAACTGGTTGTCCACTTAAATTATACCAGTAACTTAGAATCCCTGAGCTTATCAAAATAAGCTTAACATCCTCAATCAGAAAGAACCTGGAGAACACATTACAAAGAGAGAGATGCTCAAGAAACACACAAGGAACTCAAAACAATTAAGATGCTTGTTAAACAACAATTAACCAATTCAGGTTCTCTCAAAACCTCTCTAGTGTCCCAGGTCTGAAGAGCTCATTACAGTGTGAGCCAATCAGGAAGATAACACAAAGACTCACCAGGCAATCAACAATGATTGTGTTTTTCAAAGAAGATTTGGAATAGATAGAATTAGGAGGAATTGCATAGGCCATTTTGCATAAAATGCTATAGTTCACCTCAGTAGCATAGCAGTGAAGAAGATAGCATAACATCTTACAGCACCAAGATAGGGTTTTGATTCTTATCGGGATGTCACAGGTTTCCTCCAGGTACGCTGGTTTCCCCCCTCATCCTAAAGACATATAGGTTGGAGTCAGTTAACTTGTGGGCATGCTACGTTGGGGCCAGAAGCAACACTTGCAGGCTGACATCTGCACATCCCTGGATTGTGTTGGTGGTTGATGCAAGTGATGCATTTCTCTGTAAGTTTTGATGTTTTGATATAGATATGACAAATGAAACTATTCTGATCTTTATCTACTTACAATATTGTGCAAAACTTTACTTCCTGAGAAAGCTGAAGAAATTTGGCTGTCCCCTAAAACCCTCACTAATTTTTATAGGTGCACCATAGAAAGCATTCTTCTAGGGTGCATCACAACCTGGTATGGAAGTTGTCCTGTCCAAGACCGGAAGAAGCTGCAGAAGGTCGTGAACATAGCCCAGCATATCACACAAACCAATCTTCCATCCTTGGACTCACTTTACATCACACGCTGTCGGAGCAGTGCTGCCAGGATAATCAAGGACACGACCCACCCAGCCAACACACTTTCTGTCCCTCTTCCCTTCAGGAGAAGGTTCAGGAGCTTGAAGATTCGTACGGCCAGATTTGGGAACAACTTCTGTCCAACTGTGATAAAACTGCTGAAGGGATCCTGACCCGGATCTGTGCCGTACCTTCCAAATATCCAGACCTGACTTGCACTACCTTACTTTCCCTTTTCTATTTTCTAATTATGATTTATAATTTAAAATTTTATTATATTTACTTTGATTTGTACTCCAGGGAGCATGAAGCACAGAATCAAGTATCGCTGTGATGATTGCACGCTCTTGTATCAATTGTTTGGTGGCAATAAAGTAAAAGTAAAGTAAAGTAAAAAGTGAAAGTCTTACACACACACACACACACACACACACACACACACACACACACACACACCACACACACACACACACACACACACACACACACACACACAGTTTGTTTATCATTACAGAATGTCTCTCTGGTGCTTCCTGCTCCAATCCCTCTCCCTTCCCTCTTTCCCAACCATGATTCCCCTCTCTCTGTCCCCTTCCCACTCTCAATCTACAATCGAGAACCATATCAGAATCAGATTGATCATCACTCACATATGTCATGAAGCTTTTTATTGCAACAACTGGAGTACAGTGCAATACATAAAATTACTACAATACTGTGCAAAAGTCTTAGGCACCCTAGCTCAATAAGTGTTGTATATGTTGTGTAGGACTTTTGCACAGTGCTGTATTTATTGAGCGATACAGTGCAGCCCGATGAGTTACATCACCCCCGAAACACACTGACTTAACCCGAGTCGAAGCACAGGACAATTTACAATGACCAATTACCTTACCAACTGGTACATCTTTGGAAAGGGGAGGAATCCGATCATCCAGAGGAAACCTGCAAGGTTACAGGCAGGACATACAAACTCCTTACAGACAGCATCAGAATTGAACTCTGAGGTCCGATGCCCCGAGCTGTAATAGTGTCGCGCTAGCCACTATGATACTGTGCCCCCCGCAATTCTTCATCAAATCTTTACAGTGTCATTCATAGAGCTGTTGTCTCAGAGAGCAGTAATCAGCATTGGTGAGCCAGATATCGAACCATCAGGTTAGCTGGATAGCAGGACACAGGTGTCCATCGTTTTTCAAACGTTCGCTTTACGACACTTCGCTGTTACGAAAGACCTGCTTTCGCTAACAGAAAATGTTTTCACTGTTACGAAAAAAGGCAGCATGCAAAAAAGGCAAGTTACTCCCCCCCCGGCACTGCATTCTAGCCGGCATTGCTTAAACACATGCCTGTGAGCATCTGTGCTTTATGTCGATTTATCTTGTGCATCCATTAGGAAGGTGAGTTCTAAGGTATCGGAAAAGCCTAAAAGAGCACGTAAGGGTGTTACACTTAGCGTAAAACTGGACATAATTAAGATTTTTGATTGTGGTGACCAAAGTAACGATATAGTGAGTTTGGCTAAGGGTTTGTGGAAGCTGATGAAGATGATGTTGAAGAATGTTTTGGCATCCCATGACCAAGAACTGACAGATGAAGAGCTGATGAAGAGGAAATGATAACAATTGAAATTGAACATAGTAGCAAACAGCCCAAAAGTGAAGTTGTCCAGGAACTGAACGTGCTGCAAATGTGTGAGATTTTCGCTGCAATTGACAATGTTGCAATGATTGCAGAAAAGTATGACTTTAATTTTGAAAGGATCTGTAGGTTTAGGGCTTATTTGCAGGATAGTTTGAGTGCTTACGAAGAACTGCATGATAGAAAAATGCGCGAGGCTAAGCAGTCAAGCATACTGTGGTTTCTCAAGCCTTCTACGTCAGCCACAGCAGACGATGAACCTCGACCTTCGACATCGAGGCAAGCAGACATAGATGGAAACAGACGATGATGAGATGACACTCCAATCTCCCATTGCCCAAACCTCCGACGACTCAGCCTAACACACCATCATCAGTGTGCTCACTGTCTTCCTGATTCCGGTAAGTGAAACTACACTGTACAGACATTATTTCTACTTTATATAGGCTGTGTATTTTTATGTGTTACTTGGTAGCTTCATAGCTTAAAGGTTACTGGAAAGAGTGCTTCTGCCGGGAGCGCTTGCGCCGTGTTCCTGCCGGGAGAGATTGCGCCGTGTTCCTGCCGGGAGAGATTGCACTGAGTGTTTCTGCCGGGAGCGCTTGCGCCGTGTTCCTGCCGGGAGAGATTGCGCCGTGTTCCTGCCGGGAGAGATTGCACTGAGTGTTTCTGCCGGGAGAGATTGCACTGAGTGTTTCTGCCGCGAGTGACGCCGAGCGTGCTTGCGTGATATTTTCACTGCGGCGGACAGTGCTGCAATAATTGCAGAAAAGTATTCCTACTTTACTTAGGCTGTGTATTTATCAGATCATTCCTGCTTTTACTATATGTTACAGTTATTTTAGGTTTTGTGCGTTATTTGGCATGGTTTGGTAGGTTATTTTCTGGGTCTGCGAACTCTCACAAATTTTTCCCATATAAATAAATGGTAATTGCTTCTTCACTTTACGACATTCCGGCTTACGAACCATTTCATAGGAACGCTCTACCTTCGAATAGCGGGGGAAACCTGGTATTGGACTGTAGCTGTTTCGAAGTATTCTCACTCTTGGTTTTCTGCAAAGAAAGAACAAGAGCTTGTATAATGGATATTTCATAAACTCGACAGGGTATCTTGAGGGAAAGAGGTAAACTGGTAAGTTGGTTTATTATTGTCACTTATACTGAGGCACAATGATAAACTTAGTTTTGTGTGTTTTCCATTCAGATAATTTCATTACACAATTACACAATAACAGAAACAGAGTGAAGAGTTACAGTTACATAGATAGTGCATGCAGGCAGACCACAAAGTGAAAGGCAGTAAGGTAGATTGTGAGGTCAAGAGTCCATCTTATCATAAGCATTGTTATGTGCCTTGTCATGTGATATGTCATGATCTATAACCACGATTGTTTCTGGCAAATTTTTCTACAGAACTGATTTGCCTTTGCCTTCTTCTGGGCAGTGTCTTTACAAGATGGGTGATTCTGGCCATTATCAATACTTTTCAGAGGTTGTCTGCTTGTTGTCAGTGGTCGCATAGCCAGTATTTGTGATTTGCACCAGCTGCTCATATGACCATCCACTACCTACTCCCATGGTTTCACCTGATCGGGGGAGCTAGGCAGGTGCTAGACCTATCAGAGGAAAAGGCACTTTATACCTCATTTGGTAGAAACATATCTCCTCCCTGCCACCCAATATTAAGGTAGTACAAGGTCAAACAATACTAGAATAAAGAATAAAGTGTTGCAGTTACAGTGCAGACAGATAATTAGGTGTGAGGAAATAAATTAGATTATGAGGTCAAGAGCCTATCTTATCATACTAAGGAACCACTTAATGGTCTTATAACAGCAAAGCTGTCCTTGAGCCTGTTGGTACACGCTTTTAGGCATTTGCATCTACTGCTTGTTGGAAGTGGGGTGGGGCCTTTGATTATTCTGGGTGATTGTTTCCTTATCAGTCAGGGAATCAAAGGATATGATGAGAAGGCAGGGAGTGGGATCCAGGATCAGCCATGGTGGAGCATATTTGATGAGCTGAATGGCCTAATTTTGCTCCTATGTCTTACGGTCATATGGTGCTTTACTGAGGAAGCAAAAAGTATAAAGAGATCCTATAAAGAGGAGGCTCGCTTTCGTGAGCTGTGGTCTACAAATCTTTACAGTTTGTTGTGATTTCATGCAGAGCAGTTGTCATCCCCTAATGCATCTGGACAGGATGCTTTCTAATGTCTATTGTTAAAATTTGGTGAGGGTCATTCTGTGTGTGTTCCTTTCCATGTAGACTACATCGAGCACACCACCCTCAATGACATACTCAGTTGTTTCACCACTGTAGATTCCAACAGCAAATTACCAGTACAATAAGTTCTCTGAAAAAGGCTCTATGGCCTTCTGGTCCATTCCTTAACAATCCATCTTTTCTTTCCTTCCATTTTCTGGCTCCCCTTCTCTTCAACTGCCCATCAACTCCCCTGGTTCCCTTTCTCCCAAGGTTCACTCTCCTCTCCTATCAGATTCCTTCTGCTTCAGCCCTTTACCTTTCCCACTTATCACCTTCCAGGCAGTCACCGCTCCACCACCCACCTACCTTTCCCCTCATCTGGCTTCACCTATCACCTTCCACCTTTCACTCCCACCGTCTTCTTATCCTGGATTGTTCTCCCTCTCTTTCCAGTCCTGATGAAGGGTCATGGCCCGAAAGGTCGACTGATTATTCCCATCGATAGACGCTGCCTGAGCTGCTGAGTTCCTCCAGCATTTTGTTTGTGTCACTCTGAATTTCCAGCATCTGCAAAATTGTTTATATTTATGGTCTTAGTAATGCTGGAAAAGGTTTAATAAGATCTTGAGTTGTTAAGGTTATCATTCACTATCTCTTGCCGAACAAGGCATCCCTGAAGGCTAGATCTTAATACATTGGCTAATCTGCATTATGCGAAAGATTCACTGACACTATTTTCCATATCACCAGGAATTCTTGAACCAATTTATTTCTGTGTTGCTCCAGCTGCCACACGACGGCTTCATGCACCTTCCTTAGGATAGCACCAGAACGCAATGGTTAGCGTAATGCTTTACAGCACCAGTGACTGGGGTTCTATTCCTACCACTGTCTGTAAGGAGTTTGCATATTCCTTCCATGACTGTGTGGGTTCCCTCCAGAGCTCCAGTTTCCACCCACATTCCAAAGGCATGCCACATGGGTTAGGGTTAGTGAATTTGGGTATACTATGTTGGCACCAGAGGCATGGCAAAACTTGTGGGCTGTGCTTGCTAGTCGTTGATGCAAACAACACATTTCACTGTATCTTACGAAGTTGTGGTACATATGTACTTTGGAGAACCTATCCTGAGCCCAGCACAAAAGTACAATTATCAAGAAAGCATGGCAGCACCTCTACTTCTTTAGGAGTTTGTGGAGATTTGGTAGGACATCTAAAACTTTGACAAACTTCTATGGATGTGTAGTGGAGAGTATATTGATTGGCGGCATCAAAGCCTAGTATGGAAACACCAAAGCCCTTGAACAGAAAATCCTACAAAATGTAGTGGATATAAACTAGTCCATATGTGTAAAGCCCTCATTGAGCACATTTAGATGGAACGCTGTTGAAGGAAAGCAGCATCCGTCAGGGATTCCCCCGCACCCAGGACGTGCTCTCTTCTCACTGCTGCCATCAGGAAGAAAGTACAGGAGCCTCTGGGCTCACACTACAAAGTTCAGATAAAGCTATTATCCCACATCAATCAGTCTCTTGAACTAAAGGAGATAACTTCACTCAACTTCACTTGCCCCATCATTGAATTGTTCCCATGGGCAATGGACTTACTTTTAAGGAGTATACTCTTAAGGGTTACCAATACTTATTGCTAAATTATTTATTACTGTATCATTATTTCTTCTTTTTGTATTTGCACAGTTTGTTGTTTACTGCACTCTGGTTGAACGCCCTAGTTGGATGGTCGTTTATTGATTCTGTTTATTCTCCTGATTTATTAGGCATGCCCACAACTAATTGAACCTCAGATTTGTATATGGTGACACAATGTTTCTGTACTTTGTTAACAAGTTAAATTTGAACTTTGTACATGTGTCAAATAATGCTAATCTCCATCTTCTTCAATGTGATTGATCCCTAGTCCTCTCAGTTCGGGTTAGATTAGGATTGCCATGCTTCCAGCATTCGGACTGTGTTGATCAATGATGCAAACAGCCCATTTTTCTGTATTTTACAGTTTTTTTATGTATATTTGACAAATAAAGCTCACCAGAATTTGTTATCCTTCCACCTTACAAAATCCAACATCCTTAAACTTCACTGAGCCCTTCAAAACTCTGATCATATCAACACGATTTGTAAGATTGGTTATTTCAAAGATAAACTACATACAAATATTTGAACAAAAGCCCGATTTGTTTCTCATTTAACACAACTACAAATGCATGCAAATCTGATTACATTTAAAAAAAAAACTTTTTTAAATGCATTCAAGAGAAGATAATGCAATTTTCTTTCATTGGTATAGAAGGAAAGAAGTTACTGCACTTCCCAGCATCAGAATCAGAAACGGATTTATTGTCACCGACTTAAATGGCATGAAATTTCCTGTTTTGCAAAAGATATAAAATTACTGTAAATTACAGAAATACGTCAATAGTGTGGAAAGAAAGAATAATGAAGTTGTGCTCAAGGTTCATGAGCTGTTCAGTAATCTAATGCTGACGGCAAGAAGCTGTTTCTAAATTGTTGCGCGCGGGACTTAAGGCTCCTCTACATCCTCCCTGATGGTAGCAACGAGAAGAGGGCTTGTCTTAAATGAGCATAAGACCAGAAAACATAGCAGCAGAGTCAGGCCATTTAGCCCATCAAGTCATACCACCATCCTTTCTTTGCTGATTTATTTATTTTATTATTCAGAGATAAAATGCAAATAGACTCTAATGAGTGGCAATGCCCAGTATTTCTGACTTTTTGATGTACATGTGACAAATCAAGATAATCTAATTTTACCTATTTATTTATAGATCTAGCACTGCTCAATGAGCTACTCCACCCCAGCAACCCACCTGTTTAACGCTAGCCTAATTGCAGGGGCATTTACAGTGACAAATTAACCTATAACTTGTATGTCTTTGGACAGTGGGAGAAAACCAGAGCACCCGGAGGATAATAGTTCATCACGGACTAGATGGGCCTAAGGGCTTGTTTCTGTAGACTCTATTAATAGGAGAACATATAAACTCTTTACTAACCTTGCTAGATTTGAACTCCCATCTCCAGAATGTCCCAAGCTGTAATAGCGTCGCTAGCTGCTGTGCTATGGTGGCGCCTATATTTGGAAATTTATTTTCCCTCTGAACCCCATAGTCCTGCCACAGTCATAGAGTCATTGAGAAGTACAGCACAGGAAGAGGTCCTTCGGTCCATCTAGTCCATGCCAAAACCATTTAATCTGTCCACTTGCATTGACCTGAACCATAATCATAGCCCTTCATATTTCTACCATCCATGTATCTATCAAACTCTTCTCAAACGTTGAAATTTAGCTTGCATGAACCACTTGTGCTGGCAGCTCATACCACACTCTCATGACTCTCTGAGTGAAAACATTTTCCCTCATGTCTCTTTAAACTGCTCACCTTTCATCCTTAAACCATGACCTCTGGTTGTAATCCCACCCAATCTGCTCACATTTACCCTATCTATACTCCTCATTTTGTATACCTCTATCAAATCTCCTTTCAATCTTCTATGTTTCCAAAGGATGTTTTGTCATGTGCTTTTGTGATAACATTCTGGAGGAACATTGTCTCATTGACTCATTTTTTAACGGCATTGCATAAATGACAATAAACTGAATCTGAATCTGAATCTGAATACAGTTGTAACCTATTCAATTTTTCCTCTCAACTCAGGTTCTCCAAATCTGGCAACATCCTTGTAACTTTTCTCTGTACTCTTTCAAACATTTTTTTCCTTTTTTTCCTGAAGGTAAGTGACCAAAACTGCACAAAATACCCCAAATTCGGCCTCACCAATGTTTAATACAACTTCAATGTAACGTCCCATCTTCTGTACTCAGTATATTGATTTATGAAGCCCAATGTGCCAAGAGCTTTCCTTACGACCTTATCTACCTGTGACGCCACTTTCAATGAACTATTAACCAGTATTCCCAGATCCCTTTCTTCTACCACACTCATCAGTGCCCTAGCATTCACTGTGTAAGACTTTCCCTGGTTGGTCCTAATGAAATGTGATACCTTGTACTTGTCTGCATTAAATCCCATCTGCCATTTTTCAGCCCATTTTCCCATCTGATGCAGATCCCTCTGCAAATCCTGATAGCCTTCCGCACTGTCCACTATACCCCAAATCCTGGTAGTTTGCTGATTCAGTTAACTACATTATCTTCCAGATCAATGATACAAATGACAGACAGTAACGGATCCAGCACCAATCTCTGCGACACACCACTAGTCACAGGCCTCCAGTCAGAGAGGCAACCCTCAACTACACTCTCTGGCTTCTCCCATAAAGCAAATGCCTACTCCAATTTTTTTACTTCACCCTGAATGCCAAGAGAGTGAACCTTCTTGACCAGTCTCCCATCGGGGACCATGTCTACTGCCTTACTTGAGAGTGTGGAACGAGCTGGCAGTGGAAGCAATGGAATCGAGTTTGATTTCTCCATTTTGAAGTTCAAAATAAATTTATTATCAAAGTGCATATAAATCACCATATACAACTTTGAGCTTCATTTTCCCATTGGCATATGTACTCAATAAATCTAACAGCCATAGTAGAAAGACTTATGGCAGCAATGCAAGTTTATTGTCCATTCAGAAATCTGATGGTGGAGGGGAAGAATCTGCTCCTAAAATGTTGAGTGTCTTCAGGCTCCTCTATATCCTCTCTGACGATAGCATTGAGAGGTGCGTGCCAACATAATCAAAGACCCCACCCACCTCGTTGTTTCTCTCTTCTCCCCTCTCCCATCAAGCAGACGATACAAAAGTCTGAGAGCATGAACCATCAGAATCAAAGACAGCTTCTATCCCACTGCTATCAGTCTCTTGAATAGACTTCTCATATGTTAAATATATTCAATTTAACTCATTGTGACCCTTCACTTTGTCTGTCACACTTCCTCTGTAAATGTAAGACTACATTTTGAATTCTGTTTTTCTTACAACGTTGATGTAATTATGTATGGGATGATCTGCCCAATGACACAGAAAGCAAAATCTTTTCACTGTATCCAGGTACTGCTGACAATATGTTGGTGAACTGTTAAGCACTTTTGTTAATTTCACATAAACTGAGGTTCAGTGAAAAACTTTATTTTGCAACCTAACTGTATCGACAATGTCATCACATCAGTACATTGAGATAGTGGAGGGTTTCTATCCTGCTATTACCAGACTAGTGAACAGACCACTCCTTGATCTCTTGATCTCCCGATCAAACTCATTGTGACCTTTACACCTTATATCTTCCTGCACCACTCTTTCTCTGTAACTGTAAAACAATACTTTGAACTTCTTTTTTACAACTTTGATGTAATTACGTATGGTGTGTGATGCACTATCAATAACTCCAAAAGACTGGAAGTAGAGTAAATACTGAAAGGCTTTTATTATCAGTAATATGGACCATGCCCATGCTGGATGACCGCCCTGGACAGTGGGTCTGTGGGAGGAGCCACAGGAGCAGTCAGCGGAGGGGCGTGTCCAGACAGGTATACATGGTTTACCACAGTGTGATCTGTCTGGATGGCAAGCAAATCAAAAGCTTTCCGCTGCGTCTAGATACACGTGCAAATAAACTGGAATATTTTTAGCACATGTACTGAGGTGCACTGAAGAACTTTGTTTTGCATCTTACTTCATCTCATCAGAATGTCGAGGTGGCACCAGAAAACAGCAATTACAAAATGTAGAATCAAATGTTGCAGTTACAGAAAAGTACAGTGCCAGGTGAATAATAAGGAGTATATCCTTAAGAAGATAGATTCAAAGTTCAAAGTATATTTATTATACATTTATTGTGAGGATAAGAGTCAATTTTATTGTATAAAACCTCTGTTGAATCATCTTAATGGGATAGATTACCTCATAAAATGGCTACTGACTGTACAGGAATTAATAGAAGAGAAGAAGGCTATGCTGCCCATGGTCCCAGCCATGAATATACATTATGTTTATCAACTTGTCCTGGTTCCACAGACCTGCAGGTTGAATGTTTATTCATTGAAGTGACCCAATAAAAATGGTTGCCATTACCAAGTACCTACTCAGAGCAATTCAGAAGAAATACGAGGTGACTTACAGTACTGTGCAAAAGTCTTAAGCACCTTGGCTATATACACGTGCCTAAGAGTTTTGCTCAGTACTGCAAGTCATAATAGCTAAGGTCAGTTCCATAACTGAATAGGATCATGGAAATCACTAACAATGTGTCACAGACTTGATTCACTCGTTTCTGCATTCCAGTCGCTGTGTTGTTTTTGACTTCTTGCAGTTCACTTGGTCATCTTGTTACAGTTCTGGTGCTGTTATTGATCTGATAATTACCTGCAGAACCTATCATTGTACCAGGAATTTCATGGGCCATTGTATGGCAACATCATCTCCTAATCAATGATTTAACCTTTTAAAAATGGCATTTTGCAATGAAAGCAAATTTCTTATTTTATTTGTTTAGCATGGAGCAGACCCTTCTTTCTTTTGGAACAACACCACCCCAGAAACTCCTGGCAACCCCAATTTAATCCCAACCTAATCTTGGGACAATTTACCTACATGGTACATCTCAGGACTGCGAGATAAAACCTGAGCACCGAGGGAAAACCTTCACTTTCCACAAGGACTAAACACAGATTCCTTACAGAGGACTCTGGGTTTGAGCTCCAAACCCCGATGCCCCAAACTGCAACAGCATCTTGCTGACGGCTACCCACTTAAGATCATTTAAGACAAGACCATGAGATATAGGAGTAGACTTAGGCCATTTGGCCCATCACATCTGCTCTGCCATTTCATCATGGCTGATCCATTTTTCCACTCAGTTGCAATCTCATGCCTTCTCTTTGTGCTCATGTTCTGACCAATCAAAAATCTATCAAGCTCTGTCTAAAATGGACATAAAAACTTGGCATCCACAGCTACCTGTGGCATTGAATTCCACAAGAGTCACTACTCTTTGGCTAAAGAAGTTCCTCCTCATTTTTGCTCTGAAAGACCTCCCTCTATTCTGAGGCTGTTTCCTCTGGTCTTCAACATAAGGCTTTTCACCATTTGATCGATTTTTACTAGGTCACTCCTCATCCTTCTGAATTCTAGTGATACAGGTCCAGAGCCATCACACTGTCTTCATATGACAAGCTGTTTAATCCTGGAATCATTTTCATGAACCTTCTTTGAACCCTATCGAGTTTCAGCACATCCTTTCTAGCACAAGGGACCCAAAACTGCTCACAGTCCGCCAAGTGAAGCCTCACCAGAGCTTTATAAAGTCTCAACATTACATCCTTGCTTTTATATTCTAGTCCTCTTGAAATGAATAACAACATCACATTTGCCTTCCTCACCACAGACCCAACCTACAAACCCCAACCTTTAGGAAATCCTGCTCAAGGACTCTCAAGACTCTGCATCTCAGTTTTTTTGTATTTTCACTCCATTTAGAAGCCTTTCATTTCTTTCACCAAAGTGTACTACTGTACACTTCCTGACACTGCATTCCATCTGCCATTTCCTTGCCCATTCTCCTAACCTAAGTACTTTTGTAGCCTCTCTGCTTCCTCAAACAACCTGCCCCACCTATCTTCATATCACTTGCAAACTTTGCACAAAGCCATTAATTCCACCATCCAAATCATTGACATATAATTTTAAAAGATTGGGTCCCAACACAGACCCCTGGGGAACACCACTAGTCACTGGCAGCCAGCCAAAAAAGGCTCCCTTTATTCCCACTCTTTACCTCCTGCCAATCAGCCACTGCTTTATCCATGCCAGAGTTTTTCCTATAATACCATGTGTTTTCAAAGATCATTATTACTGCCTCCACAATCTCTTCAGTCACAATTTCAGAACTCTGGGGTATACGCCATCTGAGTCCAGGTGACTTATCTATCTACAGACATTTCGGTTTCCCAGCAATCTTCTGTTTAGTTATAGTAACATCACATACATACTGCTAGAGACTTCCAGCATAAAGACTGATGTAAAATACTTCTGCAGTTCGTCCACCGTTTCCTTGTTCCCCATTACTACCCCTCCAGCATTGCTTTCCAGAGGTCCAGTATCCACTCTTGCCTCTCTTTTACACTTTACGTATCTGAAGAAATTTTTGGCATCCTCTTTAATATTATTGGCTAGTTTACTTCCATGTTCTATTTTTACTTTCTTAGTGACTTTTTAGTTGCCTTTTCTTAGTATTTAAAAGCTTCACAATCCTCTAACTTCCCACTAGTTTTTGCTCTAGTATATGCCCTCATTTTGGGTTTTCTGTTGCCTCTCACTTCCTTTATGGTTGTGTCATCTTGCCTTGAGAGTACTTCTCCCTTTTCGGAATATATCTATCCTGAGCCTTCCAAGTTGCTTCCAGAAATTCCAGCAATTGCTGCTCTGTCATCATCCCCGCCAGTGTTCATTTTCAATCAATTCTAGCCAACTCCTCTCTCATGCCTCAGTAATTCCCTTTACTCCACTGTAATATTGATCCATATGACTTCAGCTCCTCCTTCTCAAACTTCAGGGTGAATTTGATCATATTATGATCACATGTCCTAAGGGTTCTTTTACCTTAAGTTCTCTAATCAATTCCCATTCATTGCACAGCACCCAGTCCAGAATAGCTGATCCTCTCATGGGCTCAACCACGAGCTGCTCTAAAAAGCCAGCTTCTCGGTGCTCTAGAAATTCCACCCACTGGAATCCAGGAATAACCTGATTTTCCCATTCTACCAGCATATTGAAGTCCTTATGACCATTGTAACATTGCCCTTTTGGCAAGCATTTCTCTCTCATTATAATTCGTAGCCCACATCCTTACTACTTTTTGGGGGTCTGTACAACTCCCATCAGGGTCTTTTTACCCTTGCTCTATCCACAATGATTCAACACCTTCCAACCCTGTGTCACCTCTTTCTAATGATTTGATTTCACTTTTACCAACAGAGCAATGCCACCCTCCCCCCCCCCCGCGTTCCTGCCTGTTATTTTGATATAATGTATATCCTTTTAACATAAACTCCCTGCTATAATCTTCTTTCAGTCACTTTCAGTGATGCCTTCAACATCATACCTGCCAATCTGTAACTGTGCTGCAAGTTCATCCACCTTATTCCGTATACTGCGCACGTTTAAATACAACACCTACAGTCCAGTGTTCAGCCATTTCGGTCTTATCAGTCTTTTATGGTGCAACTCATCCTGTTGACTGAAATTTTGCCTTATCAACAGCCGCTCCTTCTGTTTGTAAACCAGCTACCTCACTTTCAGCACTATCATCCACCTTTCCTACGATACTCCTTGCATTGAAATACAGGCAACTCAGGTCACTAGACACCCCGTACTCAACCTTTTGATTCTTAACTTTGTCTGAAGTCTTACCAACATCTGCCTCCACAGCCTCTCCACTAACTGTTCTGGCACTCTGGTTCCCATCCCCCTGCTACTCTGGTTTAAACCCCACCCTGCAGCATTAACAAACTTTCCCGTGGGATATTAGTCTCCCTCCAGTTCAGGTGTAAGCCACCCCTTCTGTCCAGGTCCCATCTTCGCTGGAAGAGAGTCCAATGATCCAAAATCTTATGCCCTCCCTCCTACACCAACTTCTTAGACACATATTAAACTGTATAATCTTCCTGGTTAACTAACACATGGCACTATTGCAATCCTGAGATCACAATACCAGAGGTCCAACTCTTTAACTTAACATGTTACTCGATGAACTCCCTATGCAGAACCTTGTTACTTGTCCAACACATGTGATTGGCTCTTACATGGATCACAAATTCTGACTGTTTGTACCACTTAAGGATGCCAAGGACTTGATTCTAGACATCCCATGCCTTGGCACCTGGGAGGTAACATACCATATTGAGAATCTCTTTCTTGCCCACAGAAACTCCTCTCCATTCTCATAACTAACTAATCACCAGAGTTGTGCCTCTTCTCTCTATTTCCCTTCTGAGTCACAGAGGCAGACTCAGTGCTAGAGACTTGTCCACGGCAACTTTCCTTTGTTAGGTCATCCCCTCCCCAACAGTATCCAAAGTGATATACCTGCTGTTGAGAAGAATGGCCACAGGGGTATGATGCAGTGACACCCTTTCCTGACTGTTACCCAGTTTGCTGTGTCCTGCACCTTGGGTATAACCAGCTCTCTACATGTCCTATCTATCACCCCTTCAGCCTCCTGAACAATCCAGAATTCATCCAGTTCCAGTTCCAACTCTTCAATGCTGTTTGTCAGAAGCTGCAATAACTTCTCGCAGTTGTAGTTGTCAGGGATACTGGAGGTCTCCTTGCCTTCCCACATCCCATAAGAGGAGCATTCAAACATCCTGCCTGACATCTCTACTGTCCTACCTGAGCAGATATGAAGAAGAACACGAGAAAACAAGCTTTTCTTTCTTTTGTTTTCTCTGACTGAAGCTTTGAAGAGCTAAAGCCTCAAGATCACCACTCTGACTCTGCCCACTCAGATGATGGCCACTGCACTTGCCCCTGCCTTCCTTTAATTTGGTTTTGTAAATCAATCCCAAATGCTTATTAGCTGCTGGACAAAGCTCTTTTTCACAGTAATGACTAGCTGCTGCCTTTTATCCTTGGGCAGCGGACCTGACTGAAGTCCGCTCCTCCAGAATGGCTGGATTGGCCGCTGGACAGAGTTCTTTTTGATGTCCAAGTGAGTTGGCAAAAGATGATGACACATCACAACGGGAATGAAGATGGAGGAAGGCTGCAGCAGTGAAAGTTCCTCAGTCATCTTGCATTCTTTGTCTCTGGACCATGACCCCAAGAACCGTGTTGTGGCTATCTGTGCATCAGCCTCCCTACGTTAAACAAAGTTGACCCACAAGCATTTTTTATTAAGGGAAAATCACTTAGGAGAAAATCATATTCAACTCGAGTGATCACACTACCGCTGTTACTACTACTACAACTACCTCTAATTTTGCAACCATCCATCTGATGAGATTGTTATCTGGGCACAAGCTGAAAGCTTCAATACTTATCTATTAGAGGAAGCTGAGCAGAGACTCAATTTTAATCCTAATCAATGAAGGGATTTGATAAGGTGCTTGTAGGTAGGTGAATGAACAGAGAACACACAGTACTGTGCAAAAGTCTTAGGCAACCTCAATTTTTACATGGTTTCAAATGGTTTGGTCTTCACAAAGCACTGATCTCAACATCATCGAGACTGCCTGGGATTACCTGGAGAGACAGAAGCAAACGAGACAGCCAAAGTCTGCAGAAGAACTGTGGTAATTTCTCCGAGATGCTTGGAACAACCTTCCAGGCAATTTTTTTTAAAACTGCACAAACGTGTTCCTAAGAGAATTGATGCAGTTTTAAAGACAAAGGGTGGTCATATTGAATATTGATTTGATTTAGTTTTCTTTACAGTTTCTTGTTATTTATAGTTTTTTTGATATTTAGAAACTTTTCTTTATTTTTGAAAGCTTGTTTGCTTGACAGATTTTTTGTACACGAGTCTGAGATTTTTGCACATTACTGGAGACAGAGAACTCAGCAAAGTACAAGCCCTCTGACCCATCACATTTTACCAACCTTTCAAACTACTCTAAGAATTAAGTAACTCTTCCTCCCTATATAGCCCTCCATTTTTCTATCATCTATGTGCCTATTTGGGTTTCTTAAATGTATCTGCCTCTAACACCAATGCTGACAGGGCATTTCATGCACCCACTACTCTCAGATACTTTTGTCCAATCACCTTTAAACCGGTAATTTCTTTCCAAGGGCGATGAAATCGAAACTGGAAGGTATTGATTTATGGTGAGAGGGAAAGATTTAAAGGGGACCTGAGGGACAACATTTTCACACTGAGGATGGTTTATATGTGGAACAAGCTGCTGGAACAAATGTAAGAAGGGGTGTAATAGGCATTTAGATAGGTACGTGAACAAAACAAGGTTCAGATTGAAATAAACATGAGGAAATCTGCAGATGCTGGAAATTCAAGCCACACACACTGTGGTGAACTACATATACCTGTCTGGACATGCCTCCCCTGTTGACTGCTCCTTTGGCTCCTCCCACAGACCCCTGTATAAAGGTGATTGGAGATACTGCTCCTCCCTCAGTCTCCAGGATGTTGTGTGATGGTCTCTTGCTGCTGATAGTGCTCTCTCTTCCAGCTAATAAAAGTCTATGTCTCGCCTCACGTCTCCGAGAGTTATTGATGGTGCATCACTCACAAAATGCTGATGGAACGCAACAGGCCAGGCAGCGTCTATAGGGAGAAGCACAGTCGACGTTTCGGGCCGAGACCCTTTGTCAGGACTGAGATAGGTGCCAAACACAGGCAAGTGGCAATAACACAGACTGGCAATTTGGTCAGCATGTATGAGATGGGACAAATGGCCTTTCTCCATGCTGTCTAACTCTTTGACTTTATTTCAGCTTCAGGTTTAAATTTAATTGTCACATATATATCGATACATCCAGTGGGGACACCCAATGATGTGCTGCAGGCAGCCTGTAAGTGTCACCACACATTCTGACACCAATATAGCATGCCCCACAATGTACTGCAGAACAACACAAGCAGCAACAACAACAGCACAACAAGCCCCTTTCCATCCTTCTCTCTCTCTCTCTCTCTGTCTCTCTCACACACACTCATCGCCCCCCCCCCCTTCAATTTCACATTTCATCCCCAGGTCTCGCCAATCATGGGTTTGACTTTCGTGCCATGACTTATGGACTTACACAGTCTCCTGACCCCAACGACCTGGCCCTCATGACTTCTTTGGGCGTCTACCTTCAGTCTTGGATCTTCAGGCTCCAACCTTTGAATCTTGTGGATTCATTGAAACTTTTGGCCGTCAGAGAGTTATAACATATCCAATAGAAGAACTGGAAGAAAATTTCCTTACTCAGAGAAGAGCAAGAACCAAGAGATTCACAACAAACTGACTTTGGAGGCCAAGTCAATGAGAATATTTAAAGCCGGAATATTCAATTGGAATATTTAAAGGGGGAAAATTCAATGGGAATATTTAATGGGCCAAATGGCCTAATTCTGCTCCTTTGTCTTACGATCTTATAATGAGAAAGGCGCATAAACACGCTAAGTGTGTGCCAGCAGGGCAAAGTGGTGGGGTGGGAGAAGGGCTGGGTGGTGCATTGATCCCAGTAAGGAATGTTGGCCAAATGGCCAGCCTGGGTTCACAACATTCCAAGTAGACAAACAGATGGAGAGCAGACAAGTGAAAAGCATCTGCAGAAGTTGAGTTCTGAGCTCATTTATACATGGTGAAATTATAAAAGTCTTTGTGACATTTAGTAAGTCAATTTTCTGTAGATTGGTAAGAAGAAGTCTTCATCCCTCGTGCTTTCAAAATCCTTCTGGAAGAGCGAGCAAAGTTGCCCTCTTTGGATTAATTGGTGCTGTTCATTTTGGGGTGGGTCAGAGTGCTCTGCGTTTTTACACTTGTAACTAAATGCTGGATAGGGCTGTTTTCACTGAGAATCCCATTTCATCAACCACACATTTCATTTCCCTAGACTACACGCATTAGCAAATATGGAAAAGGAACCATAGAGAGTTATGCCCTGATTGACAATAAACTTCTGGTTAATATCATTTCCTTGATCTTTGTTCATACACACAGTCATAGAGTCATAAAATACTATAGCAGAGAAACATGCCCTTTAGTCCATCAACTCTATGCCAACTGATCTGTCTAGTTCCATCTACCTGTGCCCAGACTACATTCCTCCAACTCCTCCACACTCTAGTACATTGTGGTTCTTCAGGTTCTCAAACAGTTACTTCTTAAACATGGCAATAATTTCAGCTTCCACCATCCTTGCAAGCAACAAGATCTAGCAACCCCAAAAACTCAATTATTGGAAACATAAACACAAGAGATTCTGCAGGTTCTGAAAACCTGGAGAAACACATACAACATGCTAGAGATACTCAGCAGGTCAAGCAGCATCTATGGAGAGGAGTGAACAAGATCCCTCATCGGGACTGAAAAGGAAAGGAGAAGAAGCCAGAAGTGGAAATATTTTTTTCTCATCTCACCCCTTTAACCTTTCTGGTTTTGACTTATCTATCTCACTACTGGGTGGTGGGGTGCAGATACATCTCCATCAATGGAGGAGTAAAATACTCCTTCCTTCCATTAGCCTGCAGGTTGCCCTTGGACAGAGTGTAGCACCTGCTTAGCCCCCGCCCCCATGGGAGCAGGTGGTGGATCACCATATGAGCGACTGGTGCAGAAGTCCTGAGTACGTGACCACTGACTCCAGGCAGACAATCTCAAATAATGGCTGGAGTCACCTGTCTTGTGAGGACACTGGCCAAAAGAAGGCAATGGCAAATCACTTCTGTAGAAACATTTGCCAAGAACAATCATGCTCATGGATAGACCATGATCATCTATGCATACACGTGGCACATAATGATGATGATGATCCAACTAAGACTATTCAACAATTTAGTATGTCAGGAAGGACTCTAATAAATCTCTACATAAACAGCAATCCAACTGGTTGCACCATCGTCTGGTGTGATGGGCAGAACCGAAAAAAGCTGCAGAGGATTGTAGACTCAGCCATCTCCATTAGGATCACTAGCCTCCTGAGCATTGAAGACATCTTCAAAACAGTATCAACCAGCAAATGTCTTCATCCCATTACCACCATCAGGCAGGAGCCTGACAAATCACACTCAACCGTTAGAAAGAGTTTCTTTCTCCACACCATCACATTTCTGAACCAACCCATGAGCATTAACTCACTATTTAAATATATAACTTATAATCTGCAAAATATTTTATGCATTGCACTGGTCAAGGTGGCATCAGTGAACAATACCACCAGGGGCACCATCTTCCAAATGGTTCACAAAACTGTTTCTTTCACATATTTTATGTCTTCTTTTTCTTTTAAATGTGGGTCTGGTACAGTTGGAGCCTATGATCTTCAGGCTGATAGTGTGTTTTCAGGCTGATCGAGCAAACTGGTGCTTTTCTGTCTCTGAGAAGGTTCCAGGAGGCGAGCGGCTTCCAGGCCAAGAAGCTTAGAGACAGAGCCCATGATTGACTCCATTTCTCACCAATCTCGGCGTTGAGGAAGATTGAACCATCAAGTGCAGAAGGTGACCTGGTGTCCTACCAGCCTCTTGCTCACTTCTGTCCGAGGAAGGTGACTGTGTGTGATGGTTCTGCCAACCTCTCGCTCGCTCCTCCAGAAAGAAGGTCTCTGTGTTTCAATGGTCTCCCTCCCCCTCGATGCTGTCGTAGGCTGGTACCAAAGTTCTGGGTGTGCAGTTTGTGGACTGGGCTGTCGTTGTATGGACTCTTTCAATTTTATATTTTTATATTCTCTGTGCTCATTCTTTCGTGTTGGCGTTTGCATGATATTTTTGCATTGGGGGCTGGCTGATGTTTTCCTTTGAGTGGATTTCATGGTGTTCTTTGTCTTTTGGCTCTCTGTGGCGAATCTTAGGGTTATATGCTGTATACATACTTTGATATTACATGTACTTTGTACTTTGTATTGCCACTTCCAAACAATAAATTTCATGAGTTATGTCAGTGATACTAAACCTGTTTCTGATTCTGATCCTTTTTTTTCACTCTGTCAGTTTTATACTGAACTCCCTTCATTTTGTATTGTTCCAAAGAATATGCACTTAGAGGACACATTATTAGGTAAATCCCGTGCCAATTAAAGTGGCCACTGAATGCATGTTTGTGGTCTTTTGCTGCTTCTCCATCCACTTCAGAGTTCAATATGTTGTGCATTCACAGATGCTCCTCTGTGCATCACTGCTGTAATGTGTGGTTAGTTATTTGAGTTACCGTTGCCTTCATGTCAGCTTGAACCAGTCTGGCCATTCTCCTCTGATCATTCTCATTAACAAGGCATTTTCACCCACTGCAACCTACAGAGTTTTTTTTTTGTACATTTTAAACCATTCTCTGAAAATTCTAGAGGCAGTTGTGTATGAAAATGCCAGGAGATCAGCAGTTTCGGAGATACTCAAACCACCCCATCTGGCACCAGCATCATTCCCCGGTCAAAATCACCTAGGTCCCATTGTGATGTTTTCCCATTCTGATGTTTGATCTGACCAACATCTGAACCTCATGACCATGTCTGCATGAATTTATACATGGAGTTGCTGCTGCATAAATGGCTGATTAGATATTTGAAATAATGAGCAGGAGTACATGTGTGCCTAATAAAGTGGCCAGGCCGTGAATGTATGTCACTGTCACATGAAATTAAGTAAATGATGTTGGAAACACTTGGGAAAACAAGCAGCTTATATAGAGAAGAAAGAAAAATCAACCTGTCCTTATTTTGAAATCACAGCAAGTATTAAATCCTATAGAGTCAGAATCATGGAGAGAAGAAGAGGCCCTTTGGCCCAACCTAGCTGTACCAAAAGCTGGTGGTGTTGTGAATTGCATAATACACTGTCATAGGCTATAATGGAACCGTGATAGGATGCAGAGCTCTACTGATAAGAGACAGATGAAGTTCAATCCTGAACAATGTGAAATGATTCGCTTTGGTAAGTTGGACTTCAACGCAGGGTACAGGCTTATCGGAGGATTCTTAACAGTGTGGAGGAACAAACCAGTCTTGGAGATCACATTGGTAGGTTCCTCAAAGTTACTGTGCAAGTTGATAGGGTGGTTAAGAAGGCATATGGTGTGTTGGCATTTACTAGTTGAGGCAGGCATTGAGTTCATAGAACATAGAACATAGAATAGCACAGCACATTACAGGCCCTTTGGCCCACAATGTTGTGCTGACCCTCAAACCCTGCCTCCCATATAACCTTCCACCTTAAATTCCTCTATATACCTGTCCAGTAGTCTCCTAAACTTCTCTAGTGTATCTGCCTCCACCACTGACTCAGGCAGTGCATTCCACACACCAAGCACTCTGAGTGAAAAACCTTCCTCTAATATCCCCCTTGAACTTCCCTCCCCTTATCTTAAAGCCATGTCCTCTTGTGCTGAGCAGTGGTGTCCTGGGGAAAAGGCGCTGGCTGTCCACTCTGTCTATTCCTCTTAATACCTTGTACACCTCCATCATATCTCCTCTCATCCTCCTTCTCTCCAAAGAGTAAGTCCCTAGCTCCCTTAATCTCTGATCATAATGCATACTCCCTAAACCAGGCAGCATCCTAGTAAATCTCCTCTGTACCCTTTCCAATGCTTCCACATCCTTCCTATAGTGCGGCGACCAGAACTGGACAGAGTACTCCAAATGTGGCCTAATCAGAGTTTTACAGAGCTGCATCATTACGTTGCGTCTCCTAACACCCCATAAGCTTTCTTAACTACCCTATCTACCTGTGAGTCAACTTTCAGGGATCTGTGGACATGTACCCCCAGATCCTGCTGCTCCTCCACACTACCAAGTATCCTGCCATTTACTTTGTACTCTGCCTTGGAGTTTGTCCTTCCAAAGTGTACCACCTCATACTTCTCCAGGTTGAACTCCATCTGCCACTTCTCAGCCCACTTCTGCATTCTATCAATGTCTCTCTGCAATCTTCGACAATCCTCTACACTATCTACAACATCACCAACCTTTGTGTTGTCTGCAAACTTGCCAACCCACCCTTCTGCCCCCACATCCAGGTCGTTAATAAAATTCACAAAAAGTAGAGGTCCCGGAACAGATCCTTGTGGGACATCACTAGTCACAACCCTCCAATCTGAATGTATTCCCTCCACCACGACCCTCTGCCTTCTGCAGGCAAGCCAATTCTGAATCCACCTGGCCAAACTTCCCTGGATCCCATGCCTTTTGACTTTCTGAATAAGCCTACTGTGTGGAACATTGTCAAATGCCTTACTAAAATCCATGTGGATCACATCCTCTGCACTACCCTCATCTATATGCCTGGTTACCTCCTCAAAGAATTCTATCAAGCTTCTTAGACACGATCTGCCCTTCACAAAGCCATACTGACTGTCCCTGATCAGACCATGATTCTCTAAATGCCCATAGAGCCTATCTCTAAGAATCATTTCCAACAGCTTTCACACCACAGACATAAGACTCTCTGGTCTATAATTACCTGGACTATCCCTACTACCTTTTTTGAACAAGGGGACAACATTCGCCTCCCTCCAATCCTCCGGTACCATTCCTGTGGACAACGAGGACAACAAGTTCAAGAGCCATGAGGTAATGTCGCAGTTCTATAAAACTCTCATCAAACCACACTTGGAGTATTATGTTCAGTTATGGTCACCTCATCATAAGGAAGGATGTGGAAGTTTCAGAGAGGGTGCCGAGGAGATTTACCAGGAAGCTGGCAGGAGGTGAGAGTATGTCTTATGAGGAAAGGATGAGCAAGGGGGCTTTACTCTTTGTGGCAAAGGAGGATGAGAGGTGACTTGATAGAGGTGATTCAAGATTATAGAAGACATAAAAAAAGATTGGACAGCCAGCTTCTTTTACCAGAATGGAAATAGCTAATACAAGGAGGTATAATTTGAAGGTGGAAGAAATGATAAGGGGATTTCAGAGTTGTTTTGTTTTACACAGAGAGTGGTGGATGGGTGGAATGGCCTGCCAGGGGTGGTGGTAGAGGCAGATACTTTAGGAACATTTAGGGAACTCTTAGATGAGTATATGCAATACAGAAATATTGAGTTCTATGTTGGAGGGAAGGGTTATATTGATCTTGATAAAAGGTTAGAACAGTATTGGTGTGTTTGACATTGAGGGAGAGTGCAGAGCACACCAACATACCAGCCTTGCAGGATATTCAACTGATCTTTATTGATACTCCGCTTGTACAAAATGTGAACCCCCAGCCCCTCGTGTGGGAGTGGCTAACTGAGTGGCATAGGAATAACACTTACAACTATAACTGCATCTCCCCTTCTTGAAAAAAAAATAAAAACTAGGTCTTTTCCATAAAACTGCATTGAAATTAAACTCACTGAAATTGAGCAATTCAATTCACTTTACCCATAGCACGTAACTTATGCTCCTTACATAAACATAAAAAAGAATTGCCAACATTATACTAAGAACAGTCTCATTTTGTGAAATGTTTTCAACATTAGACCTCTCTTTAAAAAATATTAAATCTAATGGAGCTCAGAGTAAACTACCTGACCACTCCGGCAAATTGAGAGCATTATTCTGCCTGTTCAGTCACTTGCCACAAGCTATTGGGCTGTGGAGTATATCTCTGTGGTAGGACAGATAGACAAACCAATCTGGGATAGGTTCCTGGAGGTATTGGAGCAGATGGGGAACAGGTGCATCCACCTCATTAAGTGATCGTTGTCGTAAAGATCAGGTCACTCTATTCCTTTCTCTACCTTTCATTGACTTTGAAAGTACATAAGTGAACACCTGTTCTGCCTGATTTCACTTTGTGAAGTTTTGACCGCAAATGATCATGGTGCATGCTGCCAGACTATCATTCCTTTGGTGAGTTGGTCTGATACCCAAATAGCTTCACCACTCCTGAGCAGCAATAAAGATTTTGCTCTGTGTCTAAGATCATGCATGCTCTTCAGCTTCTCACACTCTGTTGTCTCAAAATTTCTCACTTGGTCTACGCCTGGTAAGTGAGGTTGGAGAAGGGAACGAAGAATGGGCAGGCAGGTTCTCAGTCTCTGGCTCATTGTCAGCTTAGATGGGCTGTAGCCATTCACAAGAGGTGTGGGGCAATAAGTTAGGAGTGATTTGTAGGGGTTTTTGCATTCAAAAGGAGACCCTCAACAGTTTGCTCTGTTCTTTCCGTATACCCATTTGCCTGTGGGTACCATGGACTTCTTCTCTGGTGTTTGAACTCATAGACCCTAGTAAAAGCTTTGAATTCTCAGCAGCTGAATTGAAGACTGTTCTCTGACACAAGTGCTCTGGTATTCCATAGCAAGTGTATACAGTCTTCAAGTGTTGTATAACTGCTACTGAGGATGCAGAGGACAGCGTAGGCCCCTCAATATTTCATGAGCAATAATCCACAGCGAGAAGCCCTGATGAAGGGTCTCAGCCCGAAACGTTGACTGTTCTCTTTTCTACAGATGCTCTCCAGCCTGCTGAGTTCCTTCAGCATTTTGTGTGTGTTGTTTGGTTTTCCAGCATCTTCAGATTTTCTCTTGTTTGCGAGAAGATATTTGTCCCTTTTCAAATCAAAATGTCAGGGCCTGCTATTTGTCTGGAAGTTCTGTGGGACAGAAATTTTCAGCATGATTATTATACCATTTTCTGCATGATTCACATTGCTTTACATAATCTCCCAGCTGAGTGCTCAGACCAGGCTATTACATTGACTGTCTTGCACTTAAGCAACACTTTTTTGATGCCTTGATGGACTTGGTGGATTTGACTGCATGCATATAGCAGGAATGGCAAGTCTGGAGCCCTTTAGCAGAAAACCATCAAGAATGGTGAGTGCGTCTCTTTCAAGGCAGTAAGGTCTAAGTTCCTGAGATCCTCTTGGAACAGCTGGCCACCCATGCTCACAGTATTGCATGACCATTTTCAACTCAGTGCAAATTTCATCCAGTCTGCTTTGTGATGCAGGGAAGTGTTCAAGTGCCTGAGCTAAGCTGATGTTGGTATTTTCCATGAGAGTGGAGCAAGCTTCCATCCGCTCACTTTCGCATGGCATCCTTGATAGTGTCTGGTGTTGTGAAAGTTTTGCTGGGGATGTGGAGGTAAGCTATCGAAGTGTTTCAAACTGAGGAGGCTAAAAAGAAGCTTGGTGTCTGTTTCAAGTAGGAATCTAGTGCATATCAGGTAGCAGCTGAAACGTTCACAAGCCCGCATGAGAGCCAGCATCTCCTTTTCAATTTGGGCACAGCTCTGTTCAGTAGAAGTCAATGCTCTTGATGCATTCGCCACTGGTATCCATACACCATGGCAGTTTTGCACGAGCACTCCACTAAGGCCAAAGGAACAGGCATCTGGCGAGACCTTGCTTGCTTTGCTTGGATCAAAGAATGCCGATGTTGATAGAGAGATAAGCTCTGCTTTAACTGACGAGAATGTCTTGACAGTCCATGCATCACAATTCCAAATGTTTCTCTGAGACAGGAGGTCATGTAGAGGCTTTGTTTTCTCCATCAAATCTGGAATGAACTTCCCCAGCTGGCTACCATGCCAAGGGAACTGTGGATATCTGATACATTCGTAGGTTGTTCCATGATCCAAACTCCTGCCACTTTGTCTGAATCTGGTTGCATTCCTTCTGAAGACAGCTGGTGGCCTAAGAAATTTGCCTCCAACTCTGAAAGTTCACATTTCTTTTTGCTCAGGGTGATTCCAGCCAATTTCAGTTTCTTCAAGACCGTTTCCACTCTTTTGTCATATTCCTCTCTTGAGCCTCCAATGATGAGTATCTCGTCCATGTGGCAGACTACTCCTTCCATTCACTCCAAAATTAGTTTCTTCCTCATCTGAAAGAGTTCAGGGGCTGATAAGATGCCAAAAGGGAGTCTCTTGAAGGAACAGAGACCATATGGTGTGATAAAGGTTGTGAGTTTCTGTGACTCAGGAGCTAAATGGATCTGCCAGAACCCTGAGTTTGCATCTAGTTTGGTGAAGAACATTGCTCCACCCAGAATACCCAATATGTGCTCAACAGCAGGCAGATTAAACATCTCCTGCCTCAGTGAATTATTCAATTTTGTTACATCAACACAGATCCTTACTGTGCCATCTGGCTTGGGAACAGGAACAATGCCCGCACACCAGTCAGTAGGTTCATTCACTCTTGTTGTGACTTCAAGTGCATCCATTCTCTTATGTTCAGCTTTGACCTTGTTTATTTGTGGTACTAGTATATGCTTCACTGTGGTCAGAGAGTAGGGCATCTCTTGTAGCCTCAGAAAGGTACTCTTCTTTCAGTACCCCAAGACCTGTCAACAACTCTGTCTGTTTCTCCTGCCACTGAACACTGTTTAGTGAATCCAACCTTGAAATGAGTTTCATCTTCTCAATGGTATGTCATCCCAGTATTGAAGAGAAGAGATTTTGAACAGCATAGACATCCTCTTTTAATTGTTTCTCATTTTTATACATTGGGTCATAGAAAAGTACAGCTCAGAGACAGGCCCTTTGGCCCATCTATTCCATGCTAAAACCATTAAACCTGACTCATCCTATTGATCATCCATGTAGCTATTCAAACTTTGCTTAAACATTGAAAGCCAGCACACACTGCTTCTGCTGGCAACTTGTTTCACACTCTCACGACCCTCTGAGTGAAGAAGTTTCCCCTCCTGTTCCCCTTAAAATAATCACCTTTCACCCTTAACTCGTGACTCCTGGTTGTAGTCCCACCCAATCTCAGTGAAAAAACCTGCTTGCACTTATTCAATCTATACCCCTTATAATTTTGTATAACTCTATCAAATCTCCTCTCAATCTTCTATGTTGTAGAGAATACAGTTCTAACTTATTCAGTCTTTGCTTATAATCAGGTCCTCCACACCTGACAACACCCTTGTAAGTTTTCCCTGTACTCTATCAAACTTATTTACATCTTTCATGTAGGTATGTGTTCAAAAGTGCACACAATATTCTGAATTAGGCTTCACTAACATCTTATATAATTTTCAACATAACATCCCATCTTCTGTGTTCAATACTTTGATTTATGAAAGCCAACGTGCTAAAATCTTCCTTTATGACCCTATCTACCTGTGACACTACTTTCAACAAATTATGGACCTGTACTCCCAGATTCCTTTGTTCAATCACACTCCTCAGTGCTCTACTCTTCACTGTATAAGATCTATACTGGTTGGTCCTCCCAAAGTGCAACACCTCACACTTTTCTGCATTAAATTCCATCTGCCATTTTTCAGCCCATTTTTCCAGCTGATTAAATCCCTCTGCAAACCATGACAGCCTTCTTCAATGTCCACTGCACCCCCAATCTTGGTGTCACCACAGATTTGCTGATCCAGTTAACCACATTATCATCCAGATCACTAATATAGATGACAAACATCAAAGGACCCAGAGCCAGATCTTGCGGCCCTCCACTTATCACAGGCCTCCAGTCTGAGAGGCAACCATCTACTACCTCTTTCTGGCTTCTCCCAAAAAGCCAATGTCTAACCCAATTTATCACCTTATCTTTTAAGCTGAATGACTGAGCTACCAGGGAGGAAGTAGTAAACATTCCTTTCACACTGAGCTTATGTTTCTCTGATCTCATGAGCACTTCTTTGTTAGGTTTAGCATAATGCCTGTTTTCTTCGAAGTTTTGTGAACAGACATTTGGAGCTGGCTGTCACATCTGCCCCAGTGCCCATTTTGAATGCCACTGTCTCATTTTGCAACTGAACTGTAGAACACCAGTCTTGTCTATTTGAAGCTAGAGCCCCAAGGAAGGCTCTCTCTCTTAGTCTGAATCATGGACTTCTTTGATCTCCTGGATAACTGGCTTTTACAATGGCCAACTCAGTTGCATTGGTGGAATTTCACTTATTTTGCTGTGGAATGGAGACTTGCCGCATCTCCTGCATTTAAACATTTATATCTGCTCTTTACTTTGCTAGCCTGTTTTATTTGAGTTGCGCCCTACTGTCCCCTCTTTCTGTAGTCTTTCTGACTGCATCTTGTTTCTTCTCATATATCACATCTCGCTTTCCTGTGAAATATCCTTTGAATTTGTCAATCTTAATCCACCTATGATATCATCTGCTTTTTCACCCATGCAGTATATCAGTGTGCTTACTTCATGCTTTTCCAAAGCCTGGGTGAGATTTCTGCAATGCTAAATCTCTCAAAGAGTCTAAGTCATCTCTCAAAGTCCACTAGTTTAAAGAAATCAAATGTCTCAAGGGGCTTTATCAGGTAAGTAGATGTGGGTACTGCAGGTATTTTCCCCATTTTCCTGCATGTATACTTATTACTTTATTTATTTGAACTACAAAAACCTTTTCTCTCACTGAGATTTCAACTGACTTCTCTGTTGTGCCTGTGTGTCTGTGGACTTCCCCAGGCTAATGGCCCTCAGATTATTACAATGGATCCAGTTTTGGATGCAGGCTGAGAACGTTGCCTAAGAACCCTGACAAGTTCTCAGCTCATTCGCTACATATAATTATCAACCAGCATAGGTAGTTTAGGTTGATAAATCACTGGATATTTATCATAGATATATGAAAGTAGGGAGGCTTGGGATCCAAGGAGACTTTACATTCTGGATCCAGAACTGGCTTGCTCACAGAAGGCCAAGGATGCTTTCAGATGGTTCGTATTCTGCATGGAGGTAGGTGACCAGTGGTGTTCTGTAGGATTCTGTTCTGGGACCTCTCCTCTTTGTGATTTTTATAAGAGACCTGGGTGAAGAAGTAGAATGGTGGGTTGGTAAGTTTGCTGATGACACAAAGGTTGGGGGTGTTGTGGATAGTCTGGAGGACTGTCAGAGGTTAATGCGGGACATCCATAGGATGTAGAACTGGGCTGAGACATGGCAGATGGACTTCAACCCAGATAAGTGTGAAGAGGTTCATTTTGGTAGGTCAAATTTGGAGACAGAATATAATATTAATGGTAAGACTCTTGGTAGTGTGGAGGATCAGAGCGACCTTGGAGTCCGTGTCCATAGGACACTCAAAGCTGCTGAGCAGGTTGACAGTGTTTTTAAGAAGGTGTATGGTGTGTTGGCCTTCATCATCCGTGGGATTGAGTTCAAGAGCCATGAGGTAATGTTACAGCTATATAAAACCTTGGTCAGACTCCACTTGGAGTACTGTGTTCAGTTCTGGTCACCTCACTACAGGAAGGATGTTGATACTATAGGGACAGTGCAAGGGAGATTTACAAGGTTGTTGCCTGGATTGGAGGGTGTACCTTATGAGAATAGATTGAATGAACTTGGCCTTTTCTCCTTGGTGACAGGGGATGAGAGGTTATCTTATAGAGGGGTATAAGATGATGAGGGGCATTGATCATGCGGATAACCAGAGGCTTTTTCCCAGGGTAACATGAGGCGGCATAGTTTTAAGGTTCTTGGAAATAGGTACCGGGGGGATGACAGGGGTAATTTTTTCACCGCCAGCGGCAGTGGTGGAAGCAGGTGCAATAGGGTCTTTTACGAGCCTCGAAAACCTATGGGGTACATGCAGCTTAGAAAAAAATAGAGGGCTATGTGCTAGAGAAATTCTAGGCTGTTTCAACATTGTGGGCCAAAGGGCCTGTAATTGTTGTGGATTTCTATGCTCTATGTTCTATATATGCAATCAAGAACGGTCTTACTGTAAGTTCTTTCTTGTTGGGGATCTCACTGGTCTGTAGTACCAATTCATCATTGATCATCTACACCTGACCTATTGTTGTGTTTGATATTGAGGGAGAGTGCAGAGCACACCAGGATGTCAGCCTTGCAGGATATTCAGTTGAACTTTATTGATACTCTGCTTGTACACTATGTGGGAGTGGCTAACTAAGTGGCATAGGAATAACTCTATTAATTACCTCTACAAAACCCGAACTGGGCTGTAATGTTCCAACATTTTAGGAACAACTTCTTTTCCTCCATCATCAGATTTCTGAACATACTCTGAACACTACTTCCCTAATTTTGCTCTTTTTTTACACTTATTTCTTTTTTAATAAATATCTACTATACCACACTGTGCAAGGTCTTAGGCACAGAACTGTATTGTCTATTTTTATTTAGGGATACAGCTCAGTAACAGGCCCTTTCAGCCCAATGAGCCCATGCAGTCCAATTACACCCATGTGACCAATTAACTTACTAATCCATGCATTTTTGGGATGTAGGCAGAGTCCGCAGCACCCAGGGGAAACCTATGTGGTCACGGGAAGAACATACAACTCCGTACAGACAGCAGCGGGAATTGAACCTGGTCACTGACACTGTAAAACATTTACTGGTTTATATTTAGCTTACCACTGTGCTGCCCTTACACATTCAGAAGATACAGCACGTATAGCACATAAAATAATATTAACAGATAAAAAAAAGTATTCTGTAGATGCACAGGGTGAGATAAAGTGCATATATGATGTAAGCTAAATATAAAATTATATTAAGTGCTCCTGGCATTGTCATAAATAATGTGTCCCAGGTCATAGCAGTGTGAACAGAGATCTCACAGACTGGGAGAAGGCTGTTACCCAGCCTGACAAACATTGTTCTTATTCTGTGGTTACTTCAAACTGATCCACGACTGTGCAGCAACACACAGCTCGAACCACATCATCGAGTTCACCGATGACACGACCGTGGTGGGTCTCATCAGCAAGAACAACGAGTCAGCTTACAGAGAGGAGGTGCAGCGGCTAACGGACTAGTGCAGAGCCAACAACCTATCTCTGAATGTGAACAAAACAGAAGAGATGGTTGTTGACTTCAGGAGGGCTTGGAGCAACCACTCCCCACTGGCTTCTCGGTAGAGGTCGTTAAGAGCACCAAATTTCTTGGTGATCACCTGGCGGAGAATCTCACCTGATTCCTCAACACCAGCTCCATAGCAAAGAAAGCTCAGCAGCATCTCTACATTCTGTGAAGGCTGAGCAAAGTCCATCTCCCACCCCCCACCCCCATCCTCATCACATTCTACTGGGGTTGTATTGAGAGCATCCTGAGCAGCTGCATCACTGCCTGGTTCGGAAATTGCACGATCTCGGATCGCAAGACCCTGCAGCAGATAGTGAGGTCAGCTGAGAAGATCATCGGGGTCTCTCTTCCCGCCATTACGGACATTTACACTACATGCTGCATCAGCAAAGCAAACAGCATTATGAAGGAACCCACACACCCATCATACAAACTCTTCTCCTTCCTGCCATCTGGGAAAAGGCACCAAAGCATTTGGGCTCTTACGACCAGACTATATAACAGTTTCTTCCCCCAAGCTATCAGAGTCCTCAATACCCAGAGCCTGGATTGACACCTTACTGCCCTATTGTCTTGTTTATTATTTATTATAATGCCTGTACTGTTTTGTGCACTTTATGCAGTCCTGGGTAGGTCTGTAGTCTAGTGTAGTTTTTAACTGTGTTGTTTTTTACATAGCTCAGTCTAGTTTTTCTACTGTGTCATGTAACACCATGGTCCTGAAAATCGTTGTGTCATTTTTACTATGTACTGTACCAACAGTTATGGTCGAAATGACAATAAAAGTGACTTGACTTGACAGTGGTTGGTTAAAAAGATTGTTGAACGTATGGGAGGGGCCCTTGACAGTACTGAGGGGTTTGCAAATGCAGCACTGCTGGATGAGGGGAGAGAAACCCCAATGATTTTCTCAGCAATCCCAGACCCTTCAACAGGATTTTTGCTCAGTTTTCAGCATCTGCAGAATCTATTGTGCCCATGAGTAACTTACTGTGAAATTGATTCAGAATATTAACAGGAGTTTCACTTTTAATTTAAGCAGTTTATTTTTTTGGCCAGAAAGAACAATAGTCTATAATACAGTGAATTCAAATGAATTAGAGACAATGGAAACAGACAGTCTAATTATCTTTGTTATTGTCGCGTGCTTGGGGATGGAGGCTGCCATTTTGTGAAGACACTCTATTCCCCATTTTGTGAGCTTGATGTGTTGGGCTTGATCAATGTTTTAAAGAAGACACAATGATACTTCAGGTAATCTGCTGGACTGGAGATCATTTCCAAATAAGAAGTTATTTGTGAGATGTTCTTTGGTTGGATATAATATACAGGTTGGCGCCTGCCTGGACTGATTCGAGCTGGTTGCTGATTGAGAACAAAGAGCCATAAATTATCGATTGTCACTTGATGGGAAGAGAGCAATAAATGGATGCTGGCCTGGAGCAGAGTTAATAACAAGATGCAAAATGGCAGACTCATGACCTGTGGCCAATGACACTGGAATGCAATATTTGAATTGATAAGCAATGGTTATAAAAGTGGATGCTTCGTGTGTGCTGGCAGCGGTATTTTCAAAGAATAACTATTGCGATACAAACGTGAGCAACCCTACGTAAAACACGTGGAAAGTGAATTGGGACTACAATGAAGGCCTGGCCAGTGTAGACTCCTTTGCCTGGGTAATACCTTTGCTATTCTTTGACTATTCAGGAGAGTTAGGGATACGTAGCAGGTGTGCACACAAGGTATTTAGTGTATGAATTAACCTACTTGTTAGTTTAAACAATAAAGGTTCTTGTCAGTAAATACAGATCTCTTTGTGCATCACTAATCATTGTTGTAAGAGATATTATCTTTATAATAGTTTCCACAATGTCTATCAGACTGACTGCTGCAGAGAAATATCGAGTTATTAGCAAAATTCTCCAGAATTCACACTCAGCAAGATCTTATTTACCCAAACGCAGGGATTCAGCTAACTAACCCCCAGAGTGATGAAATTACGTTACCAATGGAACTAATTTGAACAACTGTGCTTTATAACTTTCTCCAGTTGAACAATGGTCACAAAGACACTGAAGCTTTCTTCCATATTGAAAAAGATATTTATAATGAGCTGTGAGTTCTGGGGAGAGAGTGCTATGATTCAGTTTGTTCACTAATTACCTCAGAGGCCAAAATGATTACTGCACCTCCTATACCTAATAAAGTGGCCACTGAGTGCATGTTCAGGCTTTTTCTGTTGTAGCTCATCAGCTTCAAGGTTTGGCGTGTTGTGCATTCAGAGATGCTTTGCTGCACACCGTTGTTGTAATGCCTGGTTATTTGAGTTACGGTCACCTTCCTGACAGCTTGAACCAGTCTGGCCATTCTTCTCCGACCTCTATCATTAGCAAGGTGCTTTCACCCACAGAATTGCCTCTCAGTGGATGCTTTGTTTTGGGGTTTTTTGCACCATTCCCTATAAACTCCAGAGATTGTTGTGTGTGAAACTCCCATGAGATCAGCAGATTCTTTGATATTCAAACCAGCCCTTCTAGCACCAACAATCATTTCCACAGACAAAGTCACTTAGATTAGATTTCTTCCCCATTCTATTGTTTGTTCTGAACAACAACCAATCCGCTTGACCATGATTGCATGCTTTTATGCATTGAATTGCTGCCACCTGATTGGCTAATTAGATAGTTGCATTAACGAGCTGGCGTACAGGTTACCTAATAAGGTTATTTATTAAGAGTTACTTAGGTTGCACTTGGGATATTGTGTGCAGATTGCAGGAAGGATGTAATTACACTAGAGAGGGTGCGGTGGAGGTCCACCAGGATGTTTACCTAGACTGGAGCATTTCAGTTATAAGGAGAAAATCAGAATCAAAATCCAATTTACGTGAAATTTGTTGTTCTGCAGCAACAGTACAGGGCACAGACATGAAATTACTATAAATAAAAATACAATTAGAAAATTTAACAAGAACGTGTTTGTAAGTTCATGGACCCTTCAGAAATATGATAAAAGTTGGCAAGGAGCATTGAGTGTGGATCTTCAGGCTCCCTGTATCTCCTCCCTGATGGTAGCAATGAGAAGAAGGCATATCCCGGGTGATGGGGTTCCTTAATATGGAAGCTGTCTTTTTGGCCCAGTTGGTGAGAATTGCTGAGCTGATTGCTGCAAATAAGTTCAGCAATTCTTAAGCTGATTGAGAGCCCAATGATCCAAAGACAGCTGCATCCCGTTCCACTTTGTTCCCCACAGCTACAGACACTTCAATGGACCAATAACCTGTCACAGCCTGGAATCTAATCAATGATTCAGCCATTCAGACTCACCACCATGAGGTTCTCCCTGATTTCTGTTTTAAATTAGCAATTCCTTATATGGATGTGGTGAACTACATATACCTGTCTGGACACGCCCCCTGCTGACTGCTCCTGTGGCTCCTCCCACAGACCCCGGTATAAAGGTGATGGAAGTCTGAGCCCGGCCTCTCAGTCTCCAGGATGTAGTATGGTGGTCACTCACTGCTGGTTCCTTCTTCCAGTCAATAAAAGCCGATACCCGGCTTTTACGTCTCAGAGTGAGTTATTGATGGTGCATCAATGGACATGATGGGTCTTCTGTGTCAAATGTTTAAATCAATTTGGAAGGACCATTGGCTTTGCCCCACAATTGAAAGGGTACAAAAAACATTTACAAGGGTGATACCAGGACTGGAGACTCTGAGTTATAAGAAAGCTGGGACTTCTTCTCCTGGAGCTGAAGAGACTGAGCAATAACCTGAGAGAAATGTATAAAATCTGGGATGGATAATATTTTGATATCTTCTGTATTTATATAGTACTGTGCAAAAGTCTTAAGCACATATAAAAATTCTGTAAAGTGAACATGCTTTCAACAATAATGAAATGAAAAGTTTCTAAGTATCAAAAAACTATAAAGAACAGTAAACAAGAGAAAAAAAACTAAATCAAATCAATATTTGGTGTGAGCCCCCTTTGCCTTTAAACATCAGTTCTCTTAGGTAAACTGTCATGCAGTTGTTTCAAATCAGCTGATTGTTCCCAATATCTTAGAGAACTTGCTGCAGTTCTTCTGCAGATTTTGTATGTCTCATTTGCTTCTGTGTCTCCAGGTAATTCCAGATAGCCTCAGGTCTACAGTGGATGCCATCTCATTGGCTCTTCACATAATCCTGGAAATCTGGACAGCAAAGATGCACATCAAGGATGCTCTTTATCGATTCCAGTTCAGCATTTAATTACCATCATCCCCTCAAAACTCCAATCCCTGGGCCTCAAACCCCTTGTGCAATTGGAACTTGGGTTTCCTCACCTCAGACCTCAGCCAGTCCGGGTTGGTAAAAACATCTCTTCCACAACTTCCATCAGCACAGGGATGTGTGCGTAGACCCCTGCTCTACTCACTTTACACCTCACTGTGTGGCAAAGTACAGCTCCAACACCATATCCAAGTTATGCTGATGACATCACTATTGCAGGCTGTACCAAAAATGGTGATGAATCAGCATACAGGAGAGAAGTTGAAAAATTTGGCCGAGTGGTATAATAACAACAGCCTCTCACTCAATGTCAGTAAGACCTAGGAATTGATAGTAAACTTCAGGAGAGTGAAACAAGAGGTCCATGAGCCAGTAATCATTGGAGGATCAGAGGTGGAGAGGGTCAGTAACTTTAAACTCTTGGGCGTCACTATCTCAGAGGACCTGTCCTGGACCCATCAAGTAGATATAATTGCAAATAAAGTATTGCAGCACCTCTACTTCCCCAAGTTTCTGTGAAGATTCAGCATGTCATCAATAGCCTTGGCAAACTTCTATAGATGTTGGGTGGGAAGTGTGCTGATGGCTGTATTACAGGCTGGTATGGAAACACTAATGCCCTTGGGCAGAAATTCCTTCAAAAGATAGTGGATTCGGCCCAGTAGGTCATGGACAAGCCCTTGCAGCTATTGAGCAAACCTGCATGAAAAACCGTCATAAAAAGCAGCATCCATCATCAAAAATCACCACACAGACCACGCACGTTTCTCACTGCTGCTATCGGGTGGAAGGTACAAGGGCCTCAGGATTCACACCACCAGTTTTAGGAACTATTACTAACCCTCAACCATCAGGATCTTGAACAAAAAGGGATTACTTCACTCATTCTATTTCTGGTGGTCCCACAACCGATGGTCTTACCTTAATGACTCTTTACCTTGTTAATTCATACTTGTTATTTATTGGTATGTTATTATAATTGCATGTGCACAGTTTGTTGTTCATTGATCCTGTTTACAGTTACAGTTCTTTAGATTTGTTAAGTATGCCTCAGGGTTGTACGTGGTGACAAGTATTTACTCTGATAATAAATTTTACTTTAAACTTTGCTGTTGAGATCAGGGTTCTGTGGAGTCCGTACTATCTGCAACCATATAAAACATTTAGTATGCCGAAGACACTTGCATTAGTACAGTAAAGCTAATATAAAGATAATGTGGATGGCTATAGTCTGCTCCCCTGCTAGGGAAGTCCAATGGTAGGTTTGACGTGAGAAGAGAAAGTTTTAAAGCGGAACCTAAGGGGCACATTTTTTACACAGAGGGTGGTGGATAGGTGGAATGAGCTGCCAATGAGAGTAACAAAGTTTCAAAGTAGATTATTGTCATATACACCAGGGTACAATGAAATGCCTTGCTTCTGAGAAACTCACAATATATATGGCAATAATAAATGCAACTAGAAATACAGCAATGAGTGCAAAAACAACAGGATGGTGCAAAGTACAGTAGTGCAAACTGACACAGAGCAAAAGAAAGGCTGACGTTATATAACAGAAGAGATGGGTACAATTATGTGGGACACAGAATCAGAATAAGGTTTATTATCACTGGCATATGTCGTGATTTTTTTCAGCAGCAGTACATAAAATATGCTATAAATTCTAATAAGAAATACTGCACTGTGCAGCAGTCTAAGGCACATAGAATGCCTATAAAAAGTATTCACCTCCCTTGTAAGTTTTCATGTTTTATTGTTTTACAACATTCAATTACAATGGATTTAATTTGGCTTTTTTGAAATTTATCAACAGAAAAAGACTCTTTCATATCAAAGTGAAAACAGATCTCTACAAAGTGATCTAAATTAATTACAAATATAAAACATAAAATAATTGATTGCATAAGCATTCATCCCATTTAATATGACACACCAAATCATCACTGGTGCAGCCAACAAGTTTTAGAAATCACATAATTAGTTAAATGGAAATCCTCTGTGTGCAGTCAAGGTGTTTCAGTTGATTGTAGTAAAAATACACCTGTATCTGGAAGAGTCAGCTGCTGGTGAGTCAGTTTCCTGGCAAAAGCTACATAATGAAGACAGAAGAACACTCCAAGTAGCTTTGTGAAAAGGTTATTGAAAAGCACAAGTCAGGAGATGGATGCAAGAAAATTTCCAAGTCACTGAATACCCCTTGGAGTACAGTTAATTCACTCATCAAGAAATGGAAAGAATATGGCACAGCTGTAAATCTGCCAGGAGCAGGTCATCCTCAAAAACTGTGACCTATACATGAAGGAGACTGATGCAGAAGACCACAAAAAGACGTATGCAAGTTCGGGAGGAGTTACAAGCTTCAGTGGCTGAGTTGGGAGAGACTGTGCATACAACAGCTGCTGGGTGCTTCACCAGTCACAGCTTTATGGGAGAGAGGCAGAGAGAAAGCCACTGTTGAGAAAAGACTCACATGAAATTTCAGCTAGAGTTTGCCAGAAGGCACGTGGGAGACTCTGAAGTCAGCTGGAAGAAGATTCTATGGTCTCATTGAACCAAAATTGAGCTTTTTGACCATTAGACTCAATGCTATGTTCCCGTCACCACAACAGGGACAGGGTTCCCCTTGTCCTCACCTACCACCCCTCCAGCCTCCGGATCTAGCATATTATCCTCTGCAACTTCTGCCACCTTCAACAGGACCCCACCACCAAACACATCTTTCCCTCCCTACCCCTCTCAGCTTTTCGCAGGGATCGTTCCTTCCACGACTACCTGGTCCATAGGTCCCTCCCCACAGAACTCCCACCTGGCAATTATCCCTGCAAGCGCAAATGCTAAACCTGTCCCTATACCTTTCCCCTTACCACCATTCCGGGCCCCAGACTGTCCTTCCAGGTGAGGCAACACATCACCTACGAGTCTGCTGGAGTTGTCTATTGCATCCGGTATTCCCGGTGCGGCCTCCTCTACATCGGCGAGACCTGACGCAGATTGGGGGACCGCTTCGTCGATCACCTCCGCTCCGTCCGTCACAACAGACAGGACCTTCTGGTTGCCACCCACTTCAACTCTGTCTCTCATTCCCATCTAGAAATGTCCATACATGGCCTCCTCTACTGCCATGATGAGGCCAAACTCAGGTTGGAGGAGCAACACCTCATCTACCGTCTGGGTAGCCTCCTGCCTGGTGGTATGAACATTGAATTCTCCAATTTTTGGTAATTCCCTCCACTCCCCCTTCCCCTATCCCAGGTCCCTCTCTGCCTCTCTCCCCTTTCAACTTTCTGCTTCTTTATCTCTGCAGTTCTTTGATGCTTATCCCCTACACCCTATATCTTTCCTCTGATTGGTTTTCCACTTGGCGCCTCTAGCCCTTCCCCCTCCCCTATCTCTATTACTGGGCTTCGGCCCTCTCTTCCCCCCCCCCCCCCATTCCTGATGAAGGGTCTCGGCCCGAAATGTTGGCTACTCTTTTCTCACGGATGCTGCTTGGCCTGCTGAGTTCTTCCAGTGTTGTGTATGTATGCTGCGTTTGGTGTAAGCCAAGCACCACACATCATGAAAAACACACCGTCCCTACCGTGAAGGATGGTGGTGGCTGCATCATGCTGTGGGGCTGCTTCACTGCAGCAGGCATGGGAGGCTTGATAAGGTAGAGAGTAAAATGAATGCAGCAAAATACATAGAAATCCTGGAGGAAAACCTGATGTAGTCTGTAAGAGAACTGTGACTTGGGAGAAGATTTGTTTTCCAGCAAGACAATAACCCCAAGCATAAAGCCAAAGCTACACAGGACTGGCTTTAAAAAAAAAACAAAGTTAATGTCCTGGAATGGCCAAGTCAGAGTTCAGACCTCAATCCAACTGAGTACTTGCGGCTGGACTTGAAAAGGGCTGTTCATTCACAATCCCCATGCAATCTGACAGAGCTTGGGCAGCTTTATAAAGAAGAATGGGAAAAAATTGCAGTGTTCGGATGTACAAAGCTGATAGAGACCTATCCACACAGACTCAAGGCTGTAATTGCTGCCAAAGGTGCATCCACTAAATACTGACTTGAAGTGGGTGAATACTTAATACAATCAATTATTTTGTGTTGAATAATTGTAATAAATTTAGACCAATTTGTTTTGACTTTGATTCGAAAGAGTCTTTTCTGCTGATCAGTGTCAGTAAAGCTAAATTAAGTCCACTGTGATTCAATGTTGTAAAACAATAAAATATGAAATCTTCCAAGGTGGGGGGGGGGTTGAATACTTTTTATAGCTACTGTATATATTTTGCTTAGTGCTGTAAATAAATAAAATAATATATGAACTGTGTCTTGTACCTTGGTCCCTGAGGAATGTTGTTTTGTTTAGCTATATAAAAGTTAAAGGACAATAAATAAATTTGCACTTGTACTTGAACCTGTCTTTCCAAACACAGTCCACCACCTACCACTGCCCAACCTTGTTCCATTTTCACATCTTGCAGTGCATCAGGCATCGTTTTTGCCATTTCCGTACCATTTGACTGTTTTTTTTTTACGAGGCCATGTTGCCGGCTCGTCGCTCAACACAGCACCAGTGGAAAGTGTGTAAAGATCCAGCTGGATTTGAACTCAGGACCATTCGCCTCAAAGTCTGGTGCAGATGCCCACTACACCACCGGCCTCCATTACATTGATTACTCTATAGATGCTGGCTGACCTGCTGAGTTCCTCCAGTATTTTCTGTATGCTGCTGAAGTTATTCATATGGATAGGGATACTCTGAATTGTCTGACGGAAGATGGTACAAGGAAATAATTTGGGATGGTACTGGTGTCACTTGCACAAGTGTCCTGCTACATCTCTGATTGTATCTTGCTGACCAATCAGAAGTGTTCCCCAGTCATAATCACTCCTCAGACTGGGACAAAACCAACACAGCTCTTAGTGAACAAGCCGAAGGAACAGCAGTCCATATGCTGTATATCCAGAGTAACACACACAATGTTCTGGAGGATCTCAGCAAATCAGGAAAAATTGGGGAAAATAAATAGTCAATGTTTTAGGCAGAAACCATTCATTAGGACTAGCAAGGAAGTGTGAAGAAGCCAGAACATAAAGGAGAAAGGTTAAAAACTGATGAGTGATAGGTGAGACTGGGTGAGGGGGAAGGTGGAGGAGGGGAATGAAGTAAGAATCAGGGAGGCGATAGGTGGAAAAGATAAAGGGCTGAAGAAGAAGGAAGCTGATAGGAGAGGAGAGTGGACCATGGAAGAAAGGGAAGGAGGAGGCACATCAAAGGGAGGGGATGGGTGGGTGAGAAGAGAGGGATGAAAGGGGAGCCATAGTGGAGAATGAGAAGAGAGTGAAGAGGGAGGGGGCAGCGAATTTAACAGAATTTTAAGATTTCAATGTTTATGCTGTCAGTTCAGAGGCTAACCAGACAGAATATGAAGTGTTGCTCCTCCAACCTGAGAGTGGCCTCATCCTGGCAGTACAGGGGGCCTTGCACCAACAGATTGGAATAGGAGTGGGAAGTAGAATTAAAATGGGTGGCCACAGGGGAATTCTCCCTGTTGTGGCAGATGCAGCGAAGGTACTTGATGAATCAGTCCCCCAATCTTCATTAGGTTTCACTGATGTAGAGGAGTTGCCATCAAGAGCACTGGGTACATTAGGTGATATGCTGCCTGGGTAGTCTAGAATCTGTTGGTCTAAACATTGAATGCCCAAATATCAGATAACCTGCTCCCTCTCTATGTCTGTCTCTCTCCTTCAGATCTACCCTCTTCCTCATCTAAATTCCTCATCCTGTTTCTTTATCCTCCTCTACACATTCTACCCTCCCATCACTCACACACTCCTCTGTCATGATGAGCTCTGGCAACAACTGAACCAGGTGTGGAGGAACAGCAGACTCCCATGTAGAAACAGGGACATAAGTTGATACATAGGAATTCCAACAGAACATTAGTGGCACGATCGAGCGACATCATGAGACGAATCATTCTCAACACAAGGACCCCACCATGAACACTAAACGGGAGCCTGCATTAAATAATCACAGAATGTGGAAAACCGTGCCAGTCACAACTAACACGACAAGATTAAACAGAAAGCTCAAAGGCTTAATGACTCTAGTAAATACAGGTACTCAAGAAACAGAGCAAACCAAAACTCTATGGCAAGTTTCAGAGGCCCGCAGGGCTCATAACACTCCTCTTATTCTGTCCACCCCCCACGGTTCCTCCCTCCCCATACCACTCCCTTATTTGGTTCTATGCTCTATCTTCCTTTCCTACCAGACTGCATTATGCATAACCCTTTGTTGCTGCCACCTCTATCACTATTTCTGCTCTCCTCTCCTCCTCTCACCCCTTCTCTCACCTGGATCCACCTATCACCTGCCAGCTCCTGTCCCACCCCACCCCCTCACCTCTTCGTATTGGCCAACTCCCCTTTATCTTTCAATTCATTTCTCTCCACAGATGCTGCCTGACCAACTGAGTTCTTCCAGCAGATTTTTCTTGCTCCAGATTCCAGCATCTGCAGTAAATAATCAGCTCAGGAGTGACTGAAAATCTTAGAATATATTCTCTGGAGTGCAGAGACTGGGGGAGATATGATAGAGGCTTATAGGCTTATGAGAGGTATAGATAGAACAGTCAACCAGTAACTTTATCTTGGGTTCAATTGTCAAACACCATGGGGCATGCATGTTAGGTAAGGGTATAATTTCAAAGGTGATGAGACATTTTAAGGCATTGATCAGACTACATACTGAGTATTGGGAACAGTTCTGGGCCCCATATCTAAGCAAAGATGTGCTGGCATTTGAATGGGTCTGGGGAGATTTATGATAATGTTCCTGGGAAAGAATGGATTAACTTATGTGCAGCGTTTGATGGCTCTGTGTTGCAGTGAGCGACTAAAGCAAACCCAAGTGCTGGACACAGGCACGGAGATTGAGTTTGGATGCTTACACGGGCATAAATGCCGAACAGCAAACTGGAAGGATCTTGACACGGAGCCCTGACACTGAGCCTTGACCTGGATCTTTGACTCAGACGGACGGAGTCTCATAGGTAAACCTTGAAACTGGAAGTAAACTTAGAACAAGCGGTTCTAAGCTGTCGGGAAACATAGTCATCACACAGGAATAAGACCAACGAACTGGCGACTAGTGGTTGTGATGTCGGAGTTCTTATACTGAGTTCTTGATGGAAACCAGGTGTGCCATCATCAAAGAGAATAGAAAGCAATTGTGAAATTAATGATTGGGACCATGGCATAATCAAAGAAAATTAGGAGTAAGATAGGGAATAAATGATCATGACTATGACAATCTGGACATATACTCACTGGAGTTTAGAAGAATAAGGAAAGATCTCATTGAAACCTACTGAATATTGAAAGGCCCATATAGAATGGACATAGAGAGCATGTTTCTAATAGGGGGATGTTCTAGGACCAAAGAGCATGGCCTCAGAATAGAAGGATGTCCCTTTTGAACAGAGATTTAGAGGAATTTCTTTAGCCAGAGTGTGGTGAATCTCTGTAATTTATTGCTCTATGCTAGTATTTTTTCTGTAATATCATAGCCTTTAACTTGCTAAGGAGTGTCATGTGTAGCACCTTGTCAAAGGCCTTCTGGTAATCCAAGTACACAACATCCACCGATTTTCCTTTGTCTATCCTCTTTATTATTTCCTCAAAGAAGTCCAACAAATTTTGTAGGCAAAATTTTTTCTTAAGGAAATCCTGCTGACTTTGGCCTATTTTGTCATGTACCTCACCCTTAACAATCAACTCCAACATCTTCCCAACCACTGAGGTCAGGCTAACTGGCCTACAATTTTCTTTCTTCTGCCTCCCTCCCTTCCTGAAATGTGGAGTGGCATTTGAAATTTTCTAGTCCTCTGGAACTATGGTAGAATCTAGTGATTCTTGAAAGATCATTAACAATGTCTTCACAATCTTCACAACCACCTCATTTAGAATTCCATCTGGTTCAAGTGACTTATCCAGACCTTTCATCTACCCAAGCACCTTCTCCCTAGTAATAGCAATTGTACTTACTTTTGCCTCTTGACACTCTTGAACTTGCTAGTGTCTTCCACAGTGAAGACGGATGCAAAATACTTACTCAGGTCGTCTGACAATTCCTTGTCCCTCATTACTATTTCTCCAGCATCATTTTCCAGCAGTCCAATATCTACTCTCAGCTCTTGTTTGCTCTTTATATATCCGAAAAAAGAAAGGACTTTTGGTATCCTCTTTGATATTATTGGCTTGCTTGCCTTCATGGACTGCATGGCCTATTCCGTACTGAATTTCCATAAATAAATGAACAATAAATAAACTAATATTTAATATTTTCCCTCACTATGGTTTATTTAGTTGCCTGCAGGTTTTTAATTGGTTCCTAATTCTCTAACATCCCATTAATTTTTTGCTCTGTTATTTGTACTCTGTTTTGCTTTTATGTTACCAAAATGCATTTTTGTAAAAGAAACATTAGTGCAGGCTATTATCTAAATGGGGAGGAGGTTCAAACATCAGTGGTGCAAAATGTCTTAGGAGTCCTTGTGCAAGACTTCCTGAAGTTTAATTTACAGGTTGAGTCTGTGGTAAAGAAGGCAAATAGAATGTTGGCATTTATTTCAAGGGAAATAGAATATAAAAGCAGAGAGATAATGCAGAGGCTTTATATAACAGTAGCCAGACCACACTTGGAGTATTATCAACAGTTTTGGGCCCCATATCTCTAAAAGGATGTATTGTCACTTGAGAGAGTCCAGAGGTGGTCCACAAGGGTAATTTTGGGAATGAACGGGTTAACATATGAGGAGTGTTTGGCAGCTTTGGGCCTGTACTCACTAGAATTTAGAAGAATGTATGGAGGATCTAATTTGAACCTACCAAATGTTGAAAGGACTAGATAAGGTGGATGTCGAGATGTAGAGAGGATGTTTCCTATGGTGGGAGTGTCCAGAACTAAAGGGCACTGTCTCAAAATTGAGAGGCGACCTTTTAGAACAGAGGTAAGGAAGAATTCTTTTTGCCGGAGAGTAGTGAATCTGTGAATGCTCTGCCCCAGACTGCGGTAGAGGGCAGGTCTATGGGTATATTTAAGGTGGAAGTTGATCATTTCCTGATTGGTCAGGGCATCAAAGGATATGGAGAGAAGGCAGGTGTATGGGGTAAATGTGATCCGGGAACAGCCTTAATGGAATGGGTGAGCAGATTCAATGGATTGAATGGCCTAATTCTGCTCCTATGTCTTATGGTCTTATGGAATAGCTGATCCCCTAGTGGACTCAATCACAAGCTGCTCTAAAGAACCATCTTGTAGGCATTCTACAAATGATCTCTCTTGGGATGCAGCACCAACCTGATTTTCCCAATCTACCTGCATAATAAAGTCCCCCATGACTCTTATAACATTGCCCTTTTTACATGCCTTTTCTATCTCCTGTTATAATTTGTAGCCCACATCCTGGCTACTGTTTGGAGGCCTCTATATAACTCCTATCAAGGTATTTTTACCCTTGCAGTTTCTTAATTCTACCTCCAAGGATTCTGCATCTTCCAGTCCTATGTCACCCCTTTCTAATTATTTGTTTTCATTTTTAACAACAAAGCCACCCACCCACCCCCTCTGCCTTCCTGTCTGTCCTTTTGATACAATGTGTACCTTTGGATTTTAAGCTCTCAACCATAATCTTTCAGCCATGACTCAGATGCCCACAAGGTCATGCCCATCTCTAGCTGCGCTACAAGATCGTCTACCTTATTTCATATACTGCATGAATTTCAATATAACACCTTCAGTCATGTATTCATCAGCCTTTTAGATTTCATCCTCCTGTTACCTTGTAACTCATCTCACTGACTGCTGTTTTGCCCCATAATCTGCCTGTTCTTCCTGACAGTCAAACTGCTCTCTGCATCTAATTGTCTACTAACTGCCCCATCCTTAACCTTGTCACTCTGGTTCCTATCCACCTGCCAATTTACTTTAAAACCTCCCCAAAGTTCTAGCAAACCTGCCAGCAAGGATATTTGTCCCCCTTGGATTCAGGTGTAGCTGTCCCTCTTGTGCAGGTCATGCCTTCCTCAGAAGAGATCCAACTGATATCAATTCCATAGTCAAAATGACTTAGATTACATTCCATCCCCATTCTGACGTTTAGTCTGCACAACAACTGAACCTCTTGACCACGTCTGCCTATTGTTATGCATTGAGTTGCTGCTAAATGGTTGGCTGATTAGATATTTGCTTTAATGATTAGGTGTGCAAATGTACTTAATAAAGTGGCTACCGAATGTATTCAAATGATTTGTCCTCTGCTGCTTCCCTGGTCAGAGAATTCTACAGATTCACAACTATCTGGGAATAACACTTACTTCTCACCATCAGCATGAATCTATGCCACAGAATCTTGAGTGTATGTTCCCTATTTCTAGTCTCACCTAACAGTGGAAACAACGTACCTGTCTAAACCTTATTGATGCCTTTCATAATTTTATACATTTCTGTAAAATACTCTCTCATTCTTCTGAAGTGATTCAATCCTAACCACCATCCTGATATGCTGGTTCTTCATTATTGTTGGGTCTATGTCCTAGGACGCTCATCCCAACAGAAGGGAGTTAAAGAAGGTAACTCTGCACTACCACTTTCTCTGGGACAGTCCAAGATAGATAATGAATTCTAGCCTTGACAGCAAAGGTTAAGTTCTGGAGAATGAATAACAAAGATTCCTTATGGCTGTTTAAGAAGCTGGAGGTAGAAAGGATAAGCTCCCAGTGGCGTATGCCTCAGGTAACCTCTCACTTCCAAGCCCAGCTCCCGGACTTCACGTGTGGCTTAGCCACTGAGCCCAGCAGAAGGCCAACTGACAGGAGAAAGAAGCAAAGTCAGGTTACTGGTGACTTAAAACCAGTCGCTTCAGGCAGATAAACCATGTTTGGCAGCTCCTCCAGAAGAAGGAAAACTCTGATCTCAAACCTCCACTACCCTGCGGCTATATCCCCTCATGGGGAAGTCTTCGAGAGTAAACCCCAAGGAAAAATTGGGAGCTGGAATCCATAAAGTAGTCCTACTTGAGGTCAATGCTGACTGGCAAATCCTGCGATGCCACTGATGCCAAACTGTTTGGCACTACACTGTGGTATCACTTTATCATTTCCTGTCAGTCTCCATTTATATTGAGATACTCCTGCGCCCAGCGTCATTTTATATATCTACAATCAGTCTGTATATAAGATAAAATTACATATATCGGCCACACTCAACAGCTACTTGTACTTTGTGCTTTATATTTATATCATTGTGTTTTATGCTTATGTGATTTTCTTATTGGATGTGGAGTAAGAATCATTTCCTTTGCCATTATATTTGTGTACTGAAGAATGAAAATAAACCACCTTGAATTTTCAATCTTCAATGCCCTGCTCCTGTGCTTTAATATTCTATGTTGTATATGCTAACAGGATTGAAAATCATCAGGTTATTATATGTAGAACTGAGAGGGGCCAAGTATTGGTGGATGACACCAGTCTGTAACTAGTTCATTATTGCGGGTGGCACCAATGCATCGAGGGTAGAGCGGCACTATTACAGTTCAGGTCATGGGAGTTTGTCATTCAGTTCCAGTGACTCAGTAAGAAAGTTTGCACATTCTTTTCATGAGCATGGGTATTTGCACTGTGCATTCTGGTTTTCTCCCATACCTAAAGATGTATTGGTTAGTCGGTTAATTCATACGTTCATTCATTGTGTGCCATCTCGTATGACGTGAGCAATTGTTTTCCTACAGAAGTGGTTTGTCATGACGTGTTATGGACAGTGTCATAGAGTCATAGAGAAGAAAACAGCACAGAAACAGATGCTTTGCCCCATCTAGTCCACGCCAAATCTATTTAACCTGACAACTCCTATCGACTTACACTGCAACCATAGCCCTCCATACCCTTACTATTCATGTGCCTATCCAAACTTCCCTTAAATGTTGAAATCAAACTTAAATGCACCACTTGCACTGGCAGCTCATTCCACACACTCACCACCATCTGAATGAAGGAGTTTCCCCTCATGTTCCCCTTAAACGTCTCACTTTTCATCCTTAACCGTTGACCTCTGGTTGTAGTCCCACCCAACCTCAATGGAAAAAACCTGCTTGCATTTATTCTATCTATACACCTTTGTATACCTCTATCAAATCTCCTCTCAGTCTTCTATATTCAAAAAAATAGTCCTAACCTATCCAATCTTTCCTTATAACCCAGGCCTCCAGACCCAACAGCATCCTTGTAAATTTTCTCTGTACTCTTTCAACATTGTTTAAATCTTTCCTGTAGATAGGTGACCAGAACTGCACACAATACTCCAAGTTAGGCTTTACCAACATCTTATACAACTTCAACATAACATCCCATCTCCTGTATTCAATACTTTGATTTGTAAAGGCCAAAATGCCAAAAGCTTTCTTTATGATCTTATGTGCCTGTGATGCTGCTTTCAGCGAGTTATGGACCTGTATTCCCATATTGCTTTGTTCTACCACATTCCTCAGTGCCCTACTCTCCACTACATAAGGCCTACCCTGGTTGGTCCTACTGAAGTACAAACCTCGCACTTGACTGCATTAAACTCCATTTTTCAGCTGATGCAGATCCCTTGGCAAGCCATGGTAACCTTTCCTCACTATACACTACACCTCCCATCTTGGTTTCATCCGAAAATCTGCTGACCCAGTTAACCACATTATTATCCAGATCATTAATACAGATGTCAAACAACAAAGGAGCCGGCACAATCCCTGCCGCACACCACTAGTCACAGGCCTCGAGTTATAGAGGCAACCATCTACTTTCACTCTCTGACTTCTCCCACAAAGCCAATGTCTAACCCTATCTCATCCTCAATACCGAGCAACTGAACCTTCTTCACTGGCCTCCCATGCAGGGCCTTGATAAGTGTCTTACAAAAGTCTAAAATGCCTTACTAAAGCAGAGATTGTTTGCTTGTTAGTGGTCGCAGAACCAGGATTTGTGTTAAATGACCAACCAGCACCTGCTCCTATAGCTTCATGTGATCCTGATCAGGGGGTTGGTGGTGGGGGGGGGGGGGGGCTAAACAGGTGCTACACTTTGCTCTAGGGTGACCTGTGGGCTAGCAGAGGGAAGGAGTGCCTCACACCTCCTTTGGTAGAGATGTTTCTTCAAACCCACCTTCAAACCCTGCCTCCCAAATAACCCCCCACCTTAATTTCCTCTATATACCTGTCTAGGGTTAAAAATAGTGGGTTGTGGCAGTGCACTCATTGGGCTGGAAAGCCTTCTACTGTGTTGTATTTCTAAATAAAATAAACTCAATGGCACAATCCTTGGCCAGTTCACAAACTGTTGCTCCCAAGACAAGAGTTAGGAGTTACTTATAAAAGTGAAAACTATTTTGAATTTTCCGTGAAAACAATCATAACATACAACACAGCCTGGTCCTAATGGAAATATTTTATCCCACCAGTTGGAGAACATGTACCGTGGATTGACAGGTAGTCAATATTTCATCTCCAGATTTTTCAGACGTCTCAATTTTAAAACATTGCGCTTTCAAAGGTTATAGTTTTTCTGTGAGAGGATTAAGATTATTTGTTCACCTTGTATTATTCATTGAGTGTACCAGATCATAATAACTGGAATGGAATTGCTTTGAAATAATAAGATACCTGTGTATGAATATTAAACTTCCTCATACTACATCCTCATGGCAAATGTAGATCCCTTGTTTGAAAAAGGTAATAGGGAGAAACCAGTGAACTATAGACTGGTGAGTCTTACGTTGGTGGTCTGCAAACTACTGGAAAGAATTCTTAAGGATAGGATCTACGAGCATTTGGAGAAGTACAGTCTACTCATGGATAGTCAACATGGCTTTGTGAAGGGAAGATCATGCCTCACGAGCCTGATTCAGTTTTTTGAAGAGGTAACAAAACAAATTGATGAGGGTAGGGCAGTGGATGTGGTCTACATGGACTTTAGCAAAGCATTTGATAAGGTCCCTCATGAGAGACTCATCCAGAAAGTCATGTGGCATGGGATAAGTGGAACCTTGGCTGTTTGGATAAAAAATTGGCTTAAAGGAAGAAAGCAGAGGGTAGTTGTGGAAGGAAAGTATTCTGCCTGGAGGTCCGTGACTAGTGGAGTGCTGCAGGGATCTGTCCTGGGACCCCTGTTATTTGTGATATTTATAAATGACCTGGATGAAGAGGCAGAAGGATGGGTGAGTAAGTTTGCGGATGACACGAAGATTGGAGGAGTTGTGGATGGAGCTGTAGGTGGTCAAAGGTTACAAGAGGATATAGACAGGCTGCAGAGTTGGGCAGAAAAATGGTAGATGGAGTTCAATCCGGACAAGTGTGAGGTGATGCATTTTGGAAGGACAAACCAGAAGACTGAGTACAGGATTAATGGTCAGTTATTTAAGAGTGTGGATGAACAAAGGGACCTTGGGGTTCAAATCCATACATCCCTCAAGGTCGCTGCGCAGGTTGATAGGGTAGTTAAGAAGGCCTAAGGGATGCTAGGCTTCATTAGTAGAGGGATTGAGTTCAAGAGTAGAGAGGTCATGTTGCAACTCTACAAATCTCTGGTGAAACTGCTCTTAGAGTATTGTGTTCAATTCTGGTTGCCTCATTATAGGAAGGATGTGGAAGCTATGGAGAGGGTGCAGAGGAGATTTACCAGGATGTTGCCTGGTTTGGAGAACAAGTCATATGAAGCAAGGTTAGCAGAGCTGGGACTTTTCTATTTGGAGCATAGAAGAATGAGAGGGGACTTGATAGAGGTCTACAAGATTATGAGAGGCATAGATAGGATGGATAGTCAGTACCTGTTTCCCAGGGCACTAATAGCAAACACCAGAGAGTATATGTACAAAATTAAGGGGGGGAAGTTTAGGGGAGACATCAGGGGTAAGTTTTTTACACAGAGGGTTGTGAGTGCCTGGAATGACTTGCCAGGGATGGTGGTGGAGGCTAAATCATTAAGGGTATTTGAGAGCCTCTTGGACAGGCACATGGATGAAAGAAAAATGGAGGGTTATGGGGTAGTGTGGGTTAAATACATTTTTTAAAGGATTATATGGGTCGGCACAACATCGAGGGATGAAGGGCCTGTACTATGCTGTAGTATGCTATGTAGCATGTACTATGCTATGGTTCTATGGTTTTAAAGTACCTCTGATCACCATTTCAATATTTGAATTGATCGCAGCAACAAATAAACACTTTGCAACCAAATATTTTGACATCAGTGGATGGTGATGTAGCAATCTACATGTATAGAAAATATTTATGCCATGGGCCAGCATGTTAGCCATCCCTGTGATGATGTGGGTTTTCTCTGAGTGCTCCAGCTTCCTCCCACAGCTCAAATATGTATGGTTGGTAGATTAATTGGTCATTGTAAATAGTCCTGTGATTAGGCTAGGGTTAAATCAGGGGATTACTGAGCTGTGCAGCTCGAAAGGCCAAAAGGGCTTATTCCACGCTGTACGTCAATAAATAAACAAACAAATAGATAAGTTTACCATTTCACAATATTCCACATTACTAAGTTGTGTTTGGTGTGATTAATTCACTCTGTTGCAGAAGCTGCTCTGAAAATTTATGCTGGTGGTTCACAGACTTTTAGAATCAGCATGAGTACTGGTGATATTAAAGTACAGTACATTAAGGCAGATAAATCCACAGGGTCTGACCAATTATATGCTCATACCTTGTGGGAAACCAGGGAAGAAATTGCAGAGATGTGTCCAGAGATATCTTGTTGTTATCAATAAAATTGAAAGAGTGCAGAGAAAACTTACAAAAATGTTGCTGGATTTGAGGACCTGAGTTATAGGGAAAGGTTGAAAAGATTAAGATGTATTTTTTTCCATGGATTGTTGGAGAATGTGGGGAGATTTTGCTGGAGGTGTACAAAATAATGTGGGGTATAGAGAGGCAAAGTGCAAGTAACCCTTTCCCACCGAGGTTAGGTGACACTAGAACTAGAAGTCATCAGTTAAAGGTGAAAAGTGAAGTATCTGAGGGGAACCAGTGGGGGCAACTTCTTCACTCAAGAGGGTGGTGAAAGTTTGGAGCCAGTGGAAGTGGAGGATGCATGCTTAATTGTAAACCTCAAGAGAAGTTTGGATATGCTTGTAGATGGGATGGTATGGAGCATTGTGGACCAGCTATGGGTTGATGAGTCTAGGTTAAAGCGCAGCTCGGTGGTGATTAGATGGTCTGAAAGGCCTTTTCTGTGCTATTAGTGCTCCATGACTTGATATCTGCATTATCTTTAACCAAATGAGAAGGTTATGAGGATCTCAGAGTTCAGAGTAAATTTATTATCAATAAGATAACATAATATAACAATAACATAAATAAGATACATTTTTTTTGCAGGTAGGGTATTCAAAGGTTCAAAGGTCCAATTTAATGTCAGAGAAATGTATACAATATACATCCCAAAATGCTTTTTCTTCGCAAACGTACACAAAAGCAGAGAAGTGCCCCAAAGAATGAACCCCAAAGTGCCCCTCCAGTTCCTCTCCGTCCCGCGCGTAAATGGCAGCAAACAACAATTCCCCTTACCCCCCCCCACCGGCAAAAAAAAGCAAGCATCGGCCCCACCACCGCCACCGAGCACTCAAGTGTGAGTAAAGCAACTGGAAAGACACGGACTTGCAGTTACCCCAGAGGCTTCGTGTCTCACTCAGCATTCGACGTACCACAGGTTCTCTCTCTCCCTAATAAGGGAGAAGGAGGTGTCTCCAGCAAGCGCGGAGACATAACAAACAACTCACTGGTTTACAATGTTAAAAGTCCATTACATCGCTTTTTTCAAGCTCCGTCCCTGAAGATCGCAAAGATTCCGGGTCTTCGGGCACACAGCAATAGATTTTCCCACTCCCCCGACGCCACACGGGTCTCCTGCAATGACACCGACACTCAATCTGCCTGATTCATAGCAAATACAAAAAAGAACTGTGGAATCAATAACTGCACACATTAGAAGAAGAAGAAAAAAAGTAAAACAATAATAATCAATAAATAAATAAGTCCTGAAAACATGGGTTGCAGAGTCCTTGAAAATGAGTCCATAAGTTATGGAATCGGTTCATTGTTGAGGTTAGTGAAATTATCTATGCCAGCTCAGGACCCTGACGGTAATAACTGTTCCTTAACCTTGTGATGTGGGAATTATGGCTCCTAGACCAATACTTACTGCTGTCTCTTTACTGGCCATCAGGGGAAGAGTGTGACTCACCTGCTAGATCTAAAGTTCTAAATCTAGTCCATTAAGAGTTCTGCCCAAGACAGCAAGAAACTGCAGAGAATTGTAGACATAGTTCAGTACATCACAGAAACCAGTCTCTCCTCCATGGACTCTGGTTAAGAAGAAGAAGGAGGTGCCCTTCAGGTATATCCAGGAAGGAGCAAGTGAGGCACTTGAGGAGTATAAGAAATGTAAGGGAACACTTAATCAGGAAATTTAGAAGATTGAGGGGGTATCTTATTGAAACATATAAAATACTAAAGGGATTGGACGGGCTAGATACAGGAAGATTGTTCCCGATGTTGTGGAAGTCCAGAACGAGGGGTCACAGTTTAAGGATAAAGGGGAAGCCTTTTAGGACCGAGATGAGGAAAATCTTCTTCACACAGAGAGTAATGAATCTGTGGAATTCTCTGTCACAGGAAACAGTTGATGCCGGTTCATTGGCCATATTTAAGAGGAAGTTAGATATGGCCCTTGTGGCTAAAGGGATCGGGGGTATGGAGAGAAAGCAGGTACTGGGTTCTGAGTTGGATGATCAGCCATGATCATACTGAATGGCGGTGCAGGCTCGAAGGGCCAAATGGCCTACTCCTGCACCTATTTTCTATGTTTCTATGAAATCAAATGGACTAAAAGAGGGATGAGGTTACTCTAGCAATCAAGATGAAGAAGAATGTCAAGGGCGTCTACAGATATGTTAAGAGCAAAAGAATAGCAAGAGACAAAATTGGTCCTGTGGAAGATCAGAGTGGTCATCTATGAATGGAGCCAGAAGAGAGGGGGAGATCTAGAATGGATTCTTTGCATCAGTATTCACTTGGGAGATGGACACAAGAGACTATAGTAGTGAGGCAAAGCAGCAGCGAGATCATGAACCCGATACAGATTACAGAGGAGGGGCTGTTTGCTGTCTTGAGGCAAATTAGGGTGGATAAATCCCTAGGGCCTGGCAACCTGTTCCCTCAAACCCTGTTGGAAGTTATCACAGGAATTGCAGGGGTTCTAGTAGAGGTATTTAAAACTTAAAACACACGTGAGGTGCCAGGATTAGAGGATAGCTAATGTTGTTCTATTGTTTAAGAAAGGCTCTAAGAAAAAATTGGGAAACTGTAGGCCAGTGAATCTGACATCAGTAGTGGTTAGATTATTGGGTTCTGATTAGTTAGGGAATGAAAGGCTAAGGGGAGAAGGCACGAGAATGGGTTTGAGAGAAAAATGGATCAGTCATGATGAAATGGCAGAGCAGACTTGATGGACTAAATGGTCTAATTCTGCTCCTATATCTTATGGTCTTATGGTAACCTGAATTTGGATAGATAGAGACTGATTATGGATAGTCAAAACTTTTCTGTTCATGTTAGATTACATCAAACCAATTTTATACAGTTTTTCAAGGAAATTATCAGGACAGTTGATGAAGGCTAAACATTAAATGTTGTCTACATGGACTTTATCAAGGCCTTTGAGAAGTTCCCACATGGGAGGTTGGTTAAGAAGGTTCAATTGCTAGGCATTTAAGATGAGGTAGTAAATTGGATTAGAGATTGGCTTTGTGGGAAAAGCCAGAGTGTGGTAGTAGCTGGTTGTC